>NC_080031.1:44223764-44528716 GCF_030020395.1 Manis pentadactyla | reverse complement strand
GAAATGAGAGGAAGTTGCTGCACCACGAAATCTATGCCTGAGCACTGCTGAAACCAAACAAAAAGAATTCACGGTGGCTAGATAGTGCTATTTTCTACTGACTCTCTCTGGGGTCCAAAAGAGAATCCATTTCTTTCTTTGTTTCTCAGGTTCACTTGTGTAGGGAACCTGTCCCCGCCCCTTCAGCTTGTAGTTTGTCTGTGTCCTTGGATCTCAAGTGAGTCTCCAGTAACGGAGCACGTAGGTGGTCTTGAGTTTTCATCAGTTCTTATAACCCTGTGTCTTTTGATTGGAGCACTCAAAGCCTGTACTTTTATTCTGATATTTGAGAGCTGTGCTCTTTCTGCACTTTGAAATTCTTTTTGTTCTCATTAATATACAATCACATGCAGAAAATTATGTTATTCTGTCTACCCTCTTCACCAAGTCACCCCAAATCCCATTTACAGCCGCTCTCCGTCAGCATGTACTAAGATGCTGTAGAATCACTACATGTCTTCTCTGTGTTGTACAGCCCTACCCACGACACCCCACCCTACACATTATACATGCTAATCCTAATGCCCCCATTCTTTTTCCCCGCACTTATTACTTCCTTCCCACAAACCCTACCCAGTCCCTTTCTCTTTGGTAACTGTCAGTCCACTCTCGGGTTCTGTGAGTCTGCTGCTGTCTTTTCCTTCAGTTTTTCTTTGTTATCATACTCCACACATGAGTGAAATCATTTGGTACATGTATTTCTCCGCCTGGCCTATTTGACTGAGCATAATACCCTCTAGCTCCATCCACGTTATTGCAAATGATAGGATTTGTTTTCTTCTTATGGCTGCTTACTGCACTTTTTAAACTGGATTTCATTCTTCTTTTTTGTTTGTAGTTTTGCTATGTGCTTTCACCATTGCTCTCCTTGTTATGAGCAGTAGCTTTGTGTTAATCGATATGTACCTATATCTATCTATCTGTCTGTCTATCTATTTATCAATCACTCAATCAATCATCTTTTTGTCTGCCCATCTGTCCTTGTGTACAGAACAGTTAACCAATTATCCTATGTCACTTTCCTACACTATGCTTCCAAAAGTCCTGCAAAGTATCTAGGCTGTAGATAGAGCACTGGGTTTACCGAGACACTTGCAGTTCGAGTCGGCCGCGTGTACCTAAAAAACCAGGAAATGGTTGTGCCGGGACTTGATCCCGTGTCTCTATCCTCTGTCCTCTTTCATCTCCTTCTAACTTGCTATCTGTATTTAGCCACATTCTTTGACTAAGTGCTCCCTGAAGACCACAAGTATCATTCCTCTGGGCCTGTTGTCACGAGAAAAGTAAACTTGCTGCTTTGCTCACCACCATGTTTGAAGGACCTCAGCGTGATCACCTCCGATAGGACGGAGGGTCAAATAAAAAGGAACACCAATTTCTAGACATGAGCAGTTGGGAGCTAAGAGTGTATTGTGGGGTGACGAGTTTATTTGAGTGTCCAAACATCCCTCTTTAGGTAGTTATTAGATCTTCACATTCGTGAACATCATAAAATCCACTGATTTCAAAGGCCCAGATGCTTATTATTACAGCAACTCAGTTGTTGAGGTGAGAGAAAATGAGAAGTATGTTGCTGCACCACTAAATCAATGGCTGGGAACGGCTGAAACCAAACAAAAAGAATTCACGGTTGCCAGATAGGGCTATTTTCTTCTGACAGTCTCAGGGGACTCAAACAGAATCCATTTGTTTGTTTGTTTTTCAGTTTCACTCGTGCAGTGTACTTGTCCACACACCTTTGGCTTGTAGTTTGTCTGTGTCCTTGGATCTCAAGTGAGTCTCCTGTAAGTAAGCACGTAGGTGTCTTGAGATTTCATCCCTTCTTTTAACCCTGTGTCTTTTGTTTGCTGCACTCAGTGCCTGACCTTTTATTCTGATGATTTAGAGCTGTGCACTTATTGCACTTAAAGAATTTTTTTTATCATTAAGCTAAAATCACTTGAAGAACATTATGTTTACTATGCACCCCCCTTCACCAAGTACCCCTGAAAAACCTCTTCAGTCGCTCTCAATCTGCGTAGTTGGATGCTGTAGACCCCTTCACCATGTCCCTCCCAAAAGACCCCGTTACAGTCGCTCTCCATCAGTGAGTAGTAAGATGTTATATGATCTCTACTAGCCTTCCCTGCGTTGAACAGCACTCCTCATGCCCCCTCGACCCCAAGCATTATACATGCTAAAACTAATGCCCCCATTCTTTCTCCTCACACTTTTCCCTCCCTTCAGACCCACCCTGCCCAGTCCTTTTCCCTTTGGTAACTTTTAGTCAACTCTCGGGTTCTGTGAGTCTGCTGCTGTTTTTTTCCTTCAGTTTTTCTTTGTTGTTATACTCCACACATGAGTGAAAACACTTGGTACTTGTCTTTCTACTCCTGGACTATTTGTCTGAACATACTACCGTCTAGCTCCATCCAGGTCATTGCAAATGGTAGTATTTGTTTTCTTCTTAAGGCTGCTTACTGCACTTTTTAAACTGGATTTCATTCTTCCTTCTTGTTTGTAGTTTAGCTATGTTATTCACCATTCAACTCCTGGTTATGAACAGTAGCTTTGTGTCAATCGATATGTATCTGTTTCTATCTATCTAATGGTCTGTCTGTCTATGTATGTATGTATGTATGTATGTATGTATTTATCTATGTATCTATCTATCTTCCTATCATCTATCTATGATGTCTATCATCTATTAATCTATGTACCTATCTATCTATCTTTCATCTGTCATCTGTGTACCTATCTATCTATGAATCCATCATCTTTTTGTCTGCCCATCTATCCTTCTGTACAGAACAGTTAACAACATAGCCTATGTCTCTTTCCTACATTATGCTTCCAGAAATCTTGCAAGGTAGCTAAGCCATAAGGAGAGCACTGTGTTCACCGATACACTTTCAGGTAGAGTCAGCCGCGTGTGCTTACAAAACCAGTAAATGGAGGTGAAAGGACTTGAACCTGTATCTCTGTCCTCTGTCCTCTTATACTTCCTGCTCACTTGGTGACTTTATTTAGCCACATTCAGTGAGTAAGTGATCCCTGAAGACCACAAGTATCCTTCGTCTGGTCCGGTTGTCGAAAGAAAAGTGTACTTGGTTCTTTGCACACCACCATGTTTGAGGGACATTGGCGTGATCACTGCTGATAGGTGGAGGGACAAATATAAAGGAACACCTATTTCTGGACAGGAGCAGTTGGGAACAAAGAGTGTGTTGTGGAGTGAAGTGTTTATTTGAGGGTCCAAACTTCCCTCCTTAGGTGGTTATTACTTCTTTACATTCGTGAACATCATAAAAAGCAATGATTTTAAAAGCCCAGACGCATATTATTACAGCAATTCATTTGTTGAGGTGAGAGGAAATGAGAAGGAAGTTGCTGCACCACGAAATCTATGCCTGAGCACTGCTGAAACCAAACAAAAAGAATTCACGGTGGCTAGATAGTGCTATTTTCTACTGACTCTCTCTGGGGTCCAAAAGAGAATCCATTTCTTTCTTTGTTTCTCAGGTTCACTTGTGTAGGGAACCTGTCCCCGCCCCTTCAGCTTGTAGTTTGTCTGTGTCCTTGGATCTCAAGTGAGTCTCCAGTAACGGAGCACGTAGGTGGTCTTGAGTTTTCATCAGTTCTTATAACCCTGTGTCTTTTGATTGGAGCACTCAAAGCCTGTACTTTTATTCTGATATTTGAGAGCTGTGCTCTTTCTGCACTTTGAAATTCTTTTTGTTCTCATTAATATACAATCACATGCAGAAAATTATGTTATTCTGTCTACCCTCTTCACCAAGTCACCCCAAATCCCATTTACAGCCGCTCTCCGTCAGCATGTACTAAGATGCTGTAGAATCACTACATGTCTTCTCTGTGTTGTACAGCCCTACCCACGACACCCCACCCTACACATTATACATGCTAATCCTAATGCCCCCATTCTTTTTCCCCGCACTTATTACTTCCTTCCCACAAACCCTACCCAGTCCCTTTCTCTTTGGTAACTGTCAGTCCACTCTCGGGTTCTGTGAGTCTGCTGCTGTCTTTTCCTTCAGTTTTTCTTTGTTATCATACTCCACACATGAGTGAAATCATTTGGTACATGTATTTCTCCGCCTGGCCTATTTGACTGAGCATAATACCCTCTAGCTCCATCCACGTTATTGCAAATGATAGGATTTGTTTTCTTCTTATGGCTGCTTACTGCACTTTTTAAACTGGATTTCATTCTTCTTTTTTGTTTGTAGTTTTGCTATGTGCTTTCACCATTGCTCTCCTTGTTATGAGCAGTAGCTTTGTGTTAATCGATATGTACCTATATCTATCTATCTGTCTGTCTATCTATTTATCAATCACTCAATCAATCATCTTTTTGTCTGCCCATCTGTCCTTGTGTACAGAACAGTTAACCAATTATCCTATGTCACTTTCCTACACTATGCTTCCAAAAGTCCTGCAAAGTATCTAGGCTGTAGATAGAGCACTGGGTTTACCGAGACACTTGCAGTTCGAGTCGGCCGCGTGTACCTAAAAAACCAGGAAATGGTTGTGCCGGGACTTGATCCCGTGTCTCTATCCTCTGTCCTCTTTCATCTCCTTCTAACTTGCTATCTGTATTTAGCCACATTCTTTGACTAAGTGCTCCCTGAAGACCACAAGTATCATTCCTCTGGGCCTGTTGTCACGAGAAAAGTAAACTTGCTGCTTTGCTCACCACCATGTTTGAAGGACCTCAGCGTGATCACCTCCGATAGGACGGAGGGTCAAATAAAAAGGAACACCAATTTCTAGACATGAGCAGTTGGGAGCTAAGAGTGTATTGTGGGGTGACGAGTTTATTTGAGTGTCCAAACATCCCTCTTTAGGTAGTTATTAGATCTTCACATTCGTGAACATCATAAAATCCACTGATTTCAAAGGCCCAGATGCTTATTATTACAGCAACTCAGTTGTTGAGGTGAGAGAAAATGAGAAGTATGTTGCTGCACCACTAAATCAATGGCTGGGAACGGCTGAAACCAAACAAAAAGAATTCACGGTTGCCAGATAGGGCTATTTTCTTCTGACAGTCTCAGGGGACTCAAACAGAATCCATTTGTTTGTTTGTTTTTCAGTTTCACTCGTGCAGTGTACTTGTCCACACACCTTTGGCTTGTAGTTTGTCTGTGTCCTTGGATCTCAAGTGAGTCTCCTGTAAGTAAGCACGTAGGTGTCTTGAGATTTCATCCCTTCTTTTAACCCTGTGTCTTTTGTTTGCTGCACTCAGTGCCTGACCTTTTATTCTGATGATTTAGAGCTGTGCACTTATTGCACTTAAAGAATTTTTTTTATCATTAAGCTAAAATCACTTGAAGAACATTATGTTTACTATGCACCCCCCTTCACCAAGTACCCCTGAAAAACCTCTTCAGTCGCTCTCAATCTGCGTAGTTGGATGCTGTAGACCCCTTCACCATGTCCCTCCCAAAAGACCCCGTTACAGTCGCTCTCCATCAGTGAGTAGTAAGATGTTATATGATCTCTACTAGCCTTCCCTGCGTTGAACAGCACTCCTCATGCCCCCTCGACCCCAAGCATTATACATGCTAAAACTAATGCCCCCATTCTTTCTCCTCACACTTTTCCCTCCCTTCAGACCCACCCTGCCCAGTCCTTTTCCCTTTGGTAACTTTTAGTCAACTCTCGGGTTCTGTGAGTCTGCTGCTGTTTTTTTCCTTCAGTTTTTCTTTGTTGTTATACTCCACACATGAGTGAAAACACTTGGTACTTGTCTTTCTACTCCTGGACTATTTGTCTGAACATACTACCGTCTAGCTCCATCCAGGTCATTGCAAATGGTAGTATTTGTTTTCTTCTTAAGGCTGCTTACTGCACTTTTTAAACTGGATTTCATTCTTCCTTCTTGTTTGTAGTTTAGCTATGTTATTCACCATTCAACTCCTGGTTATGAACAGTAGCTTTGTGTCAATCGATATGTATCTGTTTCTATCTATCTAATGGTCTGTCTGTCTATGTATGTATGTATGTATGTATGTATGTATTTATCTATGTATCTATCTATCTTCCTATCATCTATCTATGATGTCTATCATCTATTAATCTATGTACCTATCTATCTATCTTTCATCTGTCATCTGTGTACCTATCTATCTATGAATCCATCATCTTTTTGTCTGCCCATCTATCCTTCTGTACAGAACAGTTAACAACATAGCCTATGTCTCTTTCCTACATTATGCTTCCAGAAATCTTGCAAGGTAGCTAAGCCATAAGGAGAGCACTGTGTTCACCGATACACTTTCAGGTAGAGTCAGCCGCGTGTGCTTACAAAACCAGTAAATGGAGGTGAAAGGACTTGAACCTGTATCTCTGTCCTCTGTCCTCTTATACTTCCTGCTCACTTGGTGACTTTATTTAGCCACATTCAGTGAGTAAGTGATCCCTGAAGACCACAAGTATCCTTCGTCTGGTCCGGTTGTCGAAAGAAAAGTGTACTTGGTTCTTTGCACACCACCATGTTTGAGGGACATTGGCGTGATCACTGCTGATAGGTGGAGGGACAAATATAAAGGAACACCTATTTCTGGACAGGAGCAGTTGGGAACAAAGAGTGTGTTGTGGAGTGAAGTGTTTATTTGAGGGTCCAAACTTCCCTCCTTAGGTGGTTATTACTTCTTTACATTCGTGAACATCATAAAAAGCAATGATTTTAAAAGCCCAGACGCATATTATTACAGCAATTCATTTGTTGAGGTGAGAGGAAATGAGAAGGAAGTTGCTGCACCACGAAATCTATGCCTGAGCACTGCTGAAACCAAACAAAAAGAATTCACGGTGGCTAGATAGTGCTATTTTCTACTGACTCTCTCTGGGGTCCAAAAGAGAATCCATTTCTTTCTTTGTTTCTCAGGTTCACTTGTGTAGGGAACCTGTCCCCGCCCCTTCAGCTTGTAGTTTGTCTGTGTCCTTGGATCTCAAGTGAGTCTCCAGTAACGGAGCACGTAGGTGGTCTTGAGTTTTCATCAGTTCTTATAACCCTGTGTCTTTTGATTGGAGCACTCAAAGCCTGTACTTTTATTCTGATATTTGAGAGCTGTGCTCTTTCTGCACTTTGAAATTCTTTTTGTTCTCATTAATATACAATCACATGCAGAAAATTATGTTATTCTGTCTACCCTCTTCACCAAGTCACCCCAAATCCCATTTACAGCCGCTCTCCGTCAGCATGTACTAAGATGCTGTAGAATCACTACATGTCTTCTCTGTGTTGTACAGCCCTACCCACGACACCCCACCCTACACATTATACATGCTAATCCTAATGCCCCCATTCTTTTTCCCCGCACTTATTACTTCCTTCCCACAAACCCTACCCAGTCCCTTTCTCTTTGGTAACTGTCAGTCCACTCTCGGGTTCTGTGAGTCTGCTGCTGTCTTTTCCTTCAGTTTTTCTTTGTTATCATACTCCACACATGAGTGAAATCATTTGGTACATGTATTTCTCCGCCTGGCCTATTTGACTGAGCATAATACCCTCTAGCTCCATCCACGTTATTGCAAATGATAGGATTTGTTTTCTTCTTATGGCTGCTTACTGCACTTTTTAAACTGGATTTCATTCTTCTTTTTTGTTTGTAGTTTTGCTATGTGCTTTCACCATTGCTCTCCTTGTTATGAGCAGTAGCTTTGTGTTAATCGATATGTACCTATATCTATCTATCTGTCTGTCTATCTATTTATCAATCACTCAATCAATCATCTTTTTGTCTGCCCATCTGTCCTTGTGTACAGAACAGTTAACCAATTATCCTATGTCACTTTCCTACACTATGCTTCCAAAAGTCCTGCAAAGTATCTAGGCTGTAGATAGAGCACTGGGTTTACCGAGACACTTGCAGTTCGAGTCGGCCGCGTGTACCTAAAAAACCAGGAAATGGTTGTGCCGGGACTTGATCCCGTGTCTCTATCCTCTGTCCTCTTTCATCTCCTTCTAACTTGCTATCTGTATTTAGCCACATTCTTTGACTAAGTGTTCCCTGAAGACCACAAGTATCATTCCTCTGGGCCTGTTGTCACGAGAAAAGTAAACTTGCTGCTTTGCTCACCACCATGTTTGAAGGACCTCAGCGTGATCACCTCCGATAGGACGGAGGGTCAAATAAAAAGGAACACCAATTTCTAGACATGAGCAGTTGGGAGCTAAGAGTGTATTGTGGGGTGACGAGTTTATTTGAGTGTCCAAACATCCCTCTTTAGGTAGTTATTAGATCTTCACATTCGTGAACATCATAAAATCCACTGATTTCAAAGGCCCAGATGCTTATTATTACAGCAACTCAGTTGTTGAGGTGAGAGAAAATGAGAAGTATGTTGCTGCACCACTAAATCAATGGCTGGGAACGGCTGAAACCAAACAAAAAGAATTCACGGTTGCCAGATAGGGCTATTTTCTTCTGACAGTCTCAGGGGACTCAAACAGAATCCATTTGTTTGTTTGTTTTTCAGTTTCACTCGTGCAGTGTACTTGTCCACACACCTTTGGCTTGTAGTTTGTCTGTGTCCTTGGATCTCAAGTGAGTCTCCTGTAAGTAAGCACGTAGGTGTCTTGAGATTTCATCCCTTCTTTTAACCCTGTGTCTTTTGTTTGCTGCACTCAGTGCCTGACCTTTTATTCTGATGATTTAGAGCTGTGCACTTATTGCACTTAAAGAATTTTTTTTATCATTAAGCTAAAATCACTTGAAGAACATTATGTTTACTATGCACCCCCCTTCACCAAGTACCCCTGAAAAACCTCTTCAGTCGCTCTCAATCTGCGTAGTTGGATGCTGTAGACCCCTTCACCATGTCCCTCCCAAAAGACCCCGTTACAGTCGCTCTCCATCAGTGAGTAGTAAGATGTTATATGATCTCTACTAGCCTTCCCTGCGTTGAACAGCACTCCTCATGCCCCCTCGACCCCAAGCATTATACATGCTAAAACTAATGCCCCCATTCTTTCTCCTCACACTTTTCCCTCCCTTCAGACCCACCCTGCCCAGTCCTTTTCCCTTTGGTAACTTTTAGTCAACTCTCGGGTTCTGTGAGTCTGCTGCTGTTTTTTTCCTTCAGTTTTTCTTTGTTGTTATACTCCACACATGAGTGAAAACACTTGGTACTTGTCTTTCTACTCCTGGACTATTTGTCTGAACATACTACCGTCTAGCTCCATCCAGGTCATTGCAAATGGTAGTATTTGTTTTCTTCTTAAGGCTGCTTACTGCACTTTTTAAACTGGATTTCATTCTTCCTTCTTGTTTGTAGTTTAGCTATGTTATTCACCATTCAACTCCTGGTTATGAACAGTAGCTTTGTGTCAATCGATATGTATCTGTTTCTATCTATCTAATGGTCTGTCTGTCTATGTATGTATGTATGTATGTATGTATGTATTTATCTATGTATCTATCTATCTTCCTATCATCTATCTATGATGTCTATCATCTATTAATCTATGTACCTATCTATCTATCTTTCATCTGTCATCTGTGTACCTATCTATCTATGAATCCATCATCTTTTTGTCTGCCCATCTATCCTTCTGTACAGAACAGTTAACAACATAGCCTATGTCTCTTTCCTACATTATGCTTCCAGAAATCTTGCAAGGTAGCTAAGCCATAAGGAGAGCACTGTGTTCACCGATACACTTTCAGGTAGAGTCAGCCGCGTGTGCTTACAAAACCAGTAAATGGAGGTGAAAGGACTTGAACCTGTATCTCTGTCCTCTGTCCTCTTATACTTCCTGCTCACTTGGTGACTTTATTTAGCCACATTCAGTGAGTAAGTGATCCCTGAAGACCACAAGTATCCTTCGTCTGGTCCGGTTGTCGAAAGAAAAGTGTACTTGGTTCTTTGCACACCACCATGTTTGAGGGACATTGGCGTGATCACTGCTGATAGGTGGAGGGACAAATATAAAGGAACACCTATTTCTGGACAGGAGCAGTTGGGAACAAAGAGTGTGTTGTGGAGTGAAGTGTTTATTTGAGGGTCCAAACTTCCCTCCTTAGGTGGTTATTACTTCTTTACATTCGTGAACATCATAAAAAGCAATGATTTTAAAAGCCCAGACGCATATTATTACAGCAATTCATTTGTTGAGGTGAGAGGAAATGAGAAGGAAGTTGCTGCACCACGAAATCTATGCCTGAGCACTGCTGAAACCAAACAAAAAGAATTCACGGTGGCTAGATAGTGCTATTTTCTACTGACTCTCTCTGGGGTCCAAAAGAGAATCCATTTCTTTCTTTGTTTCTCAGGTTCACTTGTGTAGGGAACCTGTACCCGCCCCTTCAGCTTGTAGTTTCTCTGTGTCCTTGGATCTCAAGTGAGTCTCCAGTAACGGAGCACGTAGGTGGTCTTGAGTTTTCATCAGTTCTTCTAACCCTGTGTCTTTTGATTGGAGCACTCAAAGCCTGTACTTTTATTCTGATATTTGAGAGCTGTGCTCTTTCTGCACTTTGAAATTCTTTTTGTTCTCATTAATATACAATCACATGCAGAAAATTATGTTATTCTGTCTACCCTCTTCACCAAGTCACCCCAAATCCCATTTACAGCCGCTCTCCGTCAGCATGTACTAAGATGCTGTAGAATCACTACATGTCTTCTCTGTGTTGTACAGCCCTACCCACGACACCCCACCCTACACATTATACATGCTAATCCTAATGCCCCCATTCTTTTTCCCCGCACTTATTACTTCCTTCCCACAAACCCTACCCAGTCCCTTTCTCTTTGGTAACTGTCAGTCCACTCTCGGGTTCTGTGAGTCTGCTGCTGTCTTTTCCTTCAGTTTTTCTTTGTTATCATACTCCACACATGAGTGAAATCATTTGGTACATGTATTTCTCCGCCTGGCCTATTTGACTGAGCATAATACCCTCTAGCTCCATCCACGTTATTGCAAATGATAGGATTTGTTTTCTTCTTATGGCTGCTTACTGCACTTTTTAAACTGGATTTCATTCTTCTTTTTTGTTTGTAGTTTTGCTATGTGCTTTCACCATTGCTCTCCTTGTTATGAGCAGTAGCTTTGTGTTAATCGATATGTACCTATATCTATCTATCTGTCTGTCTATCTATTTATCAATCACTCAATCAATCATCTTTTTGTCTGCCCATCTGTCCTTGTGTACAGAACAGTTAACCAATTATCCTATGTCACTTTCCTACACTATGCTTCCAAAAGTCCTGCAAAGTATCTAGGCTGTAGATAGAGCACTGGGTTTACCGAGACACTTGCAGTTCGAGTCGGCCGCGTGTACCTAAAAAACCAGGAAATGGTTGTGCCGGGACTTGATCCCGTGTCTCTATCCTCTGTCCTCTTTCATCTCCTTCTAACTTGCTATCTGTATTTAGCCACATTCTTTGACTAAGTGCTCCCTGAAGACCACAAGTATCATTCCTCTGGGCCTGTTGTCACGAGAAAAGTAAACTTGCTGCTTTGCTCACCACCATGTTTGAAGGACCTCAGCGTGATCACCTCCGATAGGACGGAGGGTCAAATAAAAAGGAACACCAATTTCTAGACATGAGCAGTTGGGAGCTAAGAGTGTATTGTGGGGTGACGAGTTTATTTGAGTGTCCAAACATCCCTCTTTAGGTAGTTATTAGATCTTCACATTCGTGAACATCATAAAATCCACTGATTTCAAAGGCCCAGATGCTTATTATTACAGCAACTCAGTTGTTGAGGTGAGAGAAAATGAGAAGTATGTTGCTGCACCACTAAATCAATGGCTGGGAACGGCTGAAACCAAACAAAAAGAATTCACGGTTGCCAGATAGGGCTATTTTCTTCTGACAGTCTCAGGGGACTCAAACAGAATCCATTTGTTTGTTTGTTTTTCAGTTTCACTCGTGCAGTGTACTTGTCCACACACCTTTGGCTTGTAGTTTGTCTGTGTCCTTGGATCTCAAGTGAGTCTCCTGTAAGTAAGCACGTAGGTGTCTTGAGATTTCATCCCTTCTTTTAACCCTGTGTCTTTTGTTTGCTGCACTCAGTGCCTGACCTTTTATTCTGATGATTTAGAGCTGTGCACTTATTGCACTTAAAGAATTTTTTTTATCATTAAGCTAAAATCACTTGAAGAACATTATGTTTACTATGCACCCCCCTTCACCAAGTACCCCTGAAAAACCTCTTCAGTCGCTCTCAATCTGCGTAGTTGGATGCTGTAGACCCCTTCACCATGTCCCTCCCAAAAGACCCCGTTACAGTCGCTCTCCATCAGTGAGTAGTAAGATGTTATATGATCTCTACTAGCCTTCCCTGCGTTGAACAGCACTCCTCATGCCCCCTCGACCCCAAGCATTATACATGCTAAAACTAATGCCCCCATTCTTTCTCCTCACACTTTTCCCTCCCTTCAGACCCACCCTGCCCAGTCCTTTTCCCTTTGGTAACTTTTAGTCAACTCTCGGGTTCTGTGAGTCTGCTGCTGTTTTTTTCCTTCAATTTTTCTTTGTTGTTATACTCCACACATGAGTGAAAACACTTGGTACTTGTCTTTCTACTCCTGGACTATTTGTCTGAACATACTACCGTCTAGCTCCATCCAGGTCATTGCAAATGGTAGTATTTGTTTTCTTCTTAAGGCTGCTTACTGCACTTTTTAAACTGGATTTCATTCTTCCTTCTTGTTTGTAGTTTAGCTATGTTATTCACCATTCAACTCCTGGTTATGAACAGTAGCTTTGTGTCAATCGATATGTATCTGTATCTATCTATCTAATGGTCTGTCTGTCTATGTATGTATGTATGTATGTATGTATGTATTTATCTATGTATCTATCTATCTTCCTATCATCTATCTATGATGTCTATCATCTATTAATCTATGTACCTATCTATCTATCTTTCATCTGTCATCTGTGTACCTATCTATCTATGAATCCATCATCTTTTTGTCTGCCCATCTATCCTTCTGTACAGAACAGTTAACAACATAGCCTATGTCTCTTTCCTACATTATGCTTCCAGAAATCTTGCAAGGTAGCTAAGCCATAAGGAGAGCACTGTGTTCACCGATACACTTTCAGGTAGAGTCAGCCGCGTGTGCTTACAAAACCAGTAAATGGAGGTGAAAGGACTTGAACCTGTATCTCTGTCCTCTGTCCTCTTATACTTCCTGCTCACTTGGTGACTTTATTTAGCCACATTCAGTGAGTAAGTGATCCCTGAAGACCACAAGTATCCTTCGTCTGGTCCGGTTGTCGAAAGAAAAGTGTACTTGGTTCTTTGCACACCACCATGTTTGAGGGACATTGGCGTGATCACTGCTGATAGGTGGAGGGACAAATATAAAGGAACACCTATTTCTGGACAGGAGCAGTTGGGAACAAAGAGTGTGTTGTGGAGTGAAGTGTTTATTTGAGGGTCCAAACTTCCCTCCTTAGGTGGTTATTACTTCTTTACATTCGTGAACATCATAAAAAGCAATGATTTTAAAAGCCCAGACGCATATTATTACAGCAATTCATTTGTTGAGGTGAGAGGAAATGAGAAGGAAGTTGCTGCACCACGAAATCTATGCCTGAGCACTGCTGAAACCAAACAAAAAGAATTCACGGTGGCTAGATAGTGCTATTTTCTACTGACTCTCTCTGGGGTCCAAAAGAGAATCCATTTCTTTCTTTGTTTCTCAGGTTCACTTGTGTAGGGAACCTGTCCCCGCCCCTTCAGCTTGTAGTTTGTCTGTGTCCTTGGATCTCAAGTGAGTCTCCAGTAACGGAGCACGTAGGTGGTCTTGAGTTTTCATCAGTTCTTCTAACCCTGTGTCTTTTGATTGGAGCACTCAAAGCCTGTACTTTTATTCTGATATTTGAGAGCTGTGCTCTTTCTGCACTTTGAAATTCTTTTTGTTCTCATTAATATACAATCACATGCAGAAAATTATGTTATTCTGTCTACCCTCTTCACCAAGTCACCCCAAATCCCATTTACAGCCGCTCTCCGTCAGCATGTACTAAGATGCTGTAGAATCACTACATGTCTTCTCTGTGTTGTACAGCCCTACCCACGACACCCCACCCTACACATTATACATGCTAATCCTAATGCCCCCATTCTTTTTCCCCGCACTTATTACTTCCTTCCCACAAACCCTACCCAGTCCCTTTCTCTTTGGTAACTGTCAGTCCACTCTCGGGTTCTGTGAGTCTGCTGCTGTCTTTTCCTTCAGTTTTTCTTTGTTATCATACTCCACACATGAGTGAAATCATTTGGTACATGTATTTCTCCGCCTGGCCTATTTGACTGAGCATAATACCCTCTAGCTCCATCCACGTTATTGCAAATGATAGGATTTGTTTTCTTCTTATGGCTGCTTACTGCACTTTTTAAACTGGATTTCATTCTTCTTTTTTGTTTGTAGTTTTGCTATGTGCTTTCACCATTGCTCTCCTTGTTATGAGCAGTAGCTTTGTGTTAATCGATATGTACCTATATCTATCTATCTGTCTGTCTATCTATTTATCAATCACTCAATCAATCATCTTTTTGTCTGCCCATCTGTCCTTGTGTACAGAACAGTTAACCAATTATCCTATGTCACTTTCCTACACTATGCTTCCAAAAGTCCTGCAAAGTATCTAGGCTGTAGATAGAGCACTGGGTTTACCGAGACACTTGCAGTTCGAGTCGGCCGCGTGTACCTAAAAAACCAGGAAATGGTTGTGCCGGGACTTGATCCCGTGTCTCTATCCTCTGTCATCTTTCATCTCCTTCTAACTTGCTATCTGTATTTAGCCACATTCTTTGACTAAGTGTTCCCTGAAGACCACAAGTATCATTCCTCTGGGCCTGTTGTCACGAGAAAAGTAAACTTGCTGCTTTGCTCACCACCATGTTTGAAGGACCTCAGCGTGATCACCTCCGATAGGACGGAGGGTCAAATAAAAAGGAACACCAATTTCTAGACATGAGCAGTTGGGAGCTAAGAGTGTATTGTGGGGTGACGAGTTTATTTGAGTGTCCAAACATCCCTCTTTAGGTAGTTATTAGATCTTCACATTCGTGAACATCATAAAATCCACTGATTTCAAAGGCCCAGATGCTTATTATTACAGCAACTCAGTTGTTGAGGTGAGAGAAAATGAGAAGTATGTTGCTGCACCACTAAATCAATGGCTGGGAACGGCTGAAACCAAACAAAAAGAATTCACGGTTGCCAGATAGGGCTATTTTCTTCTGACAGTCTCAGGGGACTCAAACAGAATCCATTTGTTTGTTTGTTTTTCAGTTTCACTCGTGCAGTGTACTTGTCCACACACCTTTGGCTTGTAGTTTGTCTGTGTCCTTGGATCTCAAGTGAGTCTCCTGTAAGTAAGCACGTAGGTGTCTTGAGATTTCATCCCTTCTTTTAACCCTGTGTCTTTTGTTTGCTGCACTCAGTGCCTGACCTTTTATTCTGATGATTTAGAGCTGTGCACTTATTGCACTTAAAGAATTTTTTTTATCATTAAGCTAAAATCACTTGAAGAACATTATGTTTACTATGCACCCCCCTTCACCAAGTACCCCTGAAAAACCTCTTCAGTCGCTCTCAATCTGCGTAGTTGGATGCTGTAGACCCCTTCACCATGTCCCTCCCAAAAGACCCCGTTACAGTCGCTCTCCATCAGTGAGTAGTAAGATGTTATATGATCTCTACTAGCCTTCCCTGCGTTGAACAGCACTCCTCATGCCCCCTCGACCCCAAGCATTATACATGCTAAAACTAATGCCCCCATTCTTTCTCCTCACACTTTTCCCTCCCTTCAGACCCACCCTGCCCAGTCCTTTTCCCTTTGGTAACTTTTAGTCAACTCTCGGGTTCTGTGAGTCTGCTGCTGTTTTTTTCCTTCAGTTTTTCTTTGTTGTTATACTCCACACATGAGTGAAAACACTTGGTACTTGTCTTTCTACTCCTGGACTATTTGTCTGAACATACTACCGTCTAGCTCCATCCAGGTCATTGCAAATGGTAGTATTTGTTTTCTTCTTAAGGCTGCTTACTGCACTTTTTAAACTGGATTTCATTCTTCCTTCTTGTTTGTAGTTTAGCTATGTTATTCACCATTCAACTCCTGGTTATGAACAGTAGCTTTGTGTCAATCGATATGTATCTGTTTCTATCTATCTAATGGTCTGTCTGTCTATGTATGTATGTATGTATGTATGTATGTATTTATCTATGTATCTATCTATCTTCCTATCATCTATCTATGATGTCTATCATCTATTAATCTATGTACCTATCTATCTATCTTTCATCTGTCATCTGTGTACCTATCTATCTATGAATCCATCATCTTTTTGTCTGCCCATCTATCCTTCTGTACAGAACAGTTAACAACATAGCCTATGTCTCTTTCCTACATTATGCTTCCAGAAATCTTGCAAGGTAGCTAAGCCATAAGGAGAGCACTGTGTTCACCGATACACTTTCAGGTAGAGTCAGCCGCGTGTGCTTACAAAACCAGTAAATGGAGGTGAAAGGACTTGAACCTGTATCTCTGTCCTCTGTCCTCTTATACTTCCTGCTCACTTGGTGACTTTATTTAGCCACATTCAGTGAGTAAGTGATCCCTGAAGACCACAAGTATCCTTCGTCTGGTCCGGTTGTCGAAAGAAAAGTGTACTTGGTTCTTTGCACACCACCATGTTTGAGGGACATTGGCGTGATCACTGCTGATAGGTGGAGGGACAAATATAAAGGAACACCTATTTCTGGACAGGAGCAGTTGGGAACAAAGAGTGTGTTGTGGAGTGAAGTGTTTATTTGAGGGTCCAAACTTCCCTCCTTAGGTGGTTATTACTTCTTTACATTCGTGAACATCATAAAAAGCAATGATTTTAAAAGCCCAGACGCATATTATTACAGCAATTCATTTGTTGAGGTGAGAGGAAATGAGAAGGAAGTTGCTGCACCACGAAATCTATGCCTGAGCACTGCTGAAACCAAACAAAAAGAATTCACGGTGGCTAGATAGTGCTATTTTCTACTGACTCTCTCTGGGGTCCAAAAGAGAATCCATTTCTTTCTTTGTTTCTCAGGTTCACTTGTGTAGGGAACCTGTACCCGCCCCTTCAGCTTGTAGTTTCTCTGTGTCCTTGGATCTCAAGTGAGTCTCCAGTAACGGAGCACGTAGGTGGTCTTGAGTTTTCATCAGTTCTTCTAACCCTGTGTCTTTTGATTGGAGCACTCAAAGCCTGTACTTTTATTCTGATATTTGAGAGCTGTGCTCTTTCTGCACTTTGAAATTCTTTTTGTTCTCATTAATATACAATCACATGCAGAAAATTATGTTATTCTGTCTACCCTCTTCACCAAGTCACCCCAAATCCCATTTACAGCCGCTCTCCGTCAGCATGTACTAAGATGCTGTAGAATCACTACATGTCTTCTCTGTGTTGTACAGCCCTACCCACGACACCCCACCCTACACATTATACATGCTAATCCTAATGCCCCCATTCTTTTTCCCCGCACTTATTACTTCCTTCCCACAAACCCTACCCAGTCCCTTTCTCTTTGGTAACTGTCAGTCCACTCTCGGGTTCTGTGAGTCTGCTGCTGTCTTTTCCTTCAGTTTTTCTTTGTTATCATACTCCACACATGAGTGAAATCATTTGGTACATGTATTTCTCCGCCTGGCCTATTTGACTGAGCATAATACCCTCTAGCTCCATCCACGTTATTGCAAATGATAGGATTTGTTTTCTTCTTATGGCTGCTTACTGCACTTTTTAAACTGGATTTCATTCTTCTTTTTTGTTTGTAGTTTTGCTATGTGCTTTCACCATTGCTCTCCTTGTTATGAGCAGTAGCTTTGTGTTAATCGATATGTACCTATATCTATCTATCTGTCTGTCTATCTATTTATCAATCACTCAATCAATCATCTTTTTGTCTGCCCATCTGTCCTTGTGTACAGAACAGTTAACCAATTATCCTATGTCACTTTCCTACACTATGCTTCCAAAAGTCCTGCAAAGTATCTAGGCTGTAGATAGAGCACTGGGTTTACCGAGACACTTGCAGTTCGAGTCGGCCGCGTGTACCTAAAAAACCAGGAAATGGTTGTGCCGGGACTTGATCCCGTGTCTCTATCCTCTGTCCTCTTTCATCTCCTTCTAACTTGCTATCTGTATTTAGCCACATTCTTTGACTAAGTGCTCCCTGAAGACCACAAGTATCATTCCTCTGGGCCTGTTGTCACGAGAAAAGTAAACTTGCTGCTTTGCTCACCACCATGTTTGAAGGACCTCAGCGTGATCACCTCCGATAGGACGGAGGGTCAAATAAAAAGGAACACCAATTTCTAGACATGAGCAGTTGGGAGCTAAGAGTGTATTGTGGGGTGACGAGTTTATTTGAGTGTCCAAACATCCCTCTTTAGGTAGTTATTAGATCTTCACATTCGTGAACATCATAAAATCCACTGATTTCAAAGGCCCAGATGCTTATTATTACAGCTACTCAGTTGTTGAGGTGAGAGAAAATGAGAAGTATGTTGCTGCACCACTAAATCAATGGCTGGGAACGGCTGAAACCAAACAAAAAGAATTCACGGTTGCCAGATAGGGCTATTTTCTTCTGACAGTCTCAGGGGACTCAAACAGAATCCATTTGTTTGTTTGTTTTTCAGTTTCACTCGTGCAGTGTACTTGTCCACACACCTTTGGCTTGTAGTTTGTCTGTGTCCTTGGATCTCAAGTGAGTCTCCTGTAAGTAAGCACGTAGGTGTCTTGAGATTTCATCCCTTCTTTTAACCCTGTGTCTTTTGTTTGCTGCACTCAGTGCCTGACCTTTTATTCTGATGATTTAGAGCTGTGCACTTATTGCACTTAAAGAATTTTTTTTATCATTAAGCTAAAATCACTTGAAGAACATTATGTTTACTATGCACCCCCCTTCACCAAGTACCCCTGAAAAACCTCTTCAGTCGCTCTCAATCTGCGTAGTTGGATGCTGTAGACCCCTTCACCATGTCCCTCCCAAAAGACCCCGTTACAGTCGCTCTCCATCAGTGAGTAGTAAGATGTTATATGATCTCTACTAGCCTTCCCTGCGTTGAACAGCACTCCTCATGCCCCCTCGACCCCAAGCATTATACATGCTAAAACTAATGCCCCCATTCTTTCTCCTCACACTTTTCCCTCCCTTCAGACCCACCCTGCCCAGTCCTTTTCCCTTTGGTAACTTTTAGTCAACTCTCGGGTTCTGTGAGTCTGCTGCTGTTTTTTTCCTTCAATTTTTCTTTGTTGTTATACTCCACACATGAGTGAAAACACTTGGTACTTGTCTTTCTACTCCTGGACTATTTGTCTGAACATACTACCGTCTAGCTCCATCCAGGTCATTGCAAATGGTAGTATTTGTTTTCTTCTTAAGGCTGCTTACTGCACTTTTTAAACTGGATTTCATTCTTCCTTCTTGTTTGTAGTTTAGCTATGTTATTCACCATTCAACTCCTGGTTATGAACAGTAGCTTTGTGTCAATCGATATGTATCTGTATCTATCTATCTAATGGTCTGTCTGTCTATGTATGTATGTATGTATGTATGTATGTATTTATCTATGTATCTATCTATCTTCCTATCATCTATCTATGATGTCTATCATCTATTAATCTATGTACCTATCTATCTATCTTTCATCTGTCATCTGTGTACCTATCTATCTATGAATCCATCATCTTTTTGTCTGCCCATCTATCCTTCTGTACAGAACAGTTAACAACATAGCCTATGTCTCTTTCCTACATTATGCTTCCAGAAATCTTGCAAGGTAGCTAAGCCATAAGGAGAGCACTGTGTTCACCGATACACTTTCAGGTAGAGTCAGCCGCGTGTGCTTACAAAACCAGTAAATGGAGGTGAAAGGACTTGAACCTGTATCTCTGTCCTCTGTCCTCTTATACTTCCTGCTCACTTGGTGACTTTATTTAGCCACATTCAGTGAGTAAGTGATCCCTGAAGACCACAAGTATCCTTCGTCTGGTCCGGTTGTCGAAAGAAAAGTGTACTTGGTTCTTTGCACACCACCATGTTTGAGGGACATTGGCGTGATCACTGCTGATAGGTGGAGGGACAAATATAAAGGAACACCTATTTCTGGACAGGAGCAGTTGGGAACAAAGAGTGTGTTGTGGAGTGAAGTGTTTATTTGAGGGTCCAAACTTCCCTCCTTAGGTGGTTATTACTTCTTTACATTCGTGAACATCATAAAAAGCAATGATTTTAAAAGCCCAGACGCATATTATTACAGCAATTCATTTGTTGAGGTGAGAGGAAATGAGAAGGAAGTTGCTGCACCACGAAATCTATGCCTGAGCACTGCTGAAACCAAACAAAAAGAATTCACGGTGGCTAGATAGTGCTATTTTCTACTGACTCTCTCTGGGGTCCAAAAGAGAATCCATTTCTTTCTTTGTTTCTCAGGTTCACTTGTGTAGGGAACCTGTCCCCGCCCCTTCAGCTTGTAGTTTGTCTGTGTCCTTGGATCTCAAGTGAGTCTCCAGTAACGGAGCACGTAGGTGGTCTTGAGTTTTCATCAGTTCTTCTAACCCTGTGTCTTTTGATTGGAGCACTCAAAGCCTGTACTTTTATTCTGATATTTGAGAGCTGTGCTCTTTCTGCACTTTGAAATTCTTTTTGTTCTCATTAATATACAATCACATGCAGAAAATTATGTTATTCTGTCTACCCTCTTCACCAAGTCACCCCAAATCCCATTTACAGCCGCTCTCCGTCAGCATGTACTAAGATGCTGTAGAATCACTACATGTCTTCTCTGTGTTGTACAGCCCTACCCACGACACCCCACCCTACACATTATACATGCTAATCCTAATGCCCCCATTCTTTTTCCCCGCACTTATTACTTCCTTCCCACAAACCCTACCCAGTCCCTTTCTCTTTGGTAACTGTCAGTCCACTCTCGGGTTCTGTGAGTCTGCTGCTGTCTTTTCCTTCAGTTTTTCTTTGTTATCATACTCCACACATGAGTGAAATCATTTGGTACATGTATTTCTCCGCCTGGCCTATTTGACTGAGCATAATACCCTCTAGCTCCATCCACGTTATTGCAAATGATAGGATTTGTTTTCTTCTTATGGCTGCTTACTGCACTTTTTAAACTGGATTTCATTCTTCTTTTTTGTTTGTAGTTTTGCTATGTGCTTTCACCATTGCTCTCCTTGTTATGAGCAGTAGCTTTGTGTTAATCGATATGTACCTATATCTATCTATCTGTCTGTCTATCTATTTATCAATCACTCAATCAATCATCTTTTTGTCTGCCCATCTGTCCTTGTGTACAGAACAGTTAACCAATTATCCTATGTCACTTTCCTACACTATGCTTCCAAAAGTCCTGCAAAGTATCTAGGCTGTAGATAGAGCACTGGGTTTACCGAGACACTTGCAGTTCGAGTCGGCCGCGTGTACCTAAAAAACCAGGAAATGGTTGTGCCGGGACTTGATCCCGTGTCTCTATCCTCTGTCCTCTTTCATCTCCTTCTAACTTGCTATCTGTATTTAGCCACATTCTTTGACTAAGTGCTCCCTGAAGACCACAAGTATCATTCCTCTGGGCCTGTTGTCACGAGAAAAGTAAACTTGCTGCTTTGCTCACCACCATGTTTGAAGGACCTCAGCGTGATCACCTCCGATAGGACGGAGGGTCAAATAAAAAGGAACACCAATTTCTAGACATGAGCAGTTGGGAGCTAAGAGTGTATTGTGGGGTGACGAGTTTATTTGAGTGTCCAAACATCCCTCTTTAGGTAGTTATTAGATCTTCACATTCGTGAACATCATAAAATCCACTGATTTCAAAGGCCCAGATGCTTATTATTACAGCAACTCAGTTGTTGAGGTGAGAGAAAATGAGAAGTATGTTGCTGCACCACTAAATCAATGGCTGGGAACGGCTGAAACCAAACAAAAAGAATTCACGGTTGCCAGATAGGGCTATTTTCTTCTGACAGTCTCAGGGGACTCAAACAGAATCCATTTGTTTGTTTGTTTTTCAGTTTCACTCGTGCAGTGTACTTGTCCACACACCTTTGGCTTGTAGTTTGTCTGTGTCCTTGGATCTCAAGTGAGTCTCCTGTAAGTAAGCACGTAGGTGTCTTGAGATTTCATCCCTTCTTTTAACCCTGTGTCTTTTGTTTGCTGCACTCAGTGCCTGACCTTTTATTCTGATGATTTAGAGCTGTGCACTTATTGCACTTAAAGAATTTTTTTTATCATTAAGCTAAAATCACTTGAAGAACATTATGTTTACTATGCACCCCCCTTCACCAAGTACCCCTGAAAAACCTCTTCAGTCGCTCTCAATCTGCGTAGTTGGATGCTGTAGACCCCTTCACCATGTCCCTCCCAAAAGACCCCGTTACAGTCGCTCTCCATCAGTGAGTAGTAAGATGTTATATGATCTCTACTAGCCTTCCCTGCGTTGAACAGCACTCCTCATGCCCCCTCGACCCCAAGCATTATACATGCTAAAACTAATGCCCCCATTCTTTCTCCTCACACTTTTCCCTCCCTTCAGACCCACCCTGCCCAGTCCTTTTCCCTTTGGTAACTTTTAGTCAACTCTCGGGTTCTGTGAGTCTGCTGCTGTTTTTTTCCTTCAGTTTTTCTTTGTTGTTATACTCCACACATGAGTGAAAACACTTGGTACTTGTCTTTCTACTCCTGGACTATTTGTCTGAACATACTACCGTCTAGCTCCATCCAGGTCATTGCAAATGGTAGTATTTGTTTTCTTCTTAAGGCTGCTTACTGCACTTTTTAAACTGGATTTCATTCTTCCTTCTTGTTTGTAGTTTAGCTATGTTATTCACCATTCAACTCCTGGTTATGAACAGTAGCTTTGTGTCAATCGATATGTATCTGTATCTATCTATCTAATGGTCTGTCTGTCTATGTATGTATGTATGTATGTATGTATGTATTTATCTATGTATCTATCTATCTTCCTATCATCTATCTATGATGTCTATCATCTATTAATCTATGTACCTATCTATCTATCTTTCATCTGTCATCTGTGTACCTATCTATCTATGAATCCATCATCTTTTTGTCTGCCCATCTATCCTTCTGTACAGAACAGTTAACAACATAGCCTATGTCTCTTTCCTACATTATGCTTCCAGAAATCTTGCAAGGTAGCTAAGCCATAAGGAGAGCACTGTGTTCACCGATACACTTTCAGGTAGAGTCAGCCGCGTGTGCTTACAAAACCAGTAAATGGAGGTGAAAGGACTTGAACCTGTATCTCTGTCCTCTGTCCTCTTATACTTCCTGCTCACTTGGTGACTTTATTTAGCCACATTCAGTGAGTAAGTGATCCCTGAAGACCACAAGTATCCTTCGTCTGGTCCGGTTGTCGAAAGAAAAGTGTACTTGGTTCTTTGCACACCACCATGTTTGAGGGACATTGGCGTGATCACTGCTGATAGGTGGAGGGACAAATATAAAGGAACACCTATTTCTGGACAGGAGCAGTTGGGAACAAAGAGTGTGTTGTGGAGTGAAGTGTTTATTTGAGGGTCCAAACTTCCCTCCTTAGGTGGTTATTACTTCTTTACATTCGTGAACATCATAAAAAGCAATGATTTTAAAAGCCCAGACGCATATTATTACAGCAATTCATTTGTTGAGGTGAGAGGAAATGAGAAGGAAGTTGCTGCACCACGAAATCTATGCCTGAGCACTGCTGAAACCAAACAAAAAGAATTCACGGTGGCTAGATAGTGCTATTTTCTACTGACTCTCTCTGGGGTCCAAAAGAGAATCCATTTCTTTCTTTGTTTCTCAGGTTCACTTGTGTAGGGAACCTGTCCCCGCCCCTTCAGCTTGTAGTTTGTCTGTGTCCTTGGATCTCAAGTGAGTCTCCAGTAACGGAGCACGTAGGTGGTCTTGAGTTTTCATCAGTTCTTCTAACCCTGTGTCTTTTGATTGGAGCACTCAAAGCCTGTACTTTTATTCTGATATTTGAGAGCTGTGCTCTTTCTGCACTTTGAAATTCTTTTTGTTCTCATTAATATACAATCACATGCAGAAAATTATGTTATTCTGTCTACCCTCTTCACCAAGTCACCCCAAATCCCATTTACAGCCGCTCTCCGTCAGCATGTACTAAGATGCTGTAGAATCACTACATGTCTTCTCTGTGTTGTACAGCCCTACCCACGACACCCCACCCTACACATTATACATGCTAATCCTAATGCCCCCATTCTTTTTCCCCGCACTTATTACTTCCTTCCCACAAACCCTACCCAGTCCCTTTCTCTTTGGTAACTGTCAGTCCACTCTCGGGTTCTGTGAGTCTGCTGCTGTCTTTTCCTTCAGTTTTTCTTTGTTATCATACTCCACACATGAGTGAAATCATTTGGTACATGTATTTCTCCGCCTGGCCTATTTGACTGAGCATAATACCCTCTAGCTCCATCCACGTTATTGCAAATGATAGGATTTGTTTTCTTCTTATGGCTGCTTACTGCACTTTTTAAACTGGATTTCATTCTTCTTTTTTGTTTGTAGTTTTGCTATGTGCTTTCACCATTGCTCTCCTTGTTATGAGCAGTAGCTTTGTGTTAATCGATATGTACCTATATCTATCTATCTGTCTGTCTATCTATTTATCAATCACTCAATCAATCATCTTTTTGTCTGCCCATCTGTCCTTGTGTACAGAACAGTTAACCAATTATCCTATGTCACTTTCCTACACTATGCTTCCCAAAGTCCTGCAAAGTATCTAGGCTGTAGATAGAGCACTGGGTTTACCGAGACACTTGCAGTTCGAGTCGGCCGCGTGTACCTAAAAAACCAGGAAATGGTTGTGCCGGGACTTGATCCCGTGTCTCTATCCTCTGTCCTCTTTCATCTCCTTCTAACTTGCTATCTGTATTTAGCCACATTCTTTGACTAAGTGCTCCCTGAAGACCACAAGTATCATTCCTCTGGGCCTGTTGTCACGAGAAAAGTAAACTTGCTGCTTTGCTCACCACCATGTTTGAAGGACCTCAGCGTGATCACCTCCGATAGGACGGAGGGTCAAATAAAAAGGAACACCAATTTCTAGACATGAGCAGTTGGGAGCTAAGAGTGTATTGTGGGGTGACGAGTTTATTTGAGTGTCCAAACATCCCTCTTTAGGTAGTTATTAGATCTTCACATTCGTGAACATCATAAAATCCACTGATTTCAAAGGCCCAGATGCTTATTATTACAGCAACTCAGTTGTTGAGGTGAGAGAAAATGAGAAGTATGTTGCTGCACCACTAAATCAATGGCTGGGAACGGCTGAAACCAAACAAAAAGAATTCACGGTTGCCAGATAGGGCTATTTTCTTCTGACAGTCTCAGGGGACTCAAACAGAATCCATTTGTTTGTTTGTTTTTCAGTTTCACTCGTGCAGTGTACTTGTCCACACACCTTTGGCTTGTAGTTTGTCTGTGTCCTTGGATCTCAAGTGAGTCTCCTGTAAGTAAGCACGTAGGTGTCTTGAGATTTCATCCCTTCTTTTAACCCTGTGTCTTTTGTTTGCTGCACTCAGTGCCTGACCTTTTATTCTGATGATTTAGAGCTGTGCACTTATTGCACTTAAAGAATTTTTTTTATCATTAAGCTAAAATCACTTGAAGAACATTATGTTTACTATGCACCCCCCTTCACCAAGTACCCCTGAAAAACCTCTTCAGTCGCTCTCAATCTGCGTAGTTGGATGCTGTAGACCCCTTCACCATGTCCCTCCCAAAAGACCCCGTTACAGTCGCTCTCCATCAGTGAGTAGTAAGATGTTATATGATCTCTACTAGCCTTCCCTGCGTTGAACAGCACTCCTCATGCCCCCTCGACCCCAAGCATTATACATGCTAAAACTAATGCCCCCATTCTTTCTCCTCACACTTTTCCCTCCCTTCAGACCCACCCTGCCCAGTCCTTTTCCCTTTGGTAACTTTTAGTCAACTCTCGGGTTCTGTGAGTCTGCTGCTGTTTTTTTCCTTCAGTTTTTCTTTGTTGTTATACACCACACATGAGTGAAAACACTTGGTACTTGTCTTTCTACTCCTGGACTATTTGTCTGAACATACTACCGTCTAGCTCCATCCAGGTCATTGCAAATGGTAGTATTTGTTTTCTTCTTAAGGCTGCTTACTGCACTTTTTAAACTGGATTTCATTCTTCCTTCTTGTTTGTAGTTTAGCTATGTTATTCACCATTCAACTCCTGGTTATGAACAGTAGCTTTGTGTCAATCGATATGTATCTGTATCTATCTATCTAATGGTCTGTCTGTCTATGTATGTATGTATGTATGTATGTATGTATTTATCTATGTATCTATCTATCTTCCTATCATCTATCTATGATGTCTATCATCTATTAATCTATGTACCTATCTATCTATCTTTCATCTGTCATCTGTGTACCTATCTATCTATGAATCCATCATCTTTTTGTCTGCCCATCTATCCTTCTGTACAGAACAGTTAACAACATAGCCTATGTCTCTTTCCTACATTATGCTTCCAGAAATCTTGCAAGGTAGCTAAGCCATAAGGAGAGCACTGTGTTCACCGATACACTTTCAGGTAGAGTCAGCCGCGTGTGCTTACAAAACCAGTAAATGGAGGTGAAAGGACTTGAACCTGTATCTCTGTCCTCTGTCCTCTTATACTTCCTGCTCACTTGGTGACTTTATTTAGCCACATTCAGTGAGTAAGTGATCCCTGAAGACCACAAGTATCCTTCGTCTGGTCCGGTTGTCGAAAGAAAAGTGTACTTGGTTCTTTGCACACCACCATGTTTGAGGGACATTGGCGTGATCACTGCTGATAGGTGGAGGGACAAATATAAAGGAACACCTATTTCTGGACAGGAGCAGTTGGGAACAAAGAGTGTGTTGTGGAGTGAAGTGTTTATTTGAGGGTCCAAACTTCCCTCCTTAGGTGGTTATTACTTCTTTACATTCGTGAACATCATAAAAAGCAATGATTTTAAAAGCCCAGCCGCATATTATTACAGCAATTCATTTGTTGAGGTGAGAGGAAATGAGAAGGAAGTTGCTGCACCACGAAATCTATGCCTGAGCACTGCTGAAACCAAACAAAAAGAATTCACGGTGGCTAGATAGTGCTATTTTCTACTGACTCTCTCTGGGGTCCAAAAGAGAATCCATTTCTTTCTTTGTTTCTCAGGTTCACTTGTGTAGGGAACCTGTCCCCGCCCCTTCAGCTTGTAGTTTGTCTGTGTCCTTGGATCTCAAGTGAGTCTCCAGTAACGGAGCACGTAGGTGGTCTTGAGTTTTCATCAGTTCTTATAACCCTGTGTCTTTTGATTGGAGCACTCAAAGCCTGTACTTTTATTCTGATATTTGAGAGCTGTGCTCTTTCTGCACTTTGAAATTCTTTTTGTTCTCATTAATATACAATCACATGCAGAAAATTATGTTATTCTGTCTACCCTCTTCACCAAGTCACCCCAAATCCCATTTACAGCCGCTCTCCGTCAGCATGTACTAAGATGCTGTAGAATCACTACATGTCTTCTCTGTGTTGTACAGCCCTACCCACGACACCCCACCCTACACATTATACATGCTAATCCTAATGCCCCCATTCTTTTTCCCCGCACTTATTACTTCCTTCCCACAAACCCTACCCAGTCCCTTTCTCTTTGGTAACTGTCAGTCCACTCTCGGGTTCTGTGAGTCTGCTGCTGTCTTTTCCTTCAGTTTTTCTTTGTTATCATACTCCACACATGAGTGAAATCATTTGGTACATGTATTTCTCCGCCTGGCCTATTTGACTGAGCATAATACCCTCTAGCTCCATCCACGTTATTGCAAATGATAGGATTTGTTTTCTTCTTATGGCTGCTTACTGCACTTTTTAAACTGGATTTCATTCTTCTTTTTTGTTTGTAGTTTTGCTATGTGCTTTCACCATTGCTCTCCTTGTTATGAGCAGTAGCTTTGTGTTAATCGATATGTACCTATATCTATCTATCTGTCTGTCTATCTATTTATCAATCACTCAATCAATCATCTTTTTGTCTGCCCATCTGTCCTTGTGTACAGAACAGTTAACCAATTATCCTATGTCACTTTCCTACACTATGCTTCCAAAAGTCCTGCAAAGTATCTAGGCTGTAGATAGAGCACTGGGTTTACCGAGACACTTGCAGTTCGAGTCGGCCGCGTGTACCTAAAAAACCAGGAAATGGTTGTGCCGGGACTTGATCCCGTGTCTCTATCCTCTGTCCTCTTTCATCTCCTTCTAACTTGCTATCTGTATTTAGCCACATTCTTTGACTAAGTGCTCCCTGAAGACCACAAGTATCATTCCTCTGGGCCTGTTGTCACGAGAAAAGTAAACTTGCTGCTTTGCTCACCACCATGTTTGAAGGACCTCAGCGTGATCACCTCCGATAGGACGGAGGGTCAAATAAAAAGGAACACCAATTTCTAGACATGAGCAGTTGGGAGCTAAGAGTGTATTGTGGGGTGACGAGTTTATTTGAGTGTCCAAACATCCCTCTTTAGGTAGTTATTAGATCTTCACATTCGTGAACATCATAAAATCCACTGATTTCAAAGGCCCAGATGCTTATTATTACAGCAACTCAGTTGTTGAGGTGAGAGAAAATGAGAAGTATGTTGCTGCACCACTAAATCAATGGCTGGGAACGGCTGAAACCAAACAAAAAGAATTCACGGTTGCCAGATAGGGCTATTTTCTTCTGACAGTCTCAGGGGACTCAAACAGAATCCATTTGTTTGATTGTTTGTTTTTCAGTTTCACTCGTGCAGTGTACTTGTCCACACACCTTCGGCTTGTAGTTTGTCTGTGTCCTTGGATCTCAAGTGAGTCTCCTGTAAGTAAGCACGTAGGTGTCTTGAGATTTCATCCCTTCTTTTAACCCTGTGTCTTTTGTTTGCTGCACTCAGTGCCTGACCTTTTATTCTGATGATTTAGAGCTGTGCACTTATTGCACTTAAAGAATTTTTTTTATCATTAAGCTAAAATCACTTGAAGAACATTATGTTTACTATGCACCCCCCTTCACCAAGTACCCCTGAAAAACCTCTTCAGTCGCTCTCAATCTGCGTAGTTGGATGCTGTAGACCCCTTCACCATGTCCCTCCCAAAAGACCCCGTTACAGTCGCTCTCCATCAGTGAGTAGTAAGATGTTATATGATCTCTACTAGCCTTCCCTGCGTTGAACAGCACTCCTCATGCCCCCTCGACCCCAAGCATTATACATGCTAAAACTAATGCCCCCATTCTTTCTCCTCACACTTTTCCCTCCCTTCAGACCCACCCTGCCCAGTCCTTTTCCCTTTGGTAACTTTTAGTCAACTCTCGGGTTCTGTGAGTCTGCTGCTGTTTTTTTCCTTCAGTTTTTCTTTGTTGTTATACACCACACATGAGTGAAATCACTTGGTACTTGTCTTTCTACTCCTGGACTATTTGTCTGAACATACTACCGTCTAGCTCCATCCAGGTCATTGCAAATGGTAGTATTTGTTTTCTTCTTAAGGCTGCTTACTGCACTTTTTAAACTGGATTTCATTCTTCCTTCTTGTTTGTAGTTTAGCTATGTTATTCACCATTCAACTCCTGGTTATGAACAGTAGCTTTGTGTCAATCGATATGTATCTGTATCTATCTATCTAATGGTCTGTCTGTCTATGTATGTATGTATGTATGTATGTATGTATTTATCTATGTATCTATCTATCTTCCTATCATCTATCTATGATGTCTATCATCTATTAATCTATGTACCTATCTATCTATCTTTCATCTGTCATCTGTGTACCTATCTATCTATGAATCCATCATCTTTTTGTCTGCCCATCTATCCTTCTGTACAGAACAGTTAACAACATAGCCTATGTCTCTTTCCTACATTATGCTTCCAGAAATCTTGCAAGGTAGCTAAGCCATAAGGAGAGCACTGTGTTCACCGATACACTTTCAGGTAGAGTCAGCCGCGTGTGCTTACAAAACCAGTAAATGGAGGTGAAAGGACTTGAACCTGTATCTCTGTCCTCTGTCCTCTTATACTTCCTGCTCACTTGGTGACTTTATTTAGCCACATTCAGTGAGTAAGTGATCCCTGAAGACCACAAGTATCCTTCGTCTGGTCCGGTTGTCGAAAGAAAAGTGTACTTGGTTCTTTGCACACCACCATGTTTGAGGGACATTGGCGTGATCACTGCTGATAGGTGGAGGGACAAATATAAAGGAACACCTATTTCTGGACAGGAGCAGTTGGGAACAAAGAGTGTGTTGTGGAGTGAAGTGTTTATTTGAGGGTCCAAACTTCCCTCCTTAGGTGGTTATTACTTCTTTACATTCGTGAACATCATAAAAAGCAATGATTTTAAAAGCCCAGACGCATATTATTACAGCAATTCATTTGTTGAGGTGAGAGGAAATGAGAAGGAAGTTGCTGCACCACGAAATCTATGCCTGAGCACTGCTGAAACCAAACAAAAAGAATTCACGGTGGCTAGATAGTGCTATTTTCTACTGACTCTCTCTGGGGTCCAAAAGAGAATCCATTTCTTTCTTTGTTTCTCAGGTTCACTTGTGTAGGGAACCTGTCCCCGCCCCTTCAGCTTGTAGTTTGTCTGTGTCCTTGGATCTCAAGTGAGTCTCCAGTAACGGAGCACGTAGGTGGTCTTGAGTTTTCATCAGTTCTTCTAACCCTGTGTCTTTTGATTGGAGCACTCAAAGCCTGTACTTTTATTCTGATATTTGAGAGCTGTGCTCTTTCTGCACTTTGAAATTCTTTTTGTTCTCATTAATATACAATCACATGCAGAAAATTATGTTATTCTGTCTACCCTCTTCACCAAGTCACCCCAAATCCCATTTACAGCCGCTCTCCGTCAGCATGTACTAAGATGCTGTAGAATCACTACATGTCTTCTCTGTGTTGTACAGCCCTACCCACGACACCCCACCCTACACATTATACATGCTAATCCTAATGCCCCCATTCTTTTTCCCCGCACTTATTACTTCCTTCCCACAAACCCTACCCAGTCCCTTTCTCTTTGGTAACTGTCAGTCCACTCTCGGGTTCTGTGAGTCTGCTGCTGTCTTTTCCTTCAGTTTTTCTTTGTTATCATACTCCACACATGAGTGAAATCATTTGGTACATGTATTTCTCCGCCTGGCCTATTTGACTGAGCATAATACCCTCTAGCTCCATCCACGTTATTGCAAATGATAGGATTTGTTTTCTTCTTATGGCTGCTTACTGCACTTTTTAAACTGGATTTCATTCTTCTTTTTTGTTTGTAGTTTTGCTATGTGCTTTCACCATTGCTCTCCTTGTTATGAGCAGTAGCTTTGTGTTAATCGATATGTACCTATATCTATCTATCTGTCTGTCTATCTATTTATCAATCACTCAATCAATCATCTTTTTGTCTGCCCATCTGTCCTTGTGTACAGAACAGTTAACCAATTATCCTATGTCACTTTCCTACACTATGCTTCCAAAAGTCCTGCAAAGTATCTAGGCTGTAGATAGAGCACTGGGTTTACCGAGACACTTGCAGTTCGAGTCGGCCGCGTGTACCTAAAAAACCAGGAAATGGTTGTGCCGGGACTTGATCCCGTGTCTCTATCCTCTGTCCTCTTTCATCTCCTTCTAACTTGCTATCTGTATTTAGCCACATTCTTTGACTAAGTGCTCCCTGAAGACCACAAGTATCATTCCTCTGGGCCTGTTGTCACGAGAAAAGTAAACTTGCTGCTTTGCTCACCACCATGTTTGAAGGACCTCAGCGTGATCACCTCCGATAGGACGGAGGGTCAAATAAAAAGGAACACCAATTTCTAGACATGAGCAGTTGGGAGCTAAGAGTGTATTGTGGGGTGACGAGTTTATTTGAGTGTCCAAACATCCCTCTTTAGGTAGTTATTAGATCTTCACATTCGTGAACATCATAAAATCCACTGATTTCAAAGGCCCAGATGCTTATTATTACAGCAACTCAGTTGTTGAGGTGAGAGAAAATGAGAAGTATGTTGCTGCACCACTAAATCAATGGCTGGGAACGGCTGAAACCAAACAAAAAGAATTCACGGTTGCCAGATAGGGCTATTTTCTTCTGACAGTCTCAGGGGACTCAAACAGAATCCATTTGTTTGTTTGTTTTTCAGTTTCACTCGTGCAGTGTACTTGTCCACACACCTTTGGCTTGTAGTTTGTCTGTGTCCTTGGATCTCAAGTGAGTCTCCTGTAAGTAAGCACGTAGGTGTCTTGAGATTTCATCCCTTCTTTTAACCCTGTGTCTTTTGTTTGCTGCACTCAGTGCCTGACCTTTTATTCTGATGATTTAGAGCTGTGCACTTATTGCACTTAAAGAATTTTTTTTATCATTAAGCTAAAATCACTTGAAGAACATTATGTTTACTATGCACCCCCCTTCACCAAGTACCCCTGAAAAACCTCTTCAGTCGCTCTCAATCTGCGTAGTTGGATGCTGTAGACCCCTTCACCATGTCCCTCCCAAAAGACCCCGTTACAGTCGCTCTCCATCAGTGAGTAGTAAGATGTTATATGATCTCTACTAGCATTCCCTGCGTTGAACAGCACTCCTCATGCCCCCTCGACCCCAAGCATTATACATGCTAAAACTAATGCCCCCATTCTTTCTCCTCACACTTTTCCCTCCCTTCAGACCCACCCTGCCCAGTCCTTTTCTCTTTGGTAACTTTTAGTCAACTCTCGGGTTCTGTGAGTCTGCTGCTGTTTTTTTCCTTCAGTTTTTCTTTGTTGTTATACTCCACACATGAGTGAAAACACTTGGTACTTGTCTTTCTACTCCTGGACTATTTGTCTGAACATACTACCGTCTAGCTCCATCCAGGTCATTGCAAATGGTAGTATTTGTTTTCTTCTTAAGGCTGCTTACTGCACTTTTTAAACTGGATTTCATTCTTCCTTCTTGTTTGTAGTTTAGCTATGTTATTCACCATTCAACTCCTGGTTATGAACAGTAGCTTTGTGTCAATCGATATGTATCTGTATCTATCTATCTAATGGTCTGTCTGTCTATGTATGTATGTATGTATTTATCTATGTATCTATCTATCTTCCTATCATCTATCTATGATGTCTATCATCTATTAATCTATGTACCTATCTATCTATCTTTCATCTGTCATCTGTGTACCTATCTATCTATGAATCCATCATCTTTTTGTCTGCCCATCTATCCTTCTGTACAGAACAGTTAACAACATAGCCTATGTCTCTTTCCTACATTATGCTTCCAGAAATCTTGCAAGGTAGCTAAGCCATAAGGAGAGCACTGTGTTCACCGATACACTTTCAGGTAGAGTCAGCCGCGTGTGCTTACAAAACCAGTAAATGGAGGTGAAAGGACTTGAACCTGTATCTCTGTCCTCTGTCCTCTTATACTTCCTGCTCACTTGGTGACTTTATTTAGCCACATTCAGTGAGTAAGTGATCCCTGAAGACCACAAGTATCCTTCGTCTGGTCCGGTTGTCGAAAGAAAAGTGTACTTGGTTCTTTGCACACCACCATGTTTGAGGGACATTGGCGTGATCACTGCTGATAGGTGGAGGGACAAATATAAAGGAACACCTATTTCTGGACAGGAGCAGTTGGGAACAAAGAGTGTGTTGTGGAGTGAAGTGTTTATTTGAGGGTCCAAACTTCCCTCCTTAGGTGGTTATTACTTCTTTACATTCGTGAACATCATAAAAAGCAATGATTTTAAAAGCCCAGACGCATATTATTACAGCAATTCATTTGTTGAGGTGAGAGGAAATGAGAAGGAAGTTGCTGCACCACGAAATCTATGCCTGAGCACTGCTGAAACCAAACAAAAAGAATTCACGGTGGCTAGATAGTGCTATTTTCTACTGACTCTCTCTGGGGTCCAAAAGAGAATCCATTTCTTTCTTTGTTTCTCAGGTTCACTTGTGTAGGGAACCTGTCCCCGCCCCTTCAGCTTGTAGTTTGTCTGTGTCCTTGGATCTCAAGTGAGTCTCCAGTAACGGAGCACGTAGGTGGTCTTGAGTTTTCATCAGTTCTTCTAACCCTGTGTCTTTTGATTGGAGCACTCAAAGCCTGTACTTTTATTCTGATATTTGAGAGCTGTGCTCTTTCTGCACTTTGAAATTCTTTTTGTTCTCATTAATATACAATCACATGCAGAAAATTATGTTATTCTGTCTACCCTCTTCACCAAGTCACCCCAAATCCCATTTACAGCCGCTCTCCGTCAGCATGTACTAAGATGCTGTAGAATCACTACATGTCTTCTCTGTGTTGTACAGCCCTACCCACGACACCCCACCCTACACATTATACATGCTAATCCTAATGCCCCCATTCTTTTTCCCCGCACTTATTACTTCCTTCCCACAAACCCTACCCAGTCCCTTTCTCTTTGGTAACTGTCAGTCCACTCTCGGGTTCTGTGAGTCTGCTGCTGTCTTTTCCTTCAGTTTTTCTTTGTTATCATACTCCACACATGAGTGAAATCATTTGGTACATGTATTTCTCCGCCTGGCCTATTTGACTGAGCATAATACCCTCTAGCTCCATCCACGTTATTGCAAATGATAGGATTTGTTTTCTTCTTATGGCTGCTTACTGCACTTTTTAAACTGGATTTCATTCTTCTTTTTTGTTTGTAGTTTTGCTATGTGCTTTCACCATTGCTCTCCTTGTTATGAGCAGTAGCTTTGTGTTAATCGATATGTACCTATATCTATCTATCTGTCTGTCTATCTATTTATCAATCACTCAATCAATCATCTTTTTGTCTGCCCATCTGTCCTTGTGTACAGAACAGTTAACCAATTATCCTATGTCACTTTCCTACACTATGCTTCCAAAAGTCCTGCAAAGTATCTAGGCTGTAGATAGAGCACTGGGTTTACCGAGACACTTGCAGTTCGAGTCGGCCGCGTGTACCTAAAAAACCAGGAAATGGTTGTGCCGGGACTTGATCCCGTGTCTCTATCCTCTGTCCTCTTTCATCTCCTTCTAACTTGCTATCTGTATTTAGCCACATTCTTTGACTAAGTGCTCCCTGAAGACCACAAGTATCATTCCTCTGGGCCTGTTGTCACGAGAAAAGTAAACTTGCTGCTTTGCTCACCACCATGTTTGAAGGACCTCAGCGTGATCACCTCCGATAGGACGGAGGGTCAAATAAAAAGGAACACCAATTTCTAGACATGAGCAGTTGGGACCTAAGAGTGTATTGTGGGGTGACGAGTTTATTTGAGTGTCCAAACATCCCTCTTTAGGTAGTTATTAGATCTTCACATTCGTGAACATCATAAAATCCACTGATTTCAAAGGCCCAGATGCTTATTATTACAGCAACTCAGTTGTTGAGGTGAGAGAAAATGAGAAGTATGTTGCTGCACCACTAAATCAATGGCTGGGAACGGCTGAAACCAAACAAAAAGAATTCACGGTTGCCAGATAGGGCTATTTTCTTCTGACAGTCTCAGGGGACTCAAACAGAATCCATTTGTTTGTTTGTTTTTCAGTTTCACTCGTGCAGTGTACTTGTCCACACACCTTTGGCTTGTAGTTTGTCTGTGTCCTTGGATCTCAAGTGAGTCTCCTGTAAGTAAGCACGTAGGTGTCTTGAGATTTCATCCCTTCTTTTAACCCTGTGTCTTTTGTTTGCTGCACTCAGTGCCTGACCTTTTATTCTGATGATTTAGAGCTGTGCACTTATTGCACTTAAAGAATTTTTTTTATCATTAAGCTAAAATCACTTGAAGAACATTATGTTTACTATGCACCCCCCTTCACCAAGTACCCCTGAAAAACCTCTTCAGTCGCTCTCAATCTGCGTAGTTGGATGCTGTAGACCCCTTCACCATGTCCCTCCCAAAAGACCCCGTTACAGTCGCTCTCCATCAGTGAGTAGTAAGATGTTATATGATCTCTACTAGCCTTCCCTGCGTTGAACAGCACTCCTCATGCTCCCTCGACCCCAAGCATTATACATGCTAAAACTAATGCCCCCATTCTTTCTCCTCACACTTTTCCCTCCCTTCAGACCCACCCTGCCCAGTCCTTTTCCCTTTGGTAACTTTTAGTCAACTCTCGGGTTCTGTGAGTCTGCTGCTGTTTTTTTCCTTCAGTTTTTCTTTGTTGTTATACTCCACACATGAGTGAAAACACTTGGTACTTGTCTTTCTACTCCTGGACTATTTGTCTGAACATACTACCGTCTAGCTCCATCCAGGTCATTGCAAATGGTAGTATTTGTTTTCTTCTTAAGGCTGCTTACTGCACTTTTTAAACTGGATTTCATTCTTCCTTCTTGTTTGTAGTTTAGCTATGTTATTCACCATTCAACTCCTGGTTATGAACAGTAGCTTTGTGTCAATCGATATGTATCTGTATCTATCTATCTAATGGTCTGTCTGTCTATGTATGTATGTATGTATTTATCTATGTATCTATCTATCTTCCTATCATCTATCTATGATGTCTATCATCTATTAATCTATGTACCTATCTATCTATCTTTCATCTGTCATCTGTGTACCTATCTATCTATGAATCCATCATCTTTTTGTCTGCCCATCTATCCTTCTGTACAGAACAGTTAACAACATAGCCTATGTCTCTTTCCTACATTATGCTTCCAGAAATCTTGCAAGGTAGCTAAGCCATAAGGAGAGCACTGTGTTCACCGATACACTTTCAGGTAGAGTCAGCCGCGTGTGCTTACAAAACCAGTAAATGGAGGTGAAAGGACTTGAACCTGTATCTCTGTCCTCTGTCCTCTTATACTTCCTGCTCACTTGGTGACTTTATTTAGCCACATTCAGTGAGTAAGTGATCCCTGAAGACCACAAGTATCCTTCGTCTGGTCCGGTTGTCGAAAGAAAAGTGTACTTGGTTCTTTGCACACCACCATGTTTGAGGGACATTGGCGTGATCACTGCTGATAGGTGGAGGGACAAATATAAAGGAACACCTATTTCTGGACAGGAGCAGTTGGGAACAAAGAGTGTGTTGTGGAGTGAAGTGTTTATTTGAGGGTCCAAACTTCCCTCCTTAGGTGGTTATTACTTCTTTACATTCGTGAACATCATAAAAAGCAATGATTTTAAAAGCCCAGACGCATATTATTACAGCAATTCATTTGTTGAGGTGAGAGGAAATGAGAAGGAAGTTGCTGCACCACGAAATCTATGCCTGAGCACTGCTGAAACCAAACAAAAAGAATTCACGGTGGCTAGATAGTGCTATTTTCTACTGACTCTCTCTGGGGTCCAAAAGAGAATCCATTTCTTTCTTTGTTTCTCAGGTTCACTTGTGTAGGGAACCTGTCCCCGCCCCTTCAGCTTGTAGTTTGTCTGTGTCCTTGGATCTCAAGTGAGTCTCCAGTAACGGAGCACGTAGGTGGTCTTGAGTTTTCATCAGTTCTTCTAACCCTGTGTCTTTTGATTGGAGCACTCAAAGCCTGTACTTTTATTCTGATATTTGAGAGCTGTGCTCTTTCTGCACTTTGAAATTCTTTTTGTTCTCATTAATATACAATCACATGCAGAAAATTATGTTATTCTGTCTACCCTCTTCACCAAGTCACCCCAAATCCCATTTACAGCCGCTCTCCGTCAGCATGTACTAAGATGCTGTAGAATCACTACATGTCTTCTCTGTGTTGTACAGCCCTACCCACGACACCCCACCCTACACATTATACATGCTAATCCTAATGCCCCCATTCTTTTTCCCCGCACTTATTACTTCCTTCCCACAAACCCTACCCAGTCCCTTTCTCTTTGGTAACTGTCAGTCCACTCTCGGGTTCTGTGAGTCTGCTGCTGTCTTTTCCTTCAGTTTTTCTTTGTTATCATACTCCACACATGAGTGAAATCATTTGGTACATGTATTTCTCCGCCTGGCCTATTTGACTGAGCATAATACCCTCTAGCTCCATCCACGTTATTGCAAATGATAGGATTTGTTTTCTTCTTATGGCTGCTTACTGCACTTTTTAAACTGGATTTCATTCTTCTTTTTTGTTTGTAGTTTTGCTATGTGCTTTCACCATTGCTCTCCTTGTTATGAGCAGTAGCTTTGTGTTAATCGATATGTACCTATATCTATCTATCTGTCTGTCTATCTATTTATCAATCACTCAATCAATCATCTTTTTGTCTGCCCATCTGTCCTTGTGTACAGAACAGTTAACCAATTATCCTATGTCACTTTCCTACACTATGCTTCCAAAAGTCCTGCAAAGTATCTAGGCTGTAGATAGAGCACTGGGTTTACCGAGACACTTGCAGTTCGAGTCGGCCGCGTGTACCTAAAAAACCAGGAAATGGTTGTGCCGGGACTTGATCCCATGTCTCTATCCTCTGTCCTCTTTCATCTCCTTCTAACTTGCTATCTGTATTTAGCCACATTCTTTGACTAAGTGCTCCCTGAAGACCACAAGTATCATTCCTCTGGGCCTGTTGTCACGAGAAAAGTAAACTTGCTGCTTTGCTCACCACCATGTTTGAAGGACCTCAGCGTGATCACCTCCGATAGGACGGAGGGTCAAATAAAAAGGAACACCAATTTCTAGACATGAGCAGTTGGGAGCTAAGAGTGTATTGTGGGGTGACGAGTTTATTTGAGTGTCCAAACATCCCTCTTTAGGTAGTTATTAGATCTTCACATTCGTGAACATCATAAAATCCACTGATTTCAAAGGCCCAGATGCTTATTATTACAGCAACTCAGTTGTTGAGGTGAGAGAAAATGAGAAGTATGTTGCTGCACCACTAAATCAATGGCTGGGAACGGCTGAAACCAAACAAAAAGAATTCACGGTTGCCAGATAGGGCTATTTTCTTCTGACAGTCTCAGGGGACTCAAACAGAATCCATTTGTTTGTTTGTTTTTCAGTTTCACTCGTGCAGTGTACTTGTCCACACACCTTTGGCTTGTAGTTTGTCTGTGTCCTTGGATCTCAAGTGAGTCTCCTGTAAGTAAGCACGTAGGTGTCTTGAGATTTCATCCCTTCTTTTAACCCTGTGTCTTTTGTTTGCTGCACTCAGTGCCTGACCTTTTATTCTGATGATTTAGAGCTGTGCACTTATTGCACTTAAAGAATTTTTTTTATCATTAAGCTAAAATCACTTGAAGAACATTATGTTTACTATGCACCCCCCTTCACCAAGTACCCCTGAAAAACCTCTTCAGTCGCTCTCAATCTGCGTAGTTGGATGCTGTAGACCCCTTCACCATGTCCCTCCCAAAAGACCCCGTTACAGTCGCTCTCCATCAGTGAGTAGTAAGATGTTATATGATCTCTACTAGCCTTCCCTGCGTTGAACAGCACTCCTCATGCCCCCTCGACCCCAAGCATTATACATGCTAAAACTAATGCCCCCATTCTTTCTCCTCACACTTTTCCCTCCCTTCAGACCCACCCTGCCCAGTCCTTTTCCCTTTGGTAACTTTTAGTCAACTCTCGGGTTCTGTGAGTCTGCTGCTGTTTTTTTCCTTCAGTTTTTCTTTGTTGTTATACTCCACACATGAGTGAAAACACTTGGTACTTGTCTTTCTACTCCTGGACTATTTGTCTGAACATACTACCGTCTAGCTCCATCCAGGTCATTGCAAATGGTAGTATTTGTTTTCTTCTTAAGGCTGCTTACTGCACTTTTTAAACTGGATTTCATTCTTCCTTCTTGTTTGTAGTTTAGCTATGTTATTCACCATTCAACTCCTGGTTATGAACAGTAGCTTTGTGTCAATCGATATGTATCTGTATCTATCTATCTAATGGTCTGTCTGTCTATGTATGTATGTATGTATTTATCTATGTATCTATCTATCTTCCTATCATCTATCTATGATGTCTATCATCTATTAATCTATGTACCTATCTATCTATCTTTCATCTGTCATCTGTGTACCTATCTATCTATGAATCCATCATCTTTTTGTCTGCCCATCTATCCTTCTGTACAGAACAGTTAACAACATAGCCTATGTCTCTTTCCTACATTATGCTTCCAGAAATCTTGCAAGGTAGCTAAGCCATAAGGAGAGCACTGTGTTCACCGATACACTTTCAGGTAGAGTCAGCCGCGTGTGCTTACAAAACCAGTAAATGGAGGTGAAAGGACTTGAACCTGTATCTCTGTCCTCTGTCCTCTTATACTTCCTGCTCACTTGGTGACTTTATTTAGCCACATTCAGTGAGTAAGTGATCCCTGAAGACCACAAGTATCCTTCGTCTGGTCCGGTTGTCGAAAGAAAAGTGTACTTGGTTCTTTGCACACCACCATGTTTGAGGGACATTGGCGTGATCACTGCTGATAGGTGGAGGGACAAATATAAAGGAACACCTATTTCTGGACAGGAGCAGTTGGGAACAAAGAGTGTGTTGTGGAGTGAAGTGTTTATTTGAGGGTCCAAACTTCCCTCCTTAGGTGGTTATTACTTCTTTACATTCGTGAACATCATAAAAAGCAATGATTTTAAAAGCCCAGACGCATATTATTACAGCAATTCATTTGTTGAGGTGAGAGGAAATGAGAAGGAAGTTGCTGCACCACGAAATCTATGCCTGAGCACTGCTGAAACCAAACAAAAAGAATTCACGGTGGCTAGATAGTGCTATTTTCTACTGACTCTCTCTGGGGTCCAAAAGAGAATCCATTTCTTTCTTTGTTTCTCAGGTTCACTTGTGTAGGGAACCTGTCCCCGCCCCTTCAGCTTGTAGTTTGTCTGTGTCCTTGGATCTCAAGTGAGTCTCCAGTAACGGAGCACGTAGGTGGTCTTGAGTTTTCATCAGTTCTTCTAACCCTGTGTCTTTTGATTGGAGCACTCAAAGCCTGTACTTTTATTCTGATATTTGAGAGCTGTGCTCTTTCTGCACTTTGAAATTCTTTTTGTTCTCATTAATATACAATCACATGCAGAAAATTATGTTATTCTGTCTACCCTCTTCACCAAGTCACCCCAAATCCCATTTACAGCCGCTCTCCGTCAGCATGTACTAAGATGCTGTAGAATCACTACATGTCTTCTCTGTGTTGTACAGCCCTACCCACGACACCCCACCCTACACATTATACATGCTAATCCTAATGCCCCCATTCTTTTTCCCCGCACTTATTACTTCCTTCCCACAAACCCTACCCAGTCCCTTTCTCTTTGGTAACTGTCAGTCCACTCTCGGGTTCTGTGAGTCTGCTGCTGTCTTTTCCTTCAGTTTTTCTTTGTTATCATACTCCACACATGAGTGAAATCATTTGGTACATGTATTTCTCCGCCTGGCCTATTTGACTGAGCATAATACCCTCTAGCTCCATCCACGTTATTGCAAATGATAGGATTTGTTTTCTTCTTATGGCTGCTTACTGCACTTTTTAAACTGGATTTCATTCTTCTTTTTTGTTTGTAGTTTTGCTATGTGCTTTCACCATTGCTCTCCTTGTTATGAGCAGTAGCTTTGTGTTAATCGATATGTACCTATATCTATCTATCTGTCTGTCTATCTATTTATCAATCACTCAATCAATCATCTTTTTGTCTGCCCATCTGTCCTTGTGTACAGAACAGTTAACCAATTATCCTATGTCACTTTCCTACACTATGCTTCCAAAAGTCCTGCAAAGTATCTAGGCTGTAGATAGAGCACTGGGTTTACCGAGACACTTGCAGTTCGAGTCGGCCGCGTGTACCTAAAAAACCAGGAAATGGTTGTGCCGGGACTTGATCCCGTGTCTCTATCCTCTGTCCTCTTTCATCTCCTTCTAACTTGCTATCTGTATTTAGCCACATTCTTTGACTAAGTGCTCCCTGAAGACCACAAGTATCATTCCTCTGGGCCTGTTGTCACGAGAAAAGTAAACTTGCTGCTTTGCTCACCACCATGTTTGAAGGACCTCAGCGTGATCACCTCCGATAGGACGGAGGGTCAAATAAAAAGGAACACCAATTTCTAGACATGAGCAGTTGGGAGCTAAGAGTGTATTGTGGGGTGACGAGTTTATTTGAGTGTCCAAACATCCCTCTTTAGGTAGTTATTAGATCTTCACATTCGTGAACATCATAAAATCCACTGATTTCAAAGGCCCAGATGCTTATTATTACAGCAACTCAGTTGTTGAGGTGAGAGAAAATGAGAAGTATGTTGCTGCACCACTAAATCAATGGCTGGGAACGGCTGAAACCAAACAAAAAGAATTCACGGTTGCCAGATAGGGCTATTTTCTTCTGACAGTCTCAGGGGACTCAAACAGAATCCATTTGTTTGTTTGTTTTTCAGTTTCACTCGTGCAGTGTACTTGTCCACACACCTTCGGCTTGTAGTTTGTCTGTGTCCTTGGATCTCAAGTGAGTCTCCTGTAAGTAAGCACGTAGGTGTCTTGAGATTTCATCCCTTCTTTTAAACCTGTGTCTTTTGTTTGCTGCACTCAGTGCCTGACCTTTTATTCTGATGATTTAGAGCTGTGCACTTATTGCACTTAAAGAATTTTTTTTATCATTAAGCTAAAATCACTTGAAGAACATTATGTTTACTATGCACCCCCCTTCACCAAGTACCCCTGAAAAACCTCTTCAGTCGCTCTCAATCTGCGTAGTTGGATGCTGTAGACCCCTTCACCATGTCCCTCCCAAAAGACCCCGTTACAGTCGCTCTCCATCAGTGAGTAGTAAGATGTTATATGATCTCTACTAGCCTTCCCTGCGTTGAACAGCACTCCTCATGCCCCCTCGACCCCAAGCATTATACATGCTAAAACTAATGCCCCCATTCTTTCTCCTCACACTTTTCCCTCCCTTCAGACCCACCCTGCCCAGTCCTTTTCCCTTTGGTAACTTTTAGTCAACTCTCGGGTTCTGTGAGTCTGCTGCTGTTTTTTTCCTTCAGTTTTTCTTTGTTGTTATACTCCACACATGAGTGAAAACACTTGGTACTTGTCTTTCTACTCCTGGACTATTTGTCTGAACATACTACCGTCTAGCTCCATCCAGGTCATTGCAAATGGTAGTATTTGTTTTCTTCTTAAGGCTGCTTACTGCACTTTTTAAACTGGATTTCATTCTTCCTTCTTGTTTGTAGTTTAGCTATGTTATTCACCATTCAACTCCTGGTTATGAACAGTAGCTTTGTGTCAATCGATATGTATCTGTATCTATCTATCTAATGGTCTGTCTGTCTATGTATGTATGTATGTATGTATGTATGTATTTATCTATGTATCTATCTATCTTCCTATCATCTATCTATGATGTCTATCATCTATTAATCTATGTACCTATCTATCTATCTTTCATCTGTCATCTGTGTACCTATCTATCTATGAATCCATCATCTTTTTGTCTGCCCATCTATCCTTCTGTACAGAACAGTTAACAACATAGCCTATGTCTCTTTCCTACATTATGCTTCCAGAAATCTTGCAAGGTAGCTAAGCCATAAGGAGAGCACTGTGTTCACCGATACACTTTCAGGTAGAGTCAGCCGCGTGTGCTTACAAAACCAGTAAATGGAGGTGAAAGGACTTGAACCTGTATCTCTGTCCTCTGTCCTCTTATACTTCCTGCTCACTTGGTGACTTTATTTAGCCACATTCAGTGAGTAAGTGATCCCTGAAGACCACAAGTATCCTTCGTCTGGTCCGGTTGTCGAAAGAAAAGTGTACTTGGTTCTTTGCACACCACCATGTTTGAGGGACATTGGCGTGATCACTGCTGATAGGTGGAGGAACAAATATAAAGGAACACCTATTTCTGGACAGGAGCAGTTGGGAACAAAGAGTGTGTTGTGGAGTGAAGTGTTTATTTGAGGGTCCAAACTTCCCTCCTTAGGTGGTTATTACTTCTTTACATTCGTGAACATCATAAAAAGCAATGATTTTAAAAGCCCAGACGCATATTATTACAGCAATTCATTTGTTGAGGTGAGAGGAAATGAGAAGGAAGTTGCTGCACCACGAAATCTATGCCTGAGCACTGCTGAAACCAAACAAAAAGAATTCACGGTGGCTAGATAGTGCTATTTTCTACTGACTCTCTCTGGGGTCCAAAAGAGAATCCATTTCTTTCTTTGTTTCTCAGGTTCACTTGTGTAGGGAACCTGTCCCCGCCCCTTCAGCTTGTAGTTTGTCTGTGTCCTTGGATCTCAAGTGAGTCTCCAGTAACGGAGCACGTAGGTGGTCTTGAGTTTTCATCAGTTCTTCTAACCCTGTGTCTTTTGATTGTAGCACTCAAAGCCTGTACTTTTATTCTGAAATTTGAGAGCTGTGCTCTTTCTGCACTTTGAAATTCTTTTTGTTCTCATTAATATACAATCACATGCAGAAAATTATGTTATTCTGTCTACCCTCTTCACCAAGTCACCCCAAATCCCATTTACAGCCGCTCTCCGTCAGCATGTATTAAGATGCTGTAGAATCACTACATGTCTTCTCTGTGTTGTACAGCCCTACCCACGACACCCCACCCTACACATTATACATGCTAATCCTAATGCCCCCATTCTTTTTCCCCGCACTTATTACTTCCTTCCCACAAACCCTACCCAGTCCCTTTCTCTTTGGTAACTGTCAGTCCACTCTCGGGTTCTGTGAGTCTGCTGCTGTCTTTTCCTTCAGTTTTTCTTTGTTATCATACTCCACACATGAGTGAAATCATTTGGTACATGTATTTCTCCGCCTGGCCTATTTGACTGAGCATAATACCCTCTAGCTCCATCCACGTTATTGCAAATGATAGGATTTGTTTTGTTCTTATGGCTGCTTACTGCACTTTTTAAACTGGATTTCATTCTTCTTTTTTGTTTGTAGTTTTGCTATGTGCTTTCACCATTGCTCTCCTTGTTATGAGCAGTAGCTTTGTGTTAATCGATATGTACCTATATCTATCTATCTGTCTGTCTATCTATTTATCAATCACTCAATCAATCATCTTTTTGTCTGCCCATCTGTCCTTGTGTACAGAACAGTTAACCAATTATCCTATATCACTTTCCTACACTATGCTTCCAAAAGTCCTGCAAAGTATCTAGGCTGTAGATAGAGCACTGGGTTTACCGAGACACTTGCAGTTCGAGTCGGCCGCGTGTACCTAAAAAACCAGGAAATGGTTGTGCCGGGACTTGATCCCGTGTCTCTATCCTCTGTCCTCTTTCATCTCCTTCTAACTTGCTATCTGTATTTAGCCACATTCTTTGACTAAGTGCTCCCTGAAGACCACAAGTATCATTCCTCTGGGCCTGTTGTCACGAGAAAAGTAAACTTGCTGCTTTGCTCACCACCATGTTTGAAGGACCTCAGCATGATCACCTCCGATAGGACGGAGGGTCAAATAAAAAGGAACACCAATTTCTAGACATGAGCAGTTGGGAGCTAAGAGTGTATTGTGGGGTGACGAGTTTATTTGAGTGTCCAAACATCCCTCTTTAGGTAGTTATTAGATCTTCACATTCGTGAACATCATAAAATCCACTGATTTCAAAGGCCCAGATGCTTATTATTACAGCAACTCAGTTGTTGAGGTGAGAGAAAATGAGAAGTATGTTGCTGCACCACTAAATCAATGGCTGGGAACGGCTGAAACCAAACAAAAAGAATTCACGGTTGCCAGATAGGGCTATTTTCTTCTGACAGTCTCAGGGGACTCAAACAGAATCCATTTGTTTGTTTGTTTTTCAGTTTCACTCGTGCAGTGTACTTGTCCACACACCTTCGGCTTGTAGTTTGTCTGTGTCCTTGGATCTCAAGTGAGTCTCCTGTAAGTAAGCACGTAGGTGTCTTGAGATTTCATCCCTTCTTTTAACCCTGTGTCTTTTGTTTGCTGCACTCAGTGCCTGACCTTTTATTCTGATGATTTAGAGCTGTGCACTTATTGCACTTAAAGAATTTTTTTTATCATTAAGCTAAAATCACTTGAAGAACATTATGTTTACTATGCACACCCTTCACCAAGTACCCCTGAAAAACCTCTTCAGACGCTCTCAATCTGTGTAGTTGGATGCTGTAGACCCCTTCACCATGTCCCTCCCAACAGACCCCGTTACAGTCGCTCTCCATCAGTGAGTAGTAAGATGTTATATGATCTCTACTAGCCTTCCCTGCGTTGAACAGCACTCCTCATGCCCCCTCGACCCCAAGCATTATACATGCTAAAACTAATGCCCCCATTCTTTCTCCTCACACTTATCCCTCCCTTCAGACCCACCCTGCCCAGTCCTTTTCCCTTTGGTAACTTTTAGTCAACTCTCGGGTTCTGTGAGTCTGCTGCTGTTTTTTTCCTTCAGTTTTTCTTTGTTGTTATACTCCACACATGAGTGAAAACACTTGGTACTTGTCTTTCTACTCCTGGACTATTTGTCTGAACATACTACCGTCTAGCTCCATCCAGGTCATTGCAAATGGTAGTATTTGTTTTCTTCTTAAGGCTGCTTACTGCACTTTTTAAACTGGATTTCATTCTTCCTTCTTGTTTGTAGTTTAGCTATGTTATTCACCATTCAACTCCTGGTTATGAACAGTAGCTTTGTGTCAATCGATATGTATCTGTATCTATCTATCTAATGGTCTGTCTGTTTATCTATGTATGTATGTATGTATGTATGTATTTATCTATGTATCTATCTATCTTCCTATCATCTATCTATGATGTCTATCATCTATTAATCTATGTACCTATCTATCTATCTTTCATCTGTCATCTGTGTACCTATCTGTCTATGAATCCATCATCTTTTTGTCTGCCCATCTATCCTTCTGTACAGAACAGTTAACAACATAGCCTATGTCTCTTTCCTACATTATGCTTCCAAAAATCTTGCAAGGTAGCTAAGCCATAAGGAGAGCACTGTGTTCACCGATACACTTTCAGGTAGAGTCAGCCGCGTGTGCTTACAAAACCAGTAAATGGAGGTGAAAGGACTTGAACCTGTATCTCTGTCCTCTGTCCTCTTATACTTCCTGCTCACTTGGTGACTTTATTTAGCCACATTCAGTGAGTAAGTGATCCCTGAAGACCACAAGTATCCTTCGTCTGGTCCGGTTGTCGAAAGAAAAGTGTACTTGGTTCTTTGCACACCACCATGTTTGAGGGACATTGGCGTGATCACTGCTGATAGGTGGAGGAACAAATATAAAGGAACACCTATTTCTGGACAGGAGCAGTTGGGAACAAAGAGTGTGTTGTGGAGTGAAGTGTTTATTTGAGGGTCCAAACTTCCCTCCTTAGGTGGTTATTACTTCTTTACATTCGTGAACATCATAAAAAGCAATGATTTTAAAAGCCCAGACGCATATTATTACAGCAATTCATTTGTTGAGGTGAGAGGAAATGAGAAGGAAGTTGCTGCACCACGAAATCTATGCCTGAGCACTGCTGAAACCAAACAAAAAGAATTCACGGTGGCTAGATAGTGCTATTTTCTACTGACTCTCTCTGGGGTCCAAAAGAGAATCCATTTCTTTCTTTGTTTCTCAGGTTCACTTGTGTAGGGAACCTGTCCCCGCCCCTTCAGCTTGTAGTTTGTCTGTGTCCTTGGATCTCAAGTGAGTCTCCAGTAACGGAGCACGTAGGTGGTCTTGAGTTTTCATCAGTTCTTCTAACCCTGTGTCTTTTGATTGGAGCACTCAAAGCCTGTACTTTTATTCTGATATTTGAGAGCTGTGCTCTTTCTGCACTTTGAAATTCTTTTTGTTCTCATTAATGTACAATCACATGCAGAAAATTATGTTATTCTGTCTACCCTCTTCACCAAGTCACCCCAAATCCCATTTACAGCCGCTCTCCGTCAGCATGTATTAAGATGCTGTAGAATCACTACATGTCTTCTCTGTGTTGTACAGCCCTACCCACGACACCCCACCCTACACATTATACATGCTAATCCTAATGCCCCCATTCTTTTTCCCCGCACTTATTACTTCCTTCCCACAAACCCTACCCAGTCCCTTTCTCTTTGGTAACTGTCAGTCCACTCTCGGGTTCTGTGAGTCTGCTGCTGTCTTTTCCTTCAGTTTTTCTTTGTTATCATACTCCACACATGAGTGAAATCATTTGGTACATGTATTTCTCCGCCTGGCCTATTTGACTGAGCATAATACCCTCTAGCTCCATCCACGTTATTGCAAATGATAGGATTTGTTTTCTTCTTATGGCTGCTTACTGCACTTTTTAAACTGGATTTCATTCTTCTTTTTTGTTTGTAGTTTTGCTATGTGCTTTCACCATTGCTCTCCTTGTTATGAGCAGTAGCTTTGTGTTAATCGATATGTACCTATATCTATCTATCTGTCTGTCTATCTATTTATCAATCACTCAATCAATCATCTTTTTGTCTGCCCATCTGTCCTTGTGTACAGAACAGTTAACCAATTATCCTATATCACTTTCCTACACTATGCTTCCAAAAGTCCTGCAAAGTATCTAGGCTGTAGATAGAGCACTGGGTTTACCGAGACACTTGCAGTTCGAGTCGGCCGCGTGTACCTAAAAAACCAGGAAATGGTTGTGCCGGGACTTGATCCCGTGTCTCTATCCTCTGTCCTCTTTCATCTCCTTCTAACTTGCTATCTGTATTTAGCCACATTCTTTGACTAAGTGCTCCCTGAAGACCACAAGTATCATTCCTCTGGGCCTGTTGTCACGAGAAAAGTAAACTTGCTGCTTTGCTCACCACCATGTTTGAAGGACCTCAGCGTGATCACCTCCGATAGGACGGAGGGTCAAATAAAAAGGAACACCAATTTCTAGACATGAGCAGTTGGGAGCTAAGAGTGTATTGTGGGGTGACAAGTTTATTTGAGTGTCCAAACATCCCTCTTTAGGTAGATATTAGATCTTCACATTCGTGAACATCATAAAATCCACTGATTTCAAAGGCCCAGATGCTTATTATTACAGCAACTCAGTTGTTGAGGTGAGAGAAAATGAGAAGTATGTTGCTGCACCACTAAATCAATGGCTGGGAACGGCTGAAACCAAACAAAAAGAATTCACGGTTGCCAGATAGGGCTATTTTCTTCTGACAGTCTCAGGGGACTCAAACAGAATCCATTTGTTTGTTTGTTTTTCAGTTTCACTCGTGTAGTGTACTTGTCCACACACCTTCGGCTTGTAGTTTGTCTGTGTCCTTGGATCTCAAGTGAGTCTCCTGTAAGTAAGCACGTAGGTGTCTTGAGATTTCATCCCTTCTTTTAACCCTGTGTCTTTTGTTTGCTGCACTCAGTGCCTGACCTTTTATTCTGATGATTTAGAGCTGTGCACTTATTGCACTTAAAGAATTTTTTTTATCATTAAGCTAAAATCACTTGAAGAACATTATGTTTACTATGCACACCCTTCACCAAGTACCCCTGAAAAACCTCTTCAGACGCTCTCAATCTGTGTAGTTGGATGCTGTTGACCCCTTCACCATGTCCCTCCCAACAGACCCCGTTACAGTCGCTCTCCATCAGTGAGTAGTAAGATGTTATATGATCTCTACTAGCCTTCCCTGCGTTGAACAGCACTCCTCATGCCCCCTCGACCCCAAGCATTATACATGCTAAAACTAATGCCCCCATTCTTTCTCCTCACACTTATCCCTCCCTTCAGACCCACCCTGCCCAGTCCTTTTCCCTTTGGTAACTTTTAGTCAACTCTCGGGTTCTGTGAGTCTGCTGCTGTTTTTTTCCTTCAGTTTTTCTTTGTTGTTATACTCCACACATGAGTGAAAACACTTGGTACTTGTCTTTCTACTCCTGGACTATTTGTCTGAACATACTACCGTCTAGCTCCATCCAGGTCATTGCAAATGGTAGTATGTGTTTTCTTCTTAAGGCTGCTTACTGCACTTTTTAAACTGGATTTCATTCTTCCTTCTTGTTTGTAGTTTAGCTATGTTATTCACCATTCAACTCCTGGTTATGAACAGTAGCTTTGTGTCAATCGATATGTATCTGTATCTATCTATCTAATGGTCTGTCTGTCTATGTATGTATGTATGTATGTATGTATGTATTTATCTATGTATCTATCTATCTTCCTATCATCTATCTATGATGTCTATCATCTATTAATCTATGTACCTATCTATCTATCTTTCATCTGTCATCTGTGTACCTATCTATCTATGAATCCATCATCTTTTTGTCTGCCCATCTATCCTTCTGTACAGAACAGTTAACAACATAGCCTATGTCTCTTTCCTACATTATGCTTCCAGAAATCTTGCAAGGTAGCTAAGCCATAAGGAGAGCACTGTGTTCACCGATACACTTTCAGGTAGAGTCAGACGCGTGTGCTTACAAAACCAGTAAATGGAGGTGAAAGGACTTGAACCTGTATCTCTGTCCTCTGTCCTCTTATACTTCCTGCTCACTTGGTGACTTTATTTAGCCACATTCAGTGAGTAAGTGATCCCTGAAGACCACAAGTATCCTTCGTCTGGTCCGGTTGTCGAAAGAAAAGTGTACTTGGTTCTTTGCACACCACCATGTTTGAGGGACATTGGCGTGATCACTGCTGATAGGTGGAGGGACAAATATAAAGGAACACCTATTTCTGGACAGGAGCAGTTGGGAACAAAGAGTGTGTTGTGGAGTGAAGTGTTTATTTGAGGGTCCAAACTTCCCTCCTTAGGTGGTTATTACTTCTTTACATTCGTGAACATCATAAAAAGCAATGATTTTAAAAGCCCAGACGCATATTATTACAGCAATTCATTTGTTGAGGTGAGAGGAAATGAGAAGGAAGTTGCTGCACCACGAAATCTATGCCTGAGCACTGCTGAAACCAAACAAAAAGAATTCACGGTGGCTAGATAGTGCTATTTTCTACTGACTCTCTCTGGGGTCCAAAAGAGAATCCATTTCTTTCTTTGTTTCTCAGGTTCACTTGTGTAGGGAACCTGTCCCCGCCCCTTCAGCTTGTAGTTTGTCTGTGTCCTTGGATCTCAAGTGAGTCTCCAGTAACGGAGCACGTAGGTGGTCTTGAGTTTTCATCAGTTCTTCTAACCCTGTGTCTTTTGATTGGAGCACTCAAAGCCTGTACTTTTATTCTGATATTTGAGAGCTGTGCTCTTTCTGCACTTTGAAATTCTTTTTGTTCTCATTAATATACAATCACATGCAGAAAATTATGTTATTCTGTCTACCCTCTTCACCAAGTCACCCCAAATCCCATTTACAGCCGCTCTCCGTCAGCATGTACTAAGATGCTGTAGAATCACTACATGTCTTCTCTGTGTTGTACAGCCCTACCCATGACACCCCACCCTACACATTATACATGCTAATCCTAATGCCCCCATTCTTTTTCCCCGCACTTATTACTTCCTTCCCACAAACCCTACCCAGTCCCTTTCTCTTTGGTAACTGTCAGTCCACTCTCGGGTTCTGTGAGTCTGCTGCTGTCTTTTCCTTCAGTTTTTCTTTGTTATCATACTCCACACATGAGTGAAATCATTTGGTACATGTATTTCTCCGCCTGGCCTATTTGACTGAGCATAATACCCTCTAGCTCCATCCACGTTATTGCAAATGATAGGATTTGTTTTGTTCTTATGGCTGCTTACTGCACTTTTTAAACTGGATTTCATTCTTCTTTTTTGTTTGTAGTTTTGCTATGTGCTTTCACCATTGCTCTCCTTGTTATGAGCAGTAGCTTTGTGTTAATCGATATGTACCTATATCTATCTATCTGTCTGTCTATCTATTTATCAATCACTCAATCAATCATCTTTTTGTCTGCCCATCTGTCCTTGTGTACAGAACAGTTAACCAATTATCCTATATCACTTTCCTACACTATGCTTCCAAAAGTCCTGCAAAGTATCTAGGCTGTAGATAGAGCACTGGGTTTACCGAGACACTTGCAGTTCGAGTCGGCCGCGTGTACCTAAAAAACCAGGAAATGGTTGTGCCGGGACTTGATCCCGTGTCTCTATCCTCTGTCCTCTTTCATCTCCTTCTAACTTGCTATCTGTATTTAGCCACATTCTTTGACTAAGTGCTCCCTGAAGACCACAAGTATCATTCGTCTGGGCCTGTTGTCACGAGAAAAGTAAACTTGCTGCTTTGCTCACCACCATGTTTGAAGGACCTCAGCGTGATCACCTCCGATAGGACGGAGGGTCAAATAAAAAGGAACACCAATTTCTAGACATGAGCAGTTGGGAGCTAAGAGTGTATTGTGGGGTGACGAGTTTATTTGAGTGTCCAAACATCCCTCTTTAGGTAGTTATTAGATCTTCACATTCGTGAACATCATAAAATCCACTGATTTCAAAGGCCCAGATGCTTATTATTACAGCAACTCAGTTGTTGAGGTGAGAGAAAATGAGAAGTATGTTGCTGCACCACCAAATCAATGGCTGGGAACGGCTGAAACCAAACAAAAAGAATTCACGGTTGCCAGATAGGGCTATTTTCTTCTGACAGTCTCTGGGGACTCAAACAGAATCCATTTGTTTGTTTGTTTTTCAGTTTCACTCGTGCAGTGTACTTGTCCACACACCTTCGGCTTGTAGTTTGTCTGTGTCCTTGGATCTCAAGTGAGTCTCCTGTAAGTAAGCACGTAGGTGTCTTGAGATTTCATCCCTTCTTTTAACCCTGTGTCTTTTGTTTGCTGCACTCAGTGCCTGACCTTTTATTCTGATGATTTAGAGCTGTGCACTTATTGCACTTAAAGAATTTTTTTTATCATTAAGCTAAAATCACTTGAAGAACATTATGTTTACTATGCACCCCCCTTCACCAAGTACCCCTGAAAAACCTCTTCAGTCGCTCTCAATCTGCGTAGTTGGATGCTGTAGACCCCTTCACCATGTCCCTCCCAACAGACCCCGTTACAGTCGCTCTCCATCAGTGAGTAGTAAGATGTTATATGATCTCTACTAGCCTTCCCTGCGTTGAACAGCACTCCTCATGCCCCCTCGACCCCAAGCATTATACATGCTAAAACTAATGCCCCCATTCTTTCTCCTCACACTTATCCCTCCCTTCAGACCCACCCTGCCCAGTCCTTTTCCCTTTGGTAACTTTTAGTCAACTCTCGGGTTCTGTGAGTCTGCTGCTGTTTTTTTCCTTCAGTTTTTCTTTGTTGTTATACTCCACACATGAGTGAAAACACTTGGTACTTGTCTTTCTACTCCTGGACTATTTGTCTGAACATACTACCGTCTAGCTCCATCCAGGTCATTGCAAATGGTAGTATGTGTTTTCTTCTTAAGGCTGCTTACTGCACTTTTTAAACTGGATTTCATTCTTCCTTCTTGTTTGTAGTTTAGCTATGTTATTCACCATTCAACTCCTGGTTATGAACAGTAGCTTTGTGTCAATCGATATGTATCTGTATCTATCTATCTAATGGTCTGTCTGTCTATCTATGTATGTATGTATGTATGTATGTATGTATTTATCTATGTATCTATCTATCTTCCTATCATCTATCTATGATGTCTATCATCTATTAATCTATGTACCTATCTATCTATCTTTCATCTGTCATCTGTGTACCTATCTATCTATGAATCCATCATCTTTTTGTCTGCCCATCTATCCTTCTGTACAGAACAGTTAACAACATAGCCTATGTCTCTTTCCTACATTATGCTTCCAGAAATCTTGCAAGGTAGCTAAGCCATAAGGAGAGCACTGTGTTCACCGATACACTTTCAGGTAGAGTCAGCCGCGTGTGCTTACAAAACCAGTAAATGGAGGTGAAAGGACTTGAACCTGTATCTCTGTCCTCTGTCCTCTTATACTTCCTGCTCACTTGGTGACTTTATTTAGCCACATTCAGTGAGTAAGTGATCCCTGAAGACCACAAGTATCCTTCGTCTGGTCCGGTTGTCGAAAGAAAAGTGTACTTGGTTCTTTGCACACCACCATGTTTGAGGGACATTGGCGTGATCACTGCTGATAGGTGGAGGGACAAATATAAAGGAACACCTATTTCTGGACAGGAGCAGTTGGGAACAAAGAGTGTGTTGTGGAGTGAAGTGTTTATTTGAGGGTCCAAACTTCCCTCCTTAGGTGGTTATTACTTTTTTACATTCGTGAACATCATAAAAAGCAATGATTTTAAAAGCCCAGACGCATATTATTACAGCAATTCATTTGTTGAGGTGAGAGGAAATGAGAAGGAAGTTGCTGCACCACGAAATCTATGCCTGAGCACTGCTGAAACCAAACAAAAAGAATTCACGGTGGCTAGATAGTGCTATTTTCTACTGACTCTCTCTGGGGTCCAAAAGAGAATCCATTTCTTTCTTTGTTTCTCAGGTTCACTTGTGTAGGGAACCTGTCCCCGCCCCTTCAGCTTGTAGTTTGTCTGTGTCCTTGGATCTCAAGTGAGTCTCCAGTAACGGAGCACGTAGGTGGTCTTGAGTTTTCATCAGTTCTTCTAACCCTGTGTCTTTTGATTGGAGCACTCAAAGCCTGTACTTTTATTCTGATATTTGAGAGCTGTGCTCTTTCTGCACTTTGAAATTCTTTTTGTTCTCATTAATATACAATCACATGCAGAAAATTATGTTATTCTGTCTACCCTCTTCACCAAGTCACCCCAAATCCCATTTACAGCCGCTCTCCGTCAGCATGTACTAAGATGCTGTAGAATCACTACATGTCTTCTCTGTGTTGTACAGCCCTACCCACGACACCCCACCCTACACATTATACATGCTAATCCTAATGCCCCCATTCTTTTTCCCCGCACTTATTACTTCCTTCCCACAAACCCTACCCAGTCCCTTTCTCTTTGGTAACTGTCAGTCCACTCTCGGGTTCTGTGAGTCTGCTGCTGTCTTTTCCTTCAGTTTTTCTTTGTTATCATACTCCACACATGAGTGAAATCATTTGGTACATGTATTTCTCCGCCTGGCCTATTTGACTGAGCATAATACCCTCTAGCTCCATCCACGTTATTGCAAATGATAGGATTTGTTTTCTTCTTATGGCTGCTTACTGCACTTTTTAAACTGGATTTCATTCTTCTTTTTTGTTTGTAGTTTTGCTATGTGCTTTCACCATTGCTCTCCTTGTTATGAGCAGTAGCTTTGTGTTAATCGATATGTACCTATATCTATCTATCTGTCTGTCTATCTATTTATCAATCACTCAATCAATCATCTTTTTGTCTGCCCATCTGTCCTTGTGTACAGAACAGTTAACCAATTATCCTATGTCACTTTCCTACACTATGCTTCCAAAAGTCCTGCAAAGTATCTAGGCTGTAGATAGAGCACTGGGTTTACCGAGACACTTGCAGTTCGAGTCGGCCGCGTGTACCTAAAAAACCAGGAAATGGTTGTGCCGGGACTTGATCCCGTGTCTCTATCCTCTGTCCTCTTTCATCTCCTTCTAACTTGCTATCTGTATTTAGCCACATTCTTTGACTAAGTGCTCCCTGAAGACCACAAGTATCATTCGTCTGGGCCTGTTGTCACGAGAAAAGTAAACTTGCTGCTTTGCTCACCACCATGTTTGAAGGACCTCAGCGTGATCACCTCCGATAGGACGGAGGGTCAAATAAAAAGGAACACCAATTTCTAGACATGAGCAGTTGGGAGCTAAGAGTGTATTGTGGGGTGACGAGTTTATTTGAGTGTCCAAACATCCCTCTTTAGGTAGTTATTAGATCTTCACATTCGTGAACATCATAAAATCCACTGATTTCAAAGGCCCAGATGCTTATTATTACAGCAACTCAGTTGTTGAGGTGAGAGAAAATGAGAAGTATGTTGCTGCACCACCAAATCAATGGCTGGGAACGGCTGAAACCAAACAAAAAGAATTCACGGTTGCCAGATAGGGCTATTTTCTTCTGACAGTCTCTGGGGACTCAAACAGAATCCATTTGTTTGTTTGTTTTTCAGTTTCACTCGTGCAGTGTACTTGTCCACACACCTTCGGCTTGTAGTTTGTCTGTGTCCTTGGATCTCAAGTGAGTCTCCTGTAAGTAAGCACGTAGGTGTCTTGAGATTTCATCCCTTCTTTTAACCCTGTGTCTTTTGTTTGCTGCACTCAGTGCCTGACCTTTTATTCTGATGATTTAGAGCTGTGCACTTATTGCACTTAAAGAATTTTTTTTATCATTAAGCTAAAATCACTTGAAGAACATTATGTTTACTATGCACCCCCCTTCACCAAGTACCCCTGAAAAACCTCTTCAGTCGCTCTCAATCTGCGTAGTTGGATGCTGTAGACCCCTTCACCATGTCCCTCCCAACAGACCCCGTTACAGTCGCTCTCCATCAGTGAGTAGTAAGATGTTATATGATCTCTACTAGCCTTCCCTGCATTGAACAGCACTCCTCATGCCCCCTCGACCCCAAGCATTATACATGCTAAAACTAATGCCCCCATTCTTTCTCCTCACACTTATCCCTCCCTTCAGACCCACCCTGCCCAGTCCTTTTCCCTTTGGTAACTTTTAGTCAACTCTCGGGTTCTGTGAGTCTGCTGCTGTTTTTTTCCTTCAGTTTTTCTTTGTTGTTATACTCCACACATGAGTGAAAACACTTGGTACTTGTCTTTCTACTCCTGGACTATTTGTCTGAACATACTACCGTCTAGCTCCATCCAGGTCATTGCAAATGGTAGTATGTGTTTTCTTCTTAAGGCTGCTTACTGCACTTTTTAAACTGGATTTCATTCTTCCTTCTTGTTTGTAGTTTAGCTATGTTATTCACCATTCAACTCCTGGTTATGAACAGTAGCTTTGTGTCAATCGATATGTATCTGTATCTATCTATCTAATGGTCTGTCTGTCTATCTATGTATGTATGTATGTATGTATGTATGTATTTATCTATGTATCTATCTATCTTCCTATCATCTATCTATGATGTCTATCATCTATTAATCTATGTACCTATCTATCTATCTTTCATCTGTCATCTGTGTACCTATCTATCTATGAATCCATCATCTTTTTGTCTGCCCATCTATCCTTCTGTACAGAACAGTTAACAACATAGCCTATGTCTCTTTCCTACATTATGCTTCCAGAAATCTTGCAAGGTAGCTAAGCCATAAGGAGAGCACTGTGTTCACCGATACACTTTCAGGTAGAGTCAGCCGCGTGTGCTTACAAAACCAGTAAATGGAGGTGAAAGGACTTGAACCTGTATCTCTGTCCTCTGTCCTCTTATACTTCCTGCTCACTTGGTGACTTTATTTAGCCACATTCAGTGAGTAAGTGATCCCTGAAGACCACAAGTATCCTTCGTCTGGTCCGGTTGTCGAAAGAAAAGTGTACTTGGTTCTTTGCACACCACCATGTTTGAGGGACATTGGCGTGATCACTGCTGATAGGTGGAGGGACAAATATAAAGGAACACCTATTTCTGGACAGGAGCAGTTGGGAACAAAGAGTGTGTTGTGGAGTGAAGTGTTTATTTGAGGGTCCAAACTTCCCTCCTTAGGTGGTTATTACTTTTTTACATTCGTGAACATCATAAAAAGCAATGATTTTAAAAGCCCAGACGCATATTATTACAGCAATTCATTTGTTGAGGTGAGAGGAAATGAGAAGGAAGTTGCTGCACCACGAAATCTATGCCTGAGCACTGCTGAAACCAAACAAAAAGAATTCACGGTGGCTAGATAGTGCTATTTTCTACTGACTCTCTCTGGGGTCCAAAAGAGAATCCATTTCTTTCTTTGTTTCTCAGGTTCACTTGTGTAGGGAACCTGTCCCCGCCCCTTCAGCTTGTAGTTTGTCTGTGTCCTTGGATCTCAAGTGAGTCTCCAGTAACGGAGCACGTAGGTGGTCTTGAGTTTTCATCAGTTCTTCTAACCCTGTGTCTTTTGATTGGAGCACTCAAAGCCTGTACTTTTATTCTGATATTTGAGAGCTGTGCTCTTTCTGCACTTTGAAATTCTTTTTGTTCTCATTAATATACAATCACATGCAGAAAATTATGTTATTCTGTCTACCCTCTTCACCAAGTCACCCCAAATCCCATTTACAGCCGCTCTCCGTCAGCATGTACTAAGATGCTGTAGAATCACTACATGTCTTCTCTGTGTTGTACAGCCCTACCCACGACACCCCACCCTACACATTATACATGCTAATCCTAATGCCCCCATTCTTTTTCCCCGCACTTATTACTTCCTTCCCACAAACCCTACCCAGTCCCTTTCTCTTTGGTAACTGTCAGTCCACTCTCGGGTTCTGTGAGTCTGCTGCTGTCTTTTCCTTCAGTTTTTCTTTGTTATCATACTCCACACATGAGTGAAATCATTTGGTACATGTATTTCTCCGCCTGGCCTATTTGACTGAGCATAATACCCTCTAGCTCCATCCACGTTATTGCAAATGATAGGATTTGTTTTCTTCTTATGGCTGCTTACTGCACTTTTTAAACTGGATTTCATTCTTCTTTTTTGTTTGTAGTTTTGCTATGTGCTTTCACCATTGCTCTCCTTGTTATGAGCAGTAGCTTTGTGTTAATCGATATGTACCTATATCTATCTATCTGTCTGTCTATCTATTTATCAATCACTCAATCAATCATCTTTTTGTCTGCCCATCTGTCCTTGTGTACAGAACAGTTAACCAATTATCCTATGTCACTTTCCTACACTATGCTTCCAAAAGTCCTGCAAAGTATCTAGGCTGTAGATAGAGCACTGGGTTTACCGAGACACTTGCAGTTCGAGTCGGCCGCGTGTACCTAAAAAACCAGGAAATGGTTGTGCCGGGACTTGATCCCGTGTCTCTATCCTCTGTCCTCTTTCATCTCCTTCTAACTTGCTATCTGTATTTAGCCACATTCTTTGACTAAGTGCTCCCTGAAGACCACAAGTATCATTCGTCTGGGCCTGTTGTCACGAGAAAAGTAAACTTGCTGCTTTGCTCACCACCATGTTTGAAGGACCTCAGCGTGATCACCTCCGATAGGACGGAGGGTCAAATAAAAAGGAACACCAATTTCTAGACATGAGCAGTTGGGAGCTAAGAGTGTATTGTGGGGTGACGAGTTTATTTGAGTGTCCAAACATCCCTCTTTAGGTAGTTATTAGATCTTCACATTCGTGAACATCATAAAATCCACTGATTTCAAAGGCCCAGATGCTTATTATTACAGCAACTCAGTTGTTGAGGTGAGAGAAAATGAGAAGTATGTTGCTGCACCACTAAATCAATGGCTGGGAACGGCTGAAACCAAACAAAAAGAATTCACGGTTGCCAGATAGGGCTATTTTCTTCTGACAGTCTCAGGGGACTCAAACAGAATCCATTTGTTTGTTTGTTTTTCAGTTTCACTCGTGCAGTGTACTTGTCCACACACCTTCGGCTTGTAGTTTGTCTGTGTCCTTGGATCTCAAGTGAGTCTCCTGTAAGTAAGCACGTAGGTGTCTTGAGATTTCATCCCTTCTTTTAACCCTGTGTCTTTTGTTTGCTGCACTCAGTGCCTGACCTTTTATTCTGATGATTTAGAGCTGTGCACTTATTGCACTTAAAGAATTTTTTTTATCATTAAGCTAAAATCACTTGAAGAACATTATGTTTACTATGCACCCCCTTCACCAAGTACCCCTGAAAAACCTCTTCAGTCGCTCTCAATCTGCGTAGTTGGATGCTGTAGACCCCTTCACCATGTCCCTCCCAACAGACCCCGTTACAGTCGCTCTCCATCAGTGAGTAGTAAGATGTTATATGATCTCTACTAGCCTTCCCTGCGTTGAACAGCACTCCTCATGCCCCCTCGACCCCAAGCATTATACATGCTAAAACTAATGCCCCCATTCTTTCTCCTCACACTTATCCCTCCCTTCAGACCCACCCTGCCCAGTCCTTTTCCCTTTGGTAACTTTTAGTCAACTCTCGGGTTCTGTGAGTCTGCTGCTGTTTTTTTCCTTCAGTTTTTCTTTGTTGTTATACTCCACACATGAGTGAAAACACTTGGTACTTGTCTTTCTACTCCTGGACTATTTGTCTGAACATACTACCGTCTAGCTCCATCCAGGTCATTGCAAATGGTAGTATTTGTTTTCTTCTTAAGGCTGCTTACTGCACTTTTTAAACTGGATTTCATTCTTCCTTCTTGTTTGTAGTTTAGCTATGTTATTCACCATTCAACTCCTGGTTATGAACAGTAGCTTTGTGTCAATCGATATGTATCTGTATCTATCTATCTAATGGTCTGTCTGTCTATGTATGTATGTATGTATGTATGTATGTATGTATTTATCTATGTATCTATCTATCTTCCTATCATCTATCTATGATGTCTATCATCTATTAATCTATGTACCTATCTATCTATCTTTCATCTGTCATCTGTGTACCTATCTATCTATGAATCCATCATCTTTTTGTCTGCCCATCTATCCTTCTGTACAGAACAGTTAACAACATAGCCTATGTCTCTTTCCTACATTATGCTTCCAGAAATCTTGCAAGGTAGCTAAGCCATAAGGAGAGCACTGTGTTCACCGATACACTTTCAGGTAGAGTCAGCCGCGTGTGCTTACAAAACCAGTAAATGGAGGTGAAAGGACTTGAACCTGTATCTCTGTCCTCTGTCCTCTTATACTTCCTGCTCACTTGGTGACTTTATTTAGCCACATTCAGTGAGTAAGTGATCCCTGAAGACCACAAGTATCCTTCGTCTGGTCCGGTTGTCGAAAGAAAAGTGTACTTGGTTCTTTGCACACCACCATGTTTGAGGGACATTGGCGTGATCACTGCTGATAGGTGGAGGGACAAATATAAAGGAACACCTATTTCTGGACAGGAGCAGTTGGGAACAAAGAGTGTGTTGTGGAGTGAAGTGTTTATTTGAGGGTCCAAACTTCCCTCCTTAGGTGGTTATTACTTCTTTACATTCGTGAACATCATAAAAAGCAATGATTTTAAAAGCCCAGACGCATATTATTACAGCAATTCATTTGTTGAGGTGAGAGGAAATGAGAAGGAAGTTGCTGCACCACGAAATCTATGCCTGAGCACTGCTGAAACCAAACAAAAAGAATTCACGGTGGCTAGATAGTGCTATTTTCTACTGACTCTCTCTGGGGTCCAAAAGAGAATCCATTTCTTTCTTTGTTTCTCAGTTTCACTTGTGTAGGGAACCTGTCCCCGCCCCTTCAGCTTGTAGTTTGTCTGTGTCCTTGGATCTCAAGTGAGTCTCCAGTAACGGAGCACGTAGGTGGTCTTGAGTTTTCATCAGTTCTTCTAACCCTGTGTCTTTTGATTGGAGCACTCAAAGCCTGTACTTTTATTCTGATATTTGAGAGCTGTGCTCTTTCTGCACTTTGAAATTCTTTTTGTTCTCATTAATATACAATCACATGCAGAAAATTATGTTATTCTGTCTACCCTCTTCACCAAGTCACCCCAAATCCCATTTACAGCCGCTCTCCGTCAGCATGTACTAAGATGCTGTAGAATCACTACATGTCTTCTCTGTGTTGTACAGCCCTACCCACGACACCCCACCCTACACATTATACATGCTAATCCTAATGCCCCCATTCTTTTTCCCCGCACTTATTACTTCCTTCCCACAAACCCTACCCAGTCCCTTTCTCTTTGGTAACTGTCAGTCCACTCTCGGGTTCTGTGAGTCTGCTGCTGTCTTTTCCTTCAGTTTTTCTTTGTTATCATACTCCACACATGAGTGAAATCATTTGGTACATGTATTTCTCCGCCTGGCCTATTTGACTGAGCATAATACCCTCTAGCTCCATCCACGTTATTGCAAATGATAGGATTTGTTTTCTTCTTATGGCTGCTTACTGCACTTTTTAAACTGGATTTCATTCTTCTTTTTTGTTTGTAGTTTTGCTATGTGCTTTCACCATTGCTCTCCTTGTTATGAGCAGTAGCTTTGTGTTAATCGATATGTACCTATATCTATCTATCTGTCTGTCTATCTATTTATCAATCACTCAATCAATCATCTTTTTGTCTGCCCATCTGTCCTTGTGTACAGAACAGTTAACCAATTATCCTATATCACTTTCCTACACTATGCTTCCAAAAGTCCTGCAAAGTATCTAGGCTGTAGATAGAGCACTGGGTTTACCGAGACACTTGCAGTTCGAGTCGGCCGCGTGTACCTAAAAAACCAGGAAATGGTTGTGCCGGGACTTGATCCCGTGTCTCTATCCTCTGTCCTCTTTCATCTCCTTCTAACTTGCTATCTGTATTTAGCCACATTCTTTGACTAAGTGCTCCCTGAAGACCACAAGTATCATTCGTCTGGGCCTGTTGTCACGAGAAAAGTAAACTTGCTGCTTTGCTCACCACCATGTTTGAAGGACCTCAGCGTGATCACCTCCGATAGGACGGAGGGTCAAATAAAAAGGAACACCAATTTCTAGACATGAGCAGTTGGGAGCTAAGAGTGTATTGTGGGGTGACGAGTTTATTTGAGTGTCCAAACATCCCTCTTTAGGTAGTTATTAGATCTTCACATTCGTGAACATCATAAGTTCCACTGATTTCAAAGGCCCAGATGCTTATTATTACAGCAACTCAGTTGTTGAGGTGAGAGAAAATGAGAAGTATGTTGCTGCACCACTAAATCAATGGCTGGGAACGGCTGAAACCAAACAAAAAGAATTCACGGTTGCCAGATAGGGCTATTTTCTTCTGACAGTCTCTGGGGACTCAAACAGAATCCATTTGTTTGTTTGTTTTTCAGTTTCACTCGTGCAGTGTACTTTCCACACACCTTCGGCTTGTAGTTTGTCTGTGTCCTTGGATCTCAAGTGAGTCTCCTGTAAGTAAGCACGTAGGTGTCTTGAGATTTCATCCCTTCTTTTAACCCTGTGTCTTTTGTTTGCTGCACTCAGTGCCTGACCTTTTATTCTGATGATTTAGAGCTGTGCACTTATTGCACTTAAAGAATTTTTTTTATCATTAAGCTAAAATCACTTGAAGAACATTATGTTTACTATGCACCCCCCTTCACCAAGTACCCCTGAAAAACCTCTTCAGTCGCTCTCAATCTGCGTAGTTGGATGCTGTAGACCCCTTCACCATGTCCCTCCCAACAGACCCCGTTACAGTCGCTCTCCATCAGTGAGTAGTAAGATGTTATATGATCTCTACTAGCCTTCCCTGCGTTGAACAGCACTCCTCATGCCCCCTCGACCCCAAGCATTATACATGCTAAAACTAATGCCCCCATTCTTTCTCCTCACACTTATCCCTCCCTTCAGACCCACCCTGCCCAGTCCTTTTCCCTTTGGTAACTTTTAGTCAACTCTCGGGTTCTGTGAGTCTGCTGCTGTTTTTTTCCTTCAGTTTTTCTTTGTTGTTATACTCCACACATGAGTGAAAACACTTGGTACTTGTCTTTCTACTCCTGGACTATTTGTCTGAACATACTACCGTCTAGCTCCATCCAGGTCATTGCAAATGGTAATATGTGTTTTCTTCTTAAGGCTGCTTACTGCACTTTTTAAACTGGATTTCATTCTTCCTTCTTGTTTGTAGTTTAGCTATGTTATTCACCATTCAACTCCTGGTTATGAACAGTAGCTTTGTGTCAATCGATATGTATCTGTATCTATCTATCTAATGGTCTGTCTGTCTATCTATGTATGTATGTATGTATGTATGTATGTATTTATCTATGTATCTATCTATCTTCCTATCATCTATCTATGATGTCTATCATCTATTAATCTATGTACCTATCTATCTATCTTTCATCTGTCATCTGTGTACCTATCTATCTATGAATCCATCATCTTTTTGTCTGCCCATCTATCCTTCTGTACAGAACAGTTAACAACATAGCCTATGTCTCTTTCCTACATTATGCTTCCAGAAATCTTGCAAGGTAGCTAAGCCATAAGGAGAGCACTGTGTTCACCGATACACTTTCAGGTAGAGTCAGCCGCGTGTGCTTACAAAACCAGTAAATGGAGGTGAAAGGACTTGAACCTGTATCTCTGTCCTCTGTCCTCTTATACTTCCTGCTCACTTGGTGACTTTATTTAGCCACATTCAGTGAGTAAGTGATCCCTGAAGACCACAAGTATCCTTCGTCTGGTCCGGTTGTCGAAAGAAAAGTGTACTTGGTTCTTTGCACACCACCATGTTTGAGGGACATTGGCGTGATCACTGCTGATAGGTGGAGGGACAAATATAAAGGAACACCTATTTCTGGACAGGAGCAGTTGGGAACAAAGAGTGTGTTGTGGAGTGAAGTGTTTATTTGAGGGTCCAAACTTCCCTCCTTAGGTGGTTATTACTTCTTTACATTCGTGAACATCATAAAAAGCAATGATTTTAAAAGCCCAGACGCATATTATTACAGCAATTCATTTGTTGAGGTGAGAGGAAATGAGAAGGAAGTTGCTGCACCACGAAATCTATGCCTGAGCACTGCTGAAACCAAACAAAAAGAATTCACGGTGGCTAGATAGTGCTATTTTCTACTGACTCTCTCTGGGGTCCAAAAGAGAATCCATTTCTTTCTTTGTTTCTCAGGTTCACTTGTGTAGGGAACCTGTCCCCGCCCCTTCAGCTTGTAGTTTGTCTGTGTCCTTGGATCTCAAGTGAGTCTCCAGTAACGGAGCACGTAGGTGGTCTTGAGTTTTCATCAGTTCTTCTAACCCTGTGTCTTTTGATTGGAGCACTCAAAGCCTGTACTTTTATTCTGATATTTGAGAGCTGTGCGCTTTCTGCACTTTGAAATTCTTTTTGTTCTCATTAATATACAATCACATGCAGAAAATTATGTTATTCTGTCTACCCTCTTCACCAAGTCACCCCAAATCCCATTTACAGCCGCTCTCCGTCAGCATGTACTAAGATGCTGTAGAATCACTACATGTCTTCTCTGTGTTGTACAGCCCTACCCATGACACCCCACCCTACACATTATACATGCTAATCCTAATGCCCCCATTCTTTTTCCCCGCACTTATTACTTCCTTCCCACAAACCCTACCCAGTCCCTTTCTCTTTGGTAACTGTCAGTCCACTCTCGGGTTCTGTGAGTCTGCTGCTGTCTTTTCCTTCAGTTTTTCTTTGTTATCATACTCCACACATGAGTGAAATCATTTGGTTCATGTATTTCTCCGCCTGGCCTATTTGACTGAGCATAATACCCTCTAGCTCCATCCACGTTATTGCAAATGATAGGATTTGTTTTCTTCTTATGGCTGCTTACTGCACTTTTTAAACTGGATTTCATTCTTCTTTTTTGTTTGTAGTTTTGCTATGTGCTTTCACCATTGCTCTCCTTGTTATGAGCAGTAGCTTTGTGTTAATCGATATGTACCTATATCTATCTATCTGTCTGTCTATCTATTTATCAATCACTCAATCAATCATCTTTTTGTCTGCCCATCTGTCCTTGTGTACAGAACAGTTAACCAATTATCCTATATCACTTTCCTACACTATGCTTCCAAAAGTCCTGCAAAGTATCTAGGCTGTAGATAGAGCACTGGGTTTACCGAGACACTTGCAGTTCGAGTCGGCCGCGTGTACCTAAAAAACCAGGAAATGGTTGTGCCGGGACTTGATCCCGTGTCTCTATCCTCTGTCCTCTTTCATCTCCTTCTAACTTGCTATCTGTATTTAGCCACATTCTTTGACTAAGTGCTCCCTGAAGACCACAAGTATCATTCGTCTGGGCCTGTTGTCACGAGAAAAGTAAACTTGCTGCTTTGCTCACCACCATGTTTGAAGGACCTCAGCGTGATCACCTCCGATAGGACGGAGGGTCAAATAAAAAGGAACACCAATTTCTAGACATGAGCAGTTGGGAGCTAAGAGTGTATTGTGGGGTGACGAGTTTATTTGAGTGTCCAAACATCCCTCTTTAGGTAGTTATTAGATCTTCACATTCGTGAACATCATAAAATCCACTGATTTCAAAGGCCCAGATGCTTATTATTACAGCAACTCAGTTGTTGAGGTGAGAGAAAATGAGAAGTATGTTGCTGCACCACTAAATCAATGGCTGGGAACGGCTGAAACCAAACAAAAAGAATTCACGGTTGCCAGATAGGGCTATTTTCTTCTGACAGTCTCTGGGGACTCAAACAGAATCCATTTCTTTGTTTGTTTTTCAGTTTCACTCGTGCAGTGTACTTGTCCACACACCTTCGGCTTGTAGTTTGTCTGTGTCCTTGGATCTCAAGTGAGTCTCCTGTAAGTAAGCACGTAGGTGTCTTGAGATTTCATCCCTTCTTTTAACCCTGTGTCTTTTGTTTGCTGCACTCAGTGCCTGACCTTTTATTCTGATGATTTAGAGCTGTGCACTTATTGCACTTAAAGAATTTTTTTTATCATTAAGCTAAAATCACTTGAAGAACATTATGTTTACTATGCACCCCCTTCACCAAGTACCCCTGAAAAACCTCTTCAGTCGCTCTCAATCTGCGTAGTTGGATGCTGTAGACCCCTTCACCATGTCCCTACCAACAGACCCCGTTACAGTCGCTCTCCATCAGTGAGTAGTAAGATGTTATATGATCTCTACTAGCCTTCCCTGCGTTGAACAGCACTCCTCATGCCCCCTCGACCCCAAGCATTATACATGCTAAAACTAATGCCCCCATTCTTTCTCCTCACACTTATCCCTCCCTTCAGACCCACCCTGCCCAGTCCTTTTCCCTTTGGTAACTTTTAGTCAACTCTCGGGTTCTGTGAGTCTGCTGCTGTTTTTTTCCTTCAGTTTTTCTTTGTTGTTATACTCCACACATGAGTGAAAACACTTGGTACTTGTCTTTCTACTCCTGGACTATTTGTCTGAACATACTACCGTCTAGCTCCATCCAGGTCATTGCAAATGGTAGTATTTGTTTTCTTCTTAAGGCTGCTTACTGCACTTTTTAAACTGGATTTCATTCTTCCTTCTTGTTTGTAGTTTAGCTATGTTATTCACCATTCAACTCCTGGTTATGAACAGTAGCTTTGTGTCAATCGATATGTATCTGTATCTATCTATCTAATGGTCTGTCTGTCTATGTATGTATGTATGTATGTATGTATGTATGTATTTATCTATGTATCTATCTATCTTCCTATCATCTATCTATGATGTCTATCATCTATTAATCTATGTACCTATCTATCTATCTTTCATCTGTCATCTGTGTACCTATCTATCTATGAATCCATCATCTTTTTGTCTGCCCATCTATCCTTCTGTACAGAACAGTTAACAACATAGCCTATGTCTCTTTCCTACATTATGCTTCCAGAAATCTTGCAAGGTAGCTAAGCCATAAGGAGAGCACTGTGTTCACCGATACACTTTCAGGTAGAGTCAGCCGCGTGTGCTTACAAAACCAGTAAATGGAGGTGAAAGGACTTGAACCTGTATCTCTGTCCTCTGTCCTCTTATACTTCCTGCTCACTTGGTGACTTTATTTAGCCACATTCAGTGAGTAAGTGATCCCTGAAGACCACAAGTATCCTTCGTCTGGTCCGGTTGTCGAAAGAAAAGTGTACTTGGTTCTTTGCACACCACCATGTTTGAGGGACATTGGCGTGATCACTGCTGATAGGTGGAGGGACAAATATAAAGGAACACCTATTTCTGGACAGGAGCAGTTGGGAACAAAGAGTGTGTTGTGGAGTGAAGTGTTTATTTGAGGGTCCAAACTTCCCTCCTTAGGTGGTTATTACTTCTTTACATTCGTGAACATCATAAAAAGCAATGATTTTAAAAGCCCAGACGCATATTATTACAGCAATTCATTTGTTGAGGTGAGAGGAAATGAGAAGGAAGTTGCTGCACCACGAAATCTATGCCTGAGCACTGCTGAAACCAAACAAAAAGAATTCACGGTGGCTAGATAGTGCTATTTTCTACTGACTCTCTCTGGGGTCCAAAAGAGAATCCATTTCTTTCTTTGTTTCTCAGGTTCACTTGTGTAGGGAACCTGTCCCCGCCCCTTCAGCTTGTAGTTTGTCTGTGTCCTTGGATCTCAAGTGAGTCTCAAGTAACGGAGCACGTAGTTGGTCTTGAGTTTTCATCAGTTCTTCTAACCCTGTGTCTTTTGATTGGAGCACTCAAAGCCTGTACTTTTATTCTGATATTTGAGAGCTGTGCTCTTTCTGCACTTTGAAATTCTTTTTGTTCTCATTAATATACAATCACATGCAGAAAATTATGTTATTCTGTCTACCCTCTTCACCAAGTCACCCCAAATCCCATTTACAGCCGCTCTCCGTCAGCATGTACTAAGATGCTGTAGAATCACTACATGTCTTCTCTGTGTTGTACAGCCCTACCCACGACACCCCACCCTACACATTATACATGCTAATCCTAATGCCCCCATTCTTTTTCCCCGCACTTATTACTTCCTTCCCACAAACCCTACCCAGTCCCTTTCTCTTTGGTAACTGTCAGTCCACTCTCGGGTTCTGTGAGTCTGCTGCTGTCTTTTCCTTCAGTTTTTCTTTGTTATCATACTCCACACATGAGTGAAATCATTTGGTACATGTATTTCTCCGCCTGGCCTATTTGACTGAGCATAATACCCTCTAGCTCCATCCACGTTATTGCAAATGATAGGATTTGTTTTCTTCTTATGGCTGCTTACTGCACTTTTTAAACTGGATTTCATTCTTCTTTTTTGTTTGTAGTTTTGCTATGTGCTTTCACCATTGCTCTCCTTGTTATGAGCAGTAGCTTTGTGTTAATCGATATGTACCTATATCTATCTATCTGTCTGTCTATCTATTTATCAATCACTCAATCAATCATCTTTTTGTCTGCCCATCTGTCCTTGTGTACAGAACAGTTAACCAATTACCCTATATCACTTTCCTACACTATGCTTCCAAAAGTCCTGCAAAGTATCTAGGCTGTAGATAGAGCACTGGGTTTACCGAGACACTTGCAGTTCGAGTCGGCCGCGTGTACCTAAAAAACCAGGAAATGGTTGTGCCGGGACTTGATCCCGTGTCTCTATCCTCTGTCCTCTTTCATCTCCTTCTAACTTGCTATCTGTATTTAGCCACATTCTTTGACTAAGTGCTCCCTGAAGACCACAAGTATCATTCGTCTGGGCCTGTTGTCACGATAAAAGTAAACTTGCTGCTTTGCTCACCACCATGTTTGAAGGACCTCAGCGTGATCAACTCCGATAGGACGGAGGGTCAAATAAAAAGGAACACCAATTTCTAGACATGAGCAGTTGGGAGCTAAGAGTGTATTGTGGGGTGACGAGTTTATTTGAGTGTCCAAACATCCCTCTTTAGGTAGTTATTAGATCTTCACATTCGTGAACATCATAAAATCCACTGATTTCAAAGGCCCAGATGCTTATTATTACAGCAACTCAGTTGTTGAGGTGAGAGAAAATGGGAAGTATGTTGCTGCACCACTAAATCAATGGCTGGGAACGGCTGAAACCAAACAAAAAGAATTCACGGTTGCCAGATAGGGCTATTTTCTTCTGACAGTCTCTGGGGACTCAAACAGAATCCATTTGTTTGTTTGTTTTTCAGTTTCACTCGTGCAGTGTACTTGTCCACACACCTTCGGCTTGTAGTTTGTCTGTGTCCTTGGATCTCAAGTGAGTCTCCTGTAAGTAAGCACGTAGGTGTCTTGAGATTTCATCCCTTCTTTTAACCCTGTGTCTTTTGTTTGCTGCACTCAGTGCCTGACCTTTTATTCTGATGATTTAGAGCTGTGCACTTATTGCACTTAAAGAATTTTTTTTATCATTAAGCTAAAATCACTTGAAGAACATTATGTTTACTATGCACCCCCCTTCACCAAGTACCCCTGAAAAACCTCTTCAGTCGCTCTCAATCTGCGTAGTTGGATGCTGTAGACCCCTTCACCATGTCCCTCCCAACAGACCCCGTTACAGTCGCTCTCCATCAGTGAGTAGTAAGATGTTATATGATCTCTACTAGCCTTCCCTGCGTTGAACAGCACTCCTCATGCCCCCTCGACCCCAAGCATTATACATGCTAAAACTAATGCCCCCATTCTTTCTCCTCACACTTATCCCTCCCTTCAGACCCACCCTGCCCAGTCCTTTTCCCTTTGGTAACTTTTAGTCAACTCTCGGGTTCTGTGAGTCTGCTGCTGTTTTTTTCCTTCAGTTTTTCTTTGTTGTTATACTCCACACATGAGTGAAAACACTTGGTACTTGTCTTTCTACTCCTGGACTATTTGTCTGAACATACTACCGTCTAGCTCCATCCAGGTCATTGCAAATGGTAGTATTTGTTTTCTTCTTAAGGCTGCTTACTGCACTTTTTAAACTGGATTTCATTCTTCCTTCTTGTTTGTAGTTTAGCTATGTTATTCACCATTCAACTCCTGGTTATGAACAGTAGCTTTGTGTCAATCGATATGTATCTGTATCTATCTATCTAATGGTCTGTCTGTCTATGTATGTATGTATGTATGTATGTATGTATTTATCTATGTATCTATCTATCTTCCTATCATCTTTCTATGATGTCTATCATCTATTAATCTATGTACCTATCTATCTATCTTTCATCTGTCATCTGTGTACCTATCTATCTATGAATCCATCATCTTTTTGTCTGCCCATCTATCCTTCTGTACAGAACAGTTAACAACATAGCCTATGTCTCTTTCCTACATTATGCTTCCAGAAATCTTGCAAGGTAGCTAAGCCATAAGGAGAGCACTGTGTTCACCGATACACTTTCAGGTAGAGTCAGCCGCGTGTGCTTACAAAACCAGTAAATGGAGGTGAAAGGACTTGAACCTGTATCTCTGTCCTCTGTCCTCTTATACTTCCTGCTCACTTGGTGACTTTATTTAGCCACATTCAGTGAGTAAGTGATCCCTGAAGACCACAAGTATCCTTCGTCTGGTCCGGTTGTCGAAAGAAAAGTGTACTTGGTTCTTTGCACACCACCATGTTTGAGGGACATTGGCGTGATCACTGCTGATAGGTGGAGGGACAAATATAAAGGAACACCTATTTCTGGACAGGAGCAGTTGGGAACAAAGAGTGTGTTGTGGAGTGAAGTGTTTATTTGAGGGTCCAAACTTCCCTCCTTAGGTGGTTATTACTTCTTTACATTCGTGAACATCATAAAAAGCAATGATTTTAAAAGCCCAGACGCATATTATTACAGCAATTCATTTGTTGAGGTGAGAGGAAATGAGAAGGAAGTTGCTGCACCACGAAATCTATGCCTGAGCACTGCTGAAACCAAACAAAAAGAATTCACGGTGGCTAGATAGTGCTATTTTCTACTGACTCTCTCTGGGGTCCAAAAGAGAATCCATTTCTTTCTTTGTTTCTCAGTTTCACTTGTGTAGGGAACCTGTCCCCGCCCCTTCAGCTTGTAGTTTGTCTGTGTCCTTGGATCTCAAGTGAGTCTCCAGTAACGGAGCACGTAGGTGGTCTTGAGTTTTCATCAGTTCTTCTAACCCTGTGTCTTTTGATTGGAGCACTCAAAGCCTGTACTTTTATTCTGATATTTGAGAGCTGTGCTCTTTCTGCACTTTGAAATTCTTTTTGTTCTCATTAATATACAATCACATGCAGAAAATTATGTTATTCTGTCTACCCTCTTCACCAAGTCACCCCAAATCCCATTTACAGCCGCTCTCCGTCAGCATGTACTAAGATGCTGTAGAATCACTACATGTCTTCTCTGTGTTGTACAGCCCTACCCACGACACCCCACCCTACACATTATACATGCTAATCCTAATGCCCCCATTCTTTTTCCCCGCACTTATTACTTCCTTCCCACAAACCCTACCCAGTCCCTTTCTCTTTGGTAACTGTCAGTCCACTCTCGGGTTCTGTGAGTCTGCTGCTGTCTTTTCCTTCAGTTTTTCTTTGTTATCATACTCCACACATGAGTGAAATCATTTGGTACATGTATTTCTCCGCCTGGCCTATTTGACTGAGCATAATACCCTCTAGCTCCATCCACGTTATTGCAAATGATAGGATTTGTTTTCTTCTTATGGCTGCTTACTGCACTTTTTAAACTGGATTTCATTCTTCTTTTTTGTTTGTAGTTTTGCTATGTGCTTTCACCATTGCTCTCCTTGTTATGAGCAGTAGCTTTGTGTTAATCGATATGTACCTATATCTATCTATCTGTCTGTCTATCTATTTATCAATCACTCAATCAATCATCTTTTTGTCTGCCCATCTGTCCTTGTGTACAGAACAGTTAACCAATTATCCTATATCACTTTCCTACACTATGCTTCCAAAAGTCCTGCAAAGTATCTAGGCTGTAGATAGAGCACTGGGTTTACCGAGACACTTGCAGTTCGAGTCGGCCGCGTGTACCTAAAAAACCAGGAAATGGTTGTGCCGGGACTTGATCCCGTGTCTCTATCCTCTGTCCTCTTTCATCTCCTTCTAACTTGCTATCTGTATTTAGCCACATTCTTTGACTAAGTGCTCCCTGAAGACCACAAGTATCATTCGTCTGGGCCTGTTGTCACGAGAAAAGTAAACTTGCTGCTTTGCTCACCACCATGTTTGAAGGACCTCAGCGTGATCAACTCCGATAGGACGGAGGGTCAAATAAAAAGGAACACCAATTTCTAGACATGAGCAGTTGGGAGCTAAGAGTGTATTGTGGGGTGACGAGTTTATTTGAGTGTCCAAACATCCCTCTTTAGGTAGTTATTAGATCTTCACATTCGTGAACATCATAAGTTCCACTGATTTCAAAGGCCCAGATGCTTATTATTACAGCAACTCAGTTGTTGAGGTGAGAGAAAATGAGAAGTATGTTGCTGCACCACTAAATCAATGGCTGGGAACGGCTGAAACCAAACAAAAAGAATTCACGGTTGCCAGATAGGGCTATTTTCTTCTGACAGTCTCTGGGGACTCAAACAGAATCCATTTGTTTGTTTGTTTTTCAGTTTCACTCGTGCAGTGTACTTGTCCACACACCTTCGGCTTGTAGTTTGTCTGTGTCCTTGGATCTCAAGTGAGTCTCCTGTAAGTAAGCACGTAGGTGTCTTGAGATTTCATCCCTTCTTTTAACCCTGTGTCTTTTGTTTGCTGCACTCAGTGCCTGACCTTTTATTCTGATGATTTAGAGCTGTGCACTTATTGCACTTAAAGAATTTTTTTTATCATTAAGCTAAAATCACTTGAAGAACATTATGTTTACTATGCACCCCCCTTCACCAAGTACCCCTGAAAAACCTCTTCAGTCGCTCTCAATCTGCGTAGTTGGATGCTGTAGACCCCTTCACCATGTCCCTCCCAACAGACCCCGTTACAGTCGCTCTCCATCAGTGAGTAGTAAGATGTTATATGATCTCTACTAGCCTTCCCTGCGTTGAACAGCACTCCTCATGCCCCCTCGACCCCAAGCATTATACATGCTAAAACTAATGCCCCCATTCTTTCTCCTCACACTTATCCCTCCCTTCAGACCCACCCTGCCCAGTCCTTTTCCCTTTGGTAACTTTTAGTCAACTCTCGGGTTCTGTGAGTCTGCTGCTGTTTTTTTCCTTCAGTTTTTCTTTGTTGTTATACTCCACACATGAGTGAAAACACTTGGTACTTGTCTTTCTACTCCTGGACTATTTGTCTGAACATACTACCGTCTAGCTCCATCCAGGTCATTGCAAATGGTAATATGTGTTTTCTTCTTAAGGCTGCTTACTGCACTTTTTAAACTGGATTTCATTCTTCCTTCTTGTTTGTAGTTTAGCTATGTTATTCACCATTCAACTCCTGGTTATGAACAGTAGCTTTGTGTCAATCGATATGTATCTGTATCTATCTATCTAATGGTCTGTCTGTCTATCTATGTATGTATGTATGTATGTATGTATGTATTTATCTATGTATCTATCTATCTTCCTATCATCTATCTATGATGTCTATCATCTATTAATCTATGTACCTATCTATCTATCTTTCATCTGTCATCTGTGTACCTATCTATCTATGAATCCATCATCTTTTTGTCTGCCCATCTATCCTTCTGTACAGAACAGTTAACAACATAGCCTATGTCTCTTTCCTACATTATGCTTCCAGAAATCTTGCAAGGTAGCTAAGCCATAAGGAGAGCACTGTGTTCACCGATACACTTTCAGGTAGAGTCAGCCGCGTGTGCTTACAAAACCAGTAAATGGAGGTGAAAGGACTTGAACCTGTATCTCTGTCCTCTGTCCTCTTATACTTCCTGCTCACTTGGTGACTTTATTTAGCCACATTCAGTGAGTAAGTGATCCCTGAAGACCACAAGTATCCTTCGTCTGGTCCGGTTGTCGAAAGAAAAGTGTACTTGGTTCTTTGCACACCACCATGTTTGAGGGACATTGGCGTGATCACTGCTGATAGGTGGAGGGACAAATATAAAGGAACACCTATTTCTGGACAGGAGCAGTTGGGAACAAAGAGTGTGTTGTGGAGTGAAGTGTTTATTTGAGGGTCCAAACTTCCCTCCTTAGGTGGTTATTACTTCTTTACATTCGTGAACATCATAAAAAGCAATGATTTTAAAAGCCCAGACGCATATTATTACAGCAATTCATTTGTTGAGGTGAGAGGAAATGAGAAGGAAGTTGCTGCACCACGAAATCTATGCCTGAGCACTGCTGAAACCAAACAAAAAGAATTCACGGTGGCTAGATAGTGCTATTTTCTACTGACTCTCTCTGGGGTCCAAAAGAGAATCCATTTCTTTCTTTGTTTCTCAGGTTCACTTGTGTAGGGAACCTGTCCCCGCCCCTTCAGCTTGTAGTTTGTCTGTGTCCTTGGATCTCAAGTGAGTCTCCAGTAACGGAGCACGTAGGTGGTCTTGAGTTTTCATCAGTTCTTCTAACCCTGTGTCTTTTGATTGGAGCACTCAAAGCCTGTACTTTTATTCTGATATTTGAGAGCTGTGCTCTTTCTGCACTTTGAAATTCTTTTTGTTCTCATTAATATACAATCACATGCAGAAAATTATGTTATTCTGTCTACCCTCTTCACCAAGTCACCCCAAATCCCATTTACAGCCGCTCTCCGTCAGCATGTACTAAGATGCTGTAGAATCACTACATGTCTTCTCTGTGTTGTACAGCCCTACCCATGACACCCCACCCTACACATTATACATGCTAATCCTAATGCCCCCATTCTTTTTCCCCGCACTTATTACTTCCTTCCCACAAACCCTACCCAGTCCCTTTCTCTTTGGTAACTGTCAGTCCACTCTCGGGTTCTGTGAGTCTGCTGCTGTCTTTTCCTTCAGTTTTTCTTTGTTATCATACTCCACACATGAGTGAAATCATTTGGTACATGTATTACTCCGCCTGGCCTATTTGACTGAGCATAATACCCTCTAGCTCCATCCACGTTATTGCAAATGATAGGATTTGTTTTCTTCTTATGGCTGCTTACTGCACTTTTTAAACTGGATTTCATTCTTCTTTTTTGTTTGTAGTTTTGCTATGTGCTTTCACCATTGCTCTCCTTGTTATGAGCAGTAGCTTTGTGTTAATCGATATGTACCTATATCTATCTATCTGTCTGTCTATCTATTTATCAATCACTCAATCAATCATCTTTTTGTCTGCCCATCTGTCCTTGTGTACAGAACAGTTAACCAATTATCCTATATCACTTTCCTACACTATGCTTCCAAAAGTCCTGCAAAGTATCTAGGCTGTAGATAGAGCACTGGGTTTACCGAGACACTTGCAGTTCGAGTCGGCCGCGTGTACCTAAAAAACCAGGAAATGGTTGTGCCGGGACTTGATCCCGTGTCTCTATCCTCTGTCCTCTTTCATCTCCTTCTAACTTGCTATCTGTATTTAGCCACATTCTTTGACTAAGTGCTCCCTGAAGACCACAAGTATCATTCGTCTGGGCCTGTTGTCACGAGAAAAGTAAACTTGCTGCTTTGCTCACCACCATGTTTGAAGGACCTCAGCGTGATCACCTCCGATAGGACGGAGGGTCAAATAAAAAGGAACACCAATTTCTAGACATGAGCAGTTGGGAGCTAAGAGTGTATTGTGGGGTGACGAGTTTATTTGAGTGTCCAAACATCCCTCTTTAGGTAGTTATTAGATCTTCACATTCGTGAACATCATAAAATCCACTGATTTCAAAGGCCCAGATGCTTATTATTACAGCAACTCAGTTGTTGAGGTGAGAGAAAATGAGAAGTATGTTGCTGCACCACTAAATCAATGGCTGGGAACGGCTGAAACCAAACAAAAAGAATTCACGGTTGCCAGATAGGGCTATTTTCTTCTGACAGTCTCTGGGGACTCAAACAGAATCCATTTCTTTGTTTGTTTTTCAGTTTCACTCGTGCAGTGTACTTGTCCACACACCTTCGGCTTGTAGTTTGTCTGTGTCCTTGGATCTCAAGTGAGTCTCCTGTAAGTAAGCACGTAGGTGTCTTGAGATTTCATCCCTTCTTTTAACCCTGTGTCTTTTGTTTGCTGCACTCAGTGCCTGACCTTTTATTCTGATGATTTAGAGCTGTGCACTTATTGCACTTAAAGAATTTTTTTTATCATTAAGCTAAAATCACTTGAAGAACATTATGTTTACTATGCACCCCCTTCACCAAGTACCCCTGAAAAACCTCTTCAGTCGCTCTCAATCTGCGTAGTTGGATGCTGTAGACCCCTTCACCATGTCCCTCCCAACAGACCCCGTTACAGTCGCTCTCCATCAGTGAGTAGTAAGATGTTATATGATCTCTACTAGCCTTCCCTGCGTTGAACAGCACTCCTCATGCCCCCTCGACCCCAAGCATTATACATGCTAAAACTAATGCCCCCATTCTTTCTCCTCACACTTATCCCTCCCTTCAGACCCACCCTGCCCAGTCCTTTTCCCTTTGGTAACTTTTAGTCAACTCTCGGGTTCTGTGAGTCTGCTGCTGTTTTTTTCCTTCAGTTTTTCTTTGTTGTTATACTCCACACATGAGTGAAAACACTTGGTACTTGTCTTTCTACTCCTGGACTATTTGTCTGAACATACTACCGTCTAGCTCCATCCAGGTCATTGCAAATGGTAGTATTTGTTTTCTTCTTAAGGCTGCTTACTGCACTTTTTAAACTGGATTTCATTCTTCCTTCTTGTTTGTAGTTTAGCTATGTTATTCACCATTCAACTCCTGGTTATGAACAGTAGCTTTGTGTCAATCGATATGTATCTGTATCTATCTATCTAATGGTCTGTCTGTCTATGTATGTATGTATGTATGTATGTATGTATGTATTTATCTATGTATCTATCTATCTTCCTATCATCTATCTATGATGTCTATCATCTATTAATCTATGTACCTATCTATCTATCTTTCATCTGTCATCTGTGTACCTATCTATCTATGAATCCATCATCTTTTTGTCTGCCCATCTATCCTTCTGTACAGAACAGTTAACAACATAGCCTATGTCTCTTTCCTACATTATGCTTCCAGAAATCTTGCAAGGTAGCTAAGCCATAAGGAGAGCACTGTGTTCACCGATACACTTTCAGGTAGAGTCAGCCGCGTGTGCTTACAAAACCAGTAAATGGAGGTGAAAGGACTTGAACCTGTATCTCTGTCCTCTGTCCTCTTATACTTCCTGCTCACTTGGTGACTTTATTTAGCCACATTCAGTGAGTAAGTGATCCCTGAAGACCACAAGTATCCTTCGTCTGGTCCGGTTGTCGAAAGAAAAGTGTACTTGGTTCTTTGCACACCACCATGTTTGAGGGACATTGGCGTGATCACTGCTGATAGGTGGAGGGACAAATATAAAGGAACACCTATTTCTGGACAGGAGCAGTTGGGAACAAAGAGTGTGTTGTGGAGTGAAGTGTTTATTTGAGGGTCCAAACTTCCCTCCTTAGGTGGTTATTACTTCTTTACATTCGTGAACATCATAAAAAGCAATGATTTTAAAAGCCCAGACGCATATTATTACAGCAATTCATTTGTTGAGGTGAGAGGAAATGAGAAGGAAGTTGCTGCACCACGAAATCTATGCCTGAGCACTGCTGAAACCAAACAAAAAGAATTCACGGTGGCTAGATAGTGCTATTTTCTACTGACTCTCTCTGGGGTCCAAAAGAGAATCCATTTCTTTCTTTGTTTCTCAGGTTCACTTGTGTAGGGAACCTGTCCCCGCACCTTCAGCTTGTAGTTTGTCTGTGTCCTTGGATCTCAAGTGAGTCTCAAGTAACGGAGCACGTAGTTGGTCTTGAGTTTTCATCAGTTCTTCTAACCCTGTGTCTTTTGATTGGAGCACTCAAAGCCTGTACTTTTATTCTGATATTTGAGAGCTGTGCTCTTTCTGCACTTTGAAATTCTTTTTGTTCTCATTAATATACAATCACATGCAGAAAATTATGTTATTCTGTCTACCCTCTTCACCAAGTCACCCCAAATCCCATTTACAGCCGCTCTCCGTCAGCATGTACTAAGATGCTGTAGAATCACTACATGTCTTCTCTGTGTTGTACAGCCCTACCCACGACACCCCACCCTACACATTATACATGCTAATCCTAATGCCCCCATTCTTTTTCCCCGCACTTATTACTTCCTTCCCACAAACCCTACCCAGTCCCTTTCTCTTTGGTAACTGTCAGTCCACTCTCGGGTTCTGTGAGTCTGCTGCTGTCTTTTCCTTCAGTTTTTCTTTGTTATCATACTCCACACATGAGTGAAATCATTTGGTACATGTATTTCTCCGCCTGGCCTATTTGACTGAGCATAATACCCTCTAGCTCCATCCACGTTATTGCAAATGATAGGATTTGTTTTCTTCTTATGGCTGCTTACTGCACTTTTTAAACTGGATTTCATTCTTCTTTTTTGTTTGTAGTTTTGCTATGTGCTTTCACCATTGCTCTCCTTGTTATGAGCAGTAGCTTTGTGTTAATCGATATGTACCTATATCTATCTATCTGTCTGTCTATCTATTTATCAATCACTCAATCAATCATCTTTTTGTCTGCCCATCTGTCCTTGTGTACAGAACAGTTAACCAATTACCCTATATCACTTTCCTACACTATGCTTCCAAAAGTCCTGCAAAGTATCTAGGCTGTAGATAGAGCACTGGGTTTACCGAGACACTTGCAGTTCGAGTCGGCCGCGTGTACCTAAAAAACCAGGAAATGGTTGTGCCGGGACTTGATCCCGTGTCTCTATCCTCTGTCCTCTTTCATCTCCTTCTAACTTGCTATCTGTATTTAGCCACATTCTTTGACTAAGTGCTCCCTGAAGACCACAAGTATCATTCGTCTGGGCCTGTTGTCACGAGAAAAGTAAACTTGCTGCTTTGCTCACCACCATGTTTGAAGGACCTCAGCGTGATCAACTCCGATAGGACGGAGGGTCAAATAAAAAGGAACACCAATTTCTAGACATGAGCAGTTGGGAGCTAAGAGTGTATTGTGGGGTGACGAGTTTATTTGAGTGTCCAAACATCCCTCTTTAGGTAGTTATTAGATCTTCACATTCGTGAACATCATAAAATCCACTGATTTCAAAGGCCCAGATGCTTATTATTACAGCAACTCAGTTGTTGAGGTGAGAGAAAATGGGAAGTATGTTGCTGCACCACTAAATCAATGGCTGGGAACGGCTGAAACCAAACAAAAAGAATTCACGGTTGCCAGATAGGGCTATTTTCTTCTGACAGTCTCTGGGGACTCAAACAGAATCCATTTGTTTGTTTGTTTTTCAGTTTCACTCGTGCAGTGTACTTGTCCACACACCTTCGGCTTGTAGTTTGTCTGTGTCCTTGGATCTCAAGTGAGTCTCCTGTAAGTAAGCACGTAGGTGTCTTGAGATTTCATCCCTTCTTTTAACCCTGTGTCTTTTGTTTGCTGCACTCAGTGCCTGACCTTTTATTCTGATGATTTAGAGCTGTGCACTTATTGCACTTAAAGAATTTTTTTTATCATTAAGCTAAAATCACTTGAAGAACATTATGTTTACTATGCACCCCCCTTCACCAAGTACCCCTGAAAAACCTCTTCAGTCGCTCTCAATCTGCGTAGTTGGATGCTGTAGACCCCTTCACCATGTCCCTCCCAACAGACCCCGTTACAGTCGCTCTCCATCAGTGAGTAGTAAGATGTTATATGATCTCTACTAGCCTTCCCTGCGTTGAACAGCACTCCTCATGCCCCCTCGACCCCAAGCATTATACATGCTAAAACTAATGCCCCCATTCTTTCTCCTCACACTTATCCCTCCCTTCAGACCCACCCTGCCCAGTCCTTTTCCCTTTGGTAACTTTTAGTCAACTCTCGGGTTCTGTGAGTCTGCTGCTGTTTTTTTCCTTCAGTTTTTCTTTGTTGTTATACTCCACACATGAGTGAAAACACTTGGTACTTGTCTTTCTACTCCTGGACTATTTGTCTGAACATACTACCGTCTAGCTCCATCCAGGTCATTGCAAATGGTAGTATTTGTTTTCTTCTTAAGGCTGCTTACTGCACTTTTTAAACTGGATTTCATTCTTCCTTCTTGTTTGTAGTTTAGCTATGTTATTCACCATTCAACTCCTGGTTATGAACAGTAGCTTTGTGTCAATCGATATGTATCTGTATCTATCTATCTAATGGTCTGTCTGTCTATGTATGTATGTATGTATGTATGTATGTATTTATCTATGTATCTATCTATCTTCCTATCATCTATCTATGATGTCTATCATCTATTAATCTATGTACCTATCTATCTATCTTTCATCTGTCATCTGTGTACCTATCTATCTATGAATCCATCATCTTTTTGTCTGCCCATCTATCCTTCTGTACAGAACAGTTAACAACATAGCCTATGTCTCTTTCCTACATTATGCTTCCAGAAATCTTGCAAGGTAGCTAAGCCATAAGGAGAGCACTGTGTTCACCGATACACTTTCAGGTAGAGTCAGCCGCGTGTGCTTACAAAACCAGTAAATGGAGGTGAAAGGACTTGAACCTGTATCTCTGTCCTCTGTCCTCTTATACTTCCTGCTCACTTGGTGACTTTATTTAGCCACATTCAGTGAGTAAGTGATCCCTGAAGACCACAAGTATCCTTCGTCTGGTCCGGTTGTCGAAAGAAAAGTGTACTTGGTTCTTTGCACACCACCATGTTTGAGGGACATTGGCGTGATCACTGCTGATAGGTGGAGGGACAAATATAAAGGAACACCTATTTCTGGACAGGAGCAGTTGGGAACAAAGAGTGTGTTGTGGAGTGAAGTGTTTATTTGAGGGTCCAAACTTCCCTCCTTAGGTGGTTATTACTTCTTTACATTCGTGAACATCATAAAAAGCAATGATTTTAAAAGCCCAGACGCATATTATTACAGCAATTCATTTGTTGAGGTGAGAGGAAATGAGAAGGAAGTTGCTGCACCACGAAATCTATGCCTGAGCACTGCTGAAACCAAACAAAAAGAATTCACGGTGGCTAGATAGTGCTATTTTCTACTGACTCTCTCTGGGGTCCAAAAGAGAATCCATTTCTTTCTTTGTTTCTCAGGTTCACTTGTGTAGGGAACCTGTCCCCGCCCCTTCAGCTTGTAGTTTGTCTGTGTCCTTGGATCTCAAGTGAGTCTCAAGTAACGGAGCACGTAGTTGGTCTTGAGTTTTCATCAGTTCTTCTAACCCTGTGTCTTTTGATTGGAGCACTCAAAGCCTGTACTTTTATTCTGATATTTGAGAGCTGTGCTCTTTCTGCACTTTGAAATTCTTTTTGTTCTCATTAATATACAATCACATGCAGAAAATTATGTTATTCTGTCTACCCTCTTCACCAACTCACCCCAAATCCCATTTACAGCCGCTCTCCGTCAGCATGTACTAAGATGCTGTAGAATCACTACATGTCTTCTCTGTGTTGTACAGCCCTACCCACGACACCCCACCCTACACATTATACATGCTAATCCTAATGCCCCCATTCTTTTTCCCCGCACTTATTACTTCCTTCCCACAAACCCTACCCAGTCCCTTTCTCTTTGGTAACTGTCAGTCCACTCTCGGGTTCTGTGAGTCTGCTGCTGTCTTTTCCTTCAGTTTTTCTTTGTTATCATACTCCACACATGAGTGAAATCATTTGGTACATGTATTTCTCCGCCTGGCCTATTTGACTGAGCATAATACCCTCTAGCTCCATCCACGTTATTGCAAATGATAGGATTTGTTTTCTTCTTATGGCTGCTTACTGCACTTTTTAAACTGGATTTCATTCTTCTTTTTTGTTTGTAGTTTTGCTATGTGCTTTCACCATTGCTCTCCTTGTTATGAGCAGTAGCTTTGTGTTAATCGATATGTACCTATATCTATCTATCTGTCTGTCTATCTATTTATCAATCACTCAATCAATCATCTTTTTGTCTGCCCATCTGTCCTTGTGTACAGAACAGTTAACCAATTACCCTATATCACTTTCCTACACTATGCTTCCAAAAGTCCTGCAAAGTATCTAGGCTGTAGATAGAGCACTGGGTTTACCGAGACACTTGCAGTTCGAGTCGGCCGCGTGTACCTAAAAAACCAGGAAATGGTTGTGCCGGGACTTGATCCCGTGTCTCTATCCTCTGTCCTCTTTCATCTCCTTCTAACTTGCTATCTGTATTTAGCCACATTCTTTGACTAAGTGCTCCCTGAAGACCACAAGTATCATTCCTCTGGGCCTGTTGTCACGAGAAAAGTAAACTTGCTGCTTTGCTCACCACCATGTTTGAAGGACCTCAGCGTGATCAACTCCGATAGGACGGAGGGTCAAATAAAAAGGAACACCAATTTCTAGACATGAGCAGTTGGGAGCTAAGAGTGTATTGTGGGGTGACGAGTTTATTTGAGTGTCCAAACATCCCTCTTTAGGTAGTTATTAGATCTTCACATTCGTGAACATCATAAAATCCACTGATTTCAAAGGCCCAGATGCTTATTATTACAGCAACTCAGTTGTTGAGGTGAGAGAAAATGGGAAGTATGTTGCTGCACCACTAAATCAATGGCTGGGAACGGCTGAAACCAAACAAAAAGAATTCACGGTTGCCAGATAGGGCTATTTTCTTCTGACAGTCTCTGGGGACTCAAACAGAATCCATTTGTTTGTTTGTTTTTCAGTTTCACTCGTGCAGTGTACTTGTCCACACACCTTCGGCTTGTAGTTTGTCTGTGTCCTTGGATCTCAAGTGAGTCTCCTGTAAGTAAGCACGTAGGTGTCTTGAGATTTCATCCCTTCTTTTAACCCTGTGTCTTTTGTTTGCTGCACTCAGTGCCTGACCTTTTATTCTGATGATTTAGAGCTGTGCACTTATTGCACTTAAAGAATTTTTTTTATCATTAAGCTAAAATCACTTGAAGAACATTATGTTTACTATGCACCCCCCTTCACCAAGTACCCCTGAAAAACCTCTTCAGTCGCTCTCAATCTGCGTAGTTGGATGCTGTAGACCCCTTCACCATGTCCCTCCCAACAGACCCCGTTACAGTCGCTCTCCATCAGTGAGTAGTAAGATGTTATATGATCTCTACTAGCCTTCCCTGCGTTGAACAGCACTCCTCATGCCCCCTCGACCCCAAGCATTATACATGCTAAAACTAATGCCCCCATTCTTTCTCCTCACACTTATCCCTCCCTTCAGACCCACCCTGCCCAGTCCTTTTTCCTTTGGTTAATTTTAGTCAACTCTCGGGTTCTGTGAGTCTGCTGCTGTTTTTTTCCTTCAGTTTTTCTTTGTTGTTATACTCCACACATGAGTGAAAACACTTGGTACTTGTCTTTCTACTCCTGGACTATTTGTCTGAACATACTACCGTCTAGCTCCATCCAGGTCATTGCAAATGGTAGTATTTGTTTTCTTCTTAAGGCTGCTTACTGCACTTTTTAAACTGGATTTCATTCTTCCTTCTTGTTTGTAGTTTAGCTATGTTATTCACCATTCAACTCCTGGTTATGAACAGTAGCTTTGTGTCAATCGATATGTATCTGTATCTATCTATCTAATGGTCTGTCTGTCTATGTATGTATGTATGTATGTATGTATGTATTTATCTATGTATCTATCTATCTTCCTATCATCTTTCTATGATGTCTATCATCTATTAATCTATGTACCTATCTATCTATCTTTCATCTGTCATCTGTGTACCTATCTATCTATGAATCCATCATCTTTTTGTCTGCCCATCTATCCTTCTGTACAGAACAGTTAACAACATAGCCTATGTCTCTTTCCTACATTATGCTTCCAGAAATCTTGCAAGGTAGCTAAGCCATAAGGAGAGCACTGTGTTCACCGATACACTTTCAGGTAGAGTCAGCCGCGTGTGCTTACAAAACCAGTAAATGGAGGTGAAAGGACTTGAACCTGTATCTCTGTCCTCTGTCCTCTTATACTTCCTGCTCACTTGGTGACTTTATTTAGCCACATTCAGTGAGTAAGTGATCCCTGAAGACCACAAGTATCCTTCGTCTGGTCCGGTTGTCAAAAGAAAAGTGTACTTGGTTCTTTGCACACCACCATGTTTGAGGGACATTGGCGTGATCACTGCTGATAGGTGGAGGGACAAATATAAAGGAACACCTATTTCTGGACAGGAGCAGTTGGGAACAAAGAGTGTGTTGTGGAGTGAAGTGTTTATTTGAGGGTCCAAACTTCCCTCCTTAGGTGGTTATTACTTCTTTACATTCGTGAACATCATAAAAAGCAATGATTTTAAAAGCCCAGACGCATATTATTACAGCAATTCATTTGTTGAGGTGAGAGGAAATGAGAAGGAAGTTGCTGCACCACGAAATCTATGCCTGAGCACTGCTGAAACCAAACAAAAAGAATTCACGGTGGCTAGATAGTGCTATTTTCTACTGACTCTCTCTGGGGTCCAAAAGAGAATCCATTTCTTTCTTTGTTTCTCAGGTTCACTTGTGTAGGGAACCTGTCCCCGCCCCTTCAGCTTGTAGTTTGTCTGTGTCCTTGGATCTCAAGTGAGTCTCAAGTAACGGAGCACGTAGTTGGTCTTGAGTTTTCATCAGTTCTTCTAACCCTGTGTCTTTTGATTGGAGCACTCAAAGCCTGTACTTTTATTCTGATATTTGAGAGCTGTGCTCTTTCTGCACTTTGAAATTCTTTTTGTTCTCATTAATATACAATCACATGCAGAAAATTATGTTATTCTGTCTACCCTCTTCACCAAGTCACCCCAAATCCCATTTACAGCCGCTCTCCGTCAGCATGTACTAAGATGCTGTAGAATCACTACATGTCTTCTCTGTGTTGTACAGCCCTACCCACGACACCCCACCCTACACATTATACATGCTAATCCTAATGCCCCCATTCTTTTTCCCCGCACTTATTACTTCCTTCCCACAAACCCTACCCAGTCCCTTTCTCTTTGGTAACTGTCAGTCCACTCTCGGGTTCTGTGAGTCTGCTGCTGTCTTTTCCTTCAGTTTTTCTTTGTTATCATACTCCACACATGAGTGAAATCATTTGGTACATGTATTTCTCCGCCTGGCCTATTTGACTGAGCATAATACCCTCTAGCTCCATCCACGTTATTGCAAATGATAGGATTTGTTTTCTTCTTATGGCTGCTTACTGCACTTTTTAAACTGGATTTAATTCTTCTTTTTTGTTTGTAGTTTTGCTATGTGCTTTCACCATTGCTCTCCTTGTTATGAGCAGTAGCTTTGTGTTAATCGATATGTACCTATATCTATCTATCTGTCTGTCTATCTATTTATCAATCACTCAATCAATCATCTTTTTGTCTGCCCATCTGTCCTTGTGTACAGAACAGTTAACCAATTACCCTATATCACTTTCCTACACTATGCTTCCAAAAGTCCTGCAAAGTATCTAGGCTGTAGATAGAGCACTGGGTTTACCGAGACACTTGCAGTTCGAGTCGGCCGCGTGTACCTAAAAAACCAGGAAATGGTTGTGCCGGGACTTGATCCCGTGTCTCTATCCTCTGTCCTCTTTCATCTCCTTCTAACTTGCTATCTGTATTTAGCCACATTCTTTGACTAAGTGCTCCCTGAAAACCACAAGTATCATTCGTCTGGGCCTGTTGTCACGAGAAAAGTAAACTTGCTGCTTTGCTCACCACCATGTTTGAAGGACCTCAGCGTGATCAACTCCGATAGGACGGAGGGTCAAATAAAAAGGAACACCAATTTCTAGACATGAGCAGTTGGGAGCTAAGAGTGTATTGTGGGGTGACGAGTTTATTTGAGTGTCCAAACATCCCTCTTTAGGTAGTTATTAGATCTTCACATTCGTGAACATCATAAAATCCACTGATTTCAAAGGCCCAGATGCTTATTATTACAGCAACTCAGTTGTTGAGGTGAGAGAAAATGGGAAGTATGTTGCTGCACCACTAAATCAATGGCTGGGAACGGCTGAAACCAAACAAAAAGAATTCACGGTTGCCAGATAGGGCTATTTTCTTCTGACAGTCTCTGGGGACTCAAACAGAATCCATTTGTTTGTTTGTTTTTCAGTTTCACTCGTGCAGTGTACTTGTCCACACACCTTCGGCTTGTAGTTTGTCTGTGTCCTTGGATCTCAAGTGAGTCTCCTGTAAGTAAGCACGTAGGTGTCTTGAGATTTCATCCCTTCTTTTAACCCTGTGTCTTTTGTTTGCTGCACTCAGTGCCTGACCTTTTATTCTGATGATTTAGAGCTGTGCACTTATTGCACTTAAAGAATTTTTTTTATCATTAAGCTAAAATCACTTGAAGAACATCATGTTTACTATGCACCCCCCTTCACCAAGTACCCCTGAAAAACCTCTTCAGTCGCTCTCAATCTGCGTAGTTGGATGCTGTAGACCCCTTCACCATGTCCCTCCCAACAGACCCCGTTACAGTCGCTCTCCATCAGTGAGTAGTAAGATGTTATATGATCTCTACTAGCCTTCCCTGCGTTGAACAGCACTCCTCATGCCCCCTCGACCCCAAGCATTATACATGCTAAAACTAATGCCCCCATTCTTTCTCCTCACACTTATCCCTCCCTTCAGACCCACCCTGCCCAGTACTTTTCCCTTTGGTAACTTTTAGTCAACTCTCGGGTTCTGTGAGTCTGCTGCTGTTTTTTTCCTTCAGTTTTTCTTTGTTGTTATACTCCACACATGAGTGAAAACACTTGGTACTTGTCTTTCTACTCCTGGACTATTTGTCTGAACATACTACCGTCTAGCTCCATCCAGGTCATTGCAAATGGTAGTATTTGTTTTCTTCTTAAGGCTGCTTACTGCACTTTTTAAACTGGATTTCATTCTTCCTTCTTGTTTGTAGTTTAGCTATGTTATTCACCATTCAACTCCTGGTTATGAACAGTAGCTTTGTGTCAATCGATATGTATCTGTATCTATCTATCTAATGGTCTGTCTGTCTATGTATGTATGTATGTATGTATGTATGTATGTATTTATCTATGTATCTATCTATCTTCCTATCATCTATCTATGATGTCTATCATCTATTAATCTATGTACCTATCTATCTATCTTTCATCTGTCATCTGTGTACCTATCTATCTATGAATCCATCATCTTTTTGTCTGCCCATCTATCCTTCTGTACAGAACAGTTAACAACATAACCTATGTCTCTTTCCTACATTATGCTTCCAGAAATCTTGCAAGGTAGCTAAGCCATAAGGAGAGCACTGTGTTCACCGATACACTTTCAGGTAGAGTCAGCCGCGTGTGCTTACAAAACCAGTAAATGGAGGTGAAAGGACTTGAACCTGTATCTCTGTCCTCTGTCCTCTTATACTTCCTGCTCACTTGGTGACTTTATTTAGCCACATTCAGTGAGTAAGTGATCCCTGAAGACCACAAGTGTCCTTCGTCTGGTCCGGTTGTCGAAAGAAAAGTGTACTTGGTTCTTTGCACACCACCATGTTTGAGGGACATTGGCGTGATCACTGCTGATAGGTGGAGGGACAAATATAAAGGAACACCTATTTCTGGACAGGAGCAGTTGGGAACAAAGAGTGTGTTGTGGAGTGAAGTGTTTATTTGAGGGTCCAAACTTCCCTCCTTAGGTGGTTATTACTTCTTTACATTCGTGAACATCATAAAAAGCAATGATTTTAAAAGCCCAGACGCATATTATTACAGCAATTCATTTGTTGAGGTGAGAGGAAATGAGAAGGAAGTTGCTGCACCACGAAATCTATGCCTGAGCACTGCTGAAACCAAACAAAAAGAATTCACGGTGGCTAGATAGTGCTATTTTCTACTGACTCTCTCTGGGGTCCAAAAGAGAATCCATTTCTTTCTTTGTTTCTCAGGTTCACTTGTGTAGGGAACCTGTCCCCGCCCCTTCAGCTTGTAGTTTGTCTGTGTCCTTGGATCTCAAGTGAGTCTCCGGTAACGGAGCACGTAGGTGGTCTTGAGTTTTCATCAGTTCTTCTAACCCTGTGTCTTTTGATTGGAGCACTCAAAGCCTGTACTTTTATTCTGATATTTGAGAGCTGTGCTCTTTCTGCACTTTGAAATTCTTTTTGTTCTCATTAATATACAATCACATGCAGAAAATTATGTTATTCTGTCTACCCTCTTCACCAAGTCACCCCAAATCCCATTTACAGCCGCTCTCCGTCAGCATGTACTAAGATGCTGTAGAATCACTACATGTCTTCTCTGTGTTGTACAGCTCTACCCACGACACCCCACCCTACACATTATACATGCTAATCCTAATGCCCCCATTCTTTTTCCCCGCACATATTACTTCCTAACCACAAACCCTACCCAGTCCCTTTCTCTTTGGTAACTGTCAGTCCACTCTCGGGTTCTGTGAGTCTGCTGCTGTCTTTTCCTTCAGTTTTTCTTTGTTATCATACTCCACACATGAGTGAAATCATTTGGTACATGTATTTCTCCGCCTGGCCTATTTGACTGAGCATAATACCCTCTAGCTCCATCCACGTTATTGCAAATGATAGGATTTGTTTTCTTCTTATGGCTGCTTACTGCACTTTTTAAACTGGATTTCATTCTTCTTTTTTGTTTGTAGTTTTGCTATGTGCTTTCACCATTGCTCTCCTTGTTATGAGCAGTAGCTTTGTGTTAATCGATATGTACCTATATCTATCTATCTGTCTGTCTATCTATTTATCAATCACTCAATCAATCATCTTTTTGTCTGCCCATCTGTCCTTGTGTACAGAACAGTTAACCAATTACCCTATATCACTTTCCTACACTATGCTTCCAAAAGTCCTGCAAAGTATCTAGGCTGTAGATAGAGCACTGGGTTTACCGAGACACTTGCAGTTCGAGTCGGCCGCGTGTACCTAAAAAACCAGGAAATGGTTGTGCCGGGACTTGATCCCGTGTCTCTATCCTCTGTCCTCTTTCATCTCCTTCTAACTTGCTATCTGTATTTAGCCACATTCTTTGACTAAGTGCTCCCTGAAGACCACAAGTATCATTCGTCTGGGCCTGTTGTCACGAGAAAAGTAAACTTGCTGCTTTGCTCACCACCATGTTTGAAGGACCTCAGCGTGATCACCTCCGATAGGACGGAGGGTCAAATAAAAAGGAACACCAATTTCTAGACATGAGCAGTTGGGAGCTAAGAGTGTATTGTGGGGTGACGAGTTTATTTGAGTGTCCAAACATCCCTCTTTAGGTAGTTATTAGATCTTCACATTCGTGAACATCATAAAATCCACTGATTTCAAAGGCCCAGATGCTTATTATTACAGCAACTCAGTTGTTGAGGTGAGAGAAAATGGGAAGTATGTTGCTGCACCACTAAATCAATGGCTGGGAACGGCTGAAACCAAACAAAAAGAATTCACGGTTGCCAGATAGGGCTATTTTCTTCTGACAGTCTCTGGGGACTCAAACAGAATCCATTTGTTTGTTTGTTTTTCAGTTTCACTCGTGCAGTGTACTTGTCCACACACCTTCGGCTTGTAGTTTGTCTGTGTCCTTGGATCTCAAGTGAGTCTCCTGTAAGTAAGCACGTAGGTGTCTTGAGATTTCATCCCTTCTTTTAACCCTGTGTCTTTTGTTTGCTGCACTCAGTGCCTGACCTTTTATTCTGATGATTTAGAGCTGTGCACTTATTGCACTTAAAGAATTTTTTTTATCATTAAGCTAAAATCACTTGAAGAACATTATGTTTACTATGCACCCCCCTTCACCAAGTACCCCTGAAAAACCTCTTCAGTCGCTCTCAATCTGCGTAGTTGGATGCTGTAGACCCCTTCACCATGTCCCTCCCAACAGACCCCGTTACAGTCGCTCTCCATCAGTGAGTAGTAAGATGTTATATGATCTCTACTAGCCTTCCCTGCGTTGAACAGCACTCCTCATGCCCCCTCGACCCCAAGCATTATACATGCTAAAACTAATGCCCCCATTCTTTCTCCTCACACTTATCCCTCCCTTCAGATCCACCCTGCCCAGTCTTTTTCCCTTTGGTAACTTTTAGTCAACTCTCAGGTTCTGTGAGTCTGCTGCTGTTTTTTTCCTTCAGTTTTTCTTTGTTGTTATACTCCACACATGAGTGAAAACACTTGGTACTTGTCTTTCTACTCCTGGACTATTTGTCTGAACATACTACCGTCTAGCTCCATCCAGGTCATTGCAAATGGTAGTATTTGTTTTCTTCTTAAGGCTGCTTACTGCACTTTTTAAACTGGATTTCATTCTTCCTTCTTGTTTGTAGTTTAGCTATGTTATTCACCATTCAACTCCTGGTTATGAACAGTAGCTTTGTGTCAATCGATATGTATCTGTATCTATCTATCTAATGGTCTGTCTGTCTATGTATGTATGTATGTATGTATGTATGTATTTATCTATGTATCTATCTATCTTCCTATCATCTATCTATGATGTCTATCATCTATTAATCTATGTACCTATCTATCTATCTTTCATCTGTCATCTGTGTACCTATCTATCTATGAATCCATCATCTTTTTGTCTGCCCATCTATCCTTCTGTACAGAACAGTTAACAACATAGCCTATGTCTCTTTCCTACATTATGCTTCCAGAAATCTTGCAAGGTAGCTAAGCCATAAGGAGAGCACTGTGTTCACCGATACACTTTCAGGTAGAGTCAGCCGCGTGTGCTTACAAAACCAGTAAATGGAGGTGAAAGGACTTGAACCTGTATCTCTGTCCTCTGTCCTCTTATACTTCCTGCTCACTTGGTGACTTTATTTAGCCACATTCAGTGAGTAAGTGATCCCTGAAGACCACAAGTATCCTTCGTCTGGTCCGGTTGTCGAAAGAAAAGTGTACTTGGTTCTTTGCACACCACCATGTTTGAGGGACATTGGCGTGATCACTGCTGATAGGTGGAGGGACAAATATAAAGGAACACCTATTTCTGGACAGGAGCAGTTGGGAACAAAGAGTGTGTTGTGGAGTGAAGTGTTTATTTGAGGGTCCAAACTTCCCTCCTTAGGTGGTTATTACTTCTTTACATTCGTGAACATCATAAAAAGCAATGATTTTAAAAGCCCAGACGCATATTATTACAGCAATTCATTTGTTGAGGTGAGAGGAAATGAGAAGGAAGTTGCTGCACCACGAAATCTATGCCTGAGCACTGCTGAAACCAAACAAAAAGAATTCACGGTGGCTAGATAGTGCTATTTTCTACTGACTCTCTCTGGGGTCCATAAGAGAATCCATTTCTTTCTTTGTTTCTCAGGTTCACTTGTGTAGGGAACCTGTCCCCGCCCCTTCAGCTTGTAGTTTGTCTGTGTCCTTGGATCTCAAGTGAGTCTCAAGTAACGGAGCACGTAGTTGGTCTTGAGTTTTCATCAGTTCTTCTAACCCTGTGTCTTTTGATTGGAGCACTCAAAGCCTGTACTTTTATTCTGATATTTGAGAGCTGTGCTCTTTCTGCACTTTGAAATTCTTTTTGTTCTCATTAATATACAATCACATGCAGAAAATTATGTTATTCTGTCTACCCTCTTCACCAAGTCACCCCAAATCCCATTTACAGCCGCTCTCCGTCAGCATGTACTAAGATGCTGTAGAATCACTACATGTCTTCTCTGTGTTGTACAGCCCTACCCACGACACCCCACCCTACACATTATACATGCTAATCCTAATGCCCCCATTTTTTTTCCCCGCACTTATTACTTCCTTCCCACAAACCCTACCCAGTCCCTTTCTCTTTGGTAACTGTCAGTCCACTCTCGGGTTCTGTGAGTCTGCTGCTGTCTTTTCCTTCAGTTTTTCTTTGTTATCATACTCCACACATGAGTGAAATCATTTGGTACATGTATTTCTCCGCCTGGCCTATTTGACTGAGCATAATACCCTCTAGCTCCATCCACGTTATTGCAAATGATAGGATTTGTTTTCTTCTTATGGCTGCTTACTGTACTTTTTAAACTGGATTTCATTCTTCTTTTTTGTTTGTAGTTTTGCTATGTGCTTTCACCATTGCTCTCCTTGTTATGAGCAGTAGCTTTGTGTTAATCGATATGTACCTATATCTATCTATCTGTCTGTCTATCTATTTATCAATCACTCAGTCAATCATCTTTTTGTCTGCCCATCTGCCCTTGTGTACAGAACAGTTAACCAATTATCCTATATCACTTTCCTACACTATGCTTCCAAAAGTCCTGCAAAGTATCTAGGCTGTAGATAGAGCACTGGGTTTACCGAGACACTTGCAGTTCTAGTCGGCCGCGTGTACCTAAAAAACCAGGAAATGGTTGTGCCGGGACTTGATCCCGTGTCACTTTCCTCTGTCCTCTTTCATCTCCTTCTAACTTGCTATCTGTATTTAGCCACATTCTTTGACTAAGTGCTCCCTGAAGACCACAAGTATCATTCCTCTGGGCCTGTTGTCACGAGAAAAGTAAACTTGCTGCTTTGCTCACCACCATGATTGAAGGACCTCAGCGTGATCAACTCCGATAGGACGGAGGGTCAAATAAAAAGGAACACCAATTTCTAGACATGAGCAGTTGGGAGCTAAGAGTGTATTGTGGGGTGACGAGTTTATTTGAGTGTCCAAACATCCCTCTTTAGGTAGTTATTAGATCTTCACATTCGTGAACATCATAAAATCCACTGATTTCAAAGGCCCAGATGCTTATTATTACAGCAACTCAGTTGTTGAGGTGAGAGAAAATGAGAAGTATGTTGCTGCACCACTAAATCAATGGCTGGGAACGGCTGAAACCAAACAAAAAGAATTCACGGTTGCCAGATAGGGCTATTTTCTTCTGACAGTCTCAGGGGACTCAAACAGAATCCATTTGTTTGTTTGTTTTTCAGTTTCACTCGTGCAGTGTACTTGTCCACACACCTTCGGCTTGTAGTTTGTCTGTGTCCTTGGATCTCAAGTGAGTCTCCTGTAAGTAAGCACGTAGGTGTCTTGAGATTTCATCCCTTCTTTTAACCCTGTGTCTTTTGTTTGCTGCACTCAGTGCCTGACCTTTTATTCTGATGATTTAGAGCTGTGCACTTATTGCACTTAAAGAATTTTTTTTATCATTAAGCTAAAATCACTTGAAGAACATTATGTTTACTATGCACCCCCCTTCACCAAGTACCCCTGAAAAACCTCTTCAGTCGCTCTCGATCTGCGTAGTTGGATGCTGTAGACCCCTTCACCATGTCCCTCCCAACAGACCCCGTTACAGTCGCTCTCCATCAGTGAGTAGTAAGATGTTATATGATCTCTACTAGCCTTCCCTGCGTTGAACAGCACTCCTCATGCCCCCTCGACCCCAAGCATTATACATGCTAAAACTAATGCCCCCATTCTTTCTCCTCACACTTATCCCTCCCTTCAGACCCACCCTGCCCAGTCCTTTTCCCTTTGGTAACTTTTAGTCAACTCTCGGGTTCTGTGAGTCTGCTGCTGTTTTTTTCCTTCAGTTTTTCTTTGTTGTTATACTCCACACATGAGTGAAAACACTTGGTACTTGTCTTTCTACTCCTGGACTATTTGTCTGAACATACTACCGTCTAGCTCCATCCAGGTCATTGCAAATGGTAGTATTTGTTTTCTTCTTAAGGCTGCTTACTGCACTTTTTAAACTGGATTTCATTCTTCCCTCTTGTTTGTAGTTTAGCTATGTTATTCACCATTCAACTCCTGGTTATGAACAGTAGCTTTGTGTCAATCGATATGTATCTGTATCTATCTATCTAATGGTCTGTCTGTCTATGTATGTATGTATGTATGTATGTATGTATTTATCTATGTATCTATCTATCTTCCTATCATCTATCTATGATGTCTATCATCTATTAATCTATGTACCTATCTATCTATCTTTCAACTGTCATCTGTGTACCTATCTATCTATGAATCCATCATCTTTTTGTCTGCCCATCTATCCTTCTGTACAGAACAGTTAACAACATAGCCTATGTCTCTTTCCTACATTATGCTTCCAGAAATCTTGCAAGGTAGCTAAGCCATAAGGAGAGCACTGTGTTCACCAATACACTTTCAGGTCGAGTCAGCCGCGTGTGCTTACAAAACCAGTAAATGGAGGTGAAAGGACTTGAACCTGTATCTCTGTCCTCTGTCCTCTTATACTTCCTGCTCACTTGGTGACTTTATTTAGCCACATTCAGTGAGTAAGTGATCCCTGAAGACCACAAGTATCCTTCGTCTGGTCCGGTTGTCGAAAGAAAAGTGTACTTGGTTCTTTGCACACCACCATGTTTGAGGGACATTGGCGTGATCACTGCTGATAGGTGGAGGGACAAATATAAAGGAACACCTATTTCTGGACAGGAGCAGTTGGGAACAAAGAGTGTGTTGTGGAGTGAAGTGTTTATTTGAGGGTCCAAACTTCCCTCCTTAGGTGGTTATTACTTCTTTACATTCGTGAACATCATAAAAAGCAATGATTTTAAAAGCCCAGACGCATATTATTACAGCAATTCATTTGTTGAGGTGAGAGGAAATGAGAAGGAAGTTGCTGCACCACGAAATCTATGCCTGAGCACTGCTGAAACCAAACAAAAAGAATTCACGGTGGCTAGATAGTGCTATTTTCTACTGACTCTCTCTGGGGTCCAAAAGAGAATCCATTTCTTTCTTTGTTTCTCAGGTTCACTTGTGTAGGGAACCTGTCCCCGCCCCTTCAGCTTGTAGTTTGTCTGTGTCCTTGGATCTCAAGTGAGTCTCCAGTAACGGAGCACGTAGGTGGTCTTGAGTTTTCATCAGTTCTTCTAACCCTGTGTCTTTTGATTGGAGCACTCAAAGCCTGTACTTTTATTCTGATATTTGAGAGCTGTGCTCTTTCTGCACTTTGAAATTCTTTTTGTTCTCATTAATATACAATCACATGCAGAAAATTATGTTATTCTGTCTACCCTCTTCACCAAGTCACCCCAAATCCCATTTACAGCCGCTCTCCGTCAGCATGTACTAAGATGCTGTAGAATCACTACATGTCTTCTCTGTGTTGTACAGCCCTGCCCACGACACCCCACCCTACACATTATACATGCTAATCCTAATGCCCCCATTCTTTTTCCCCGCACTTATTACTCCCTTCCCACAAACCCTACCCAGTCCCTTTCTCTTTGGTAACTGTTAGTCCACTCTCGGGTTCTGTGAGTCTGCTGCTGTCTTTTCCTTCAGTTTTTCTTTGTTATCATACTCCACACATGAGTGAAATCATTTGGTACATGTATTTCTCCGCCTGGCCTATTTGACTGAGCATAATACCCTCTAGCTCCATCCACGTTATTGCAAATGATAGGATTTGTTTTCTTCTTATGGCTGCTTACTGCACTTTTTAAACTGGATTTCATTCTTCTTTTTTGTTTGTAGTTTTGCTATGTGCTTTCACCATTGCTCTCCTTGTTATGAGCAGTAGCTTTGTGTTAATCGATATGTACCTATATCTATCTATCTGTCTGTCTATCTATTTATCAATCACTCAATCAATCATCTTTTTGTCTGCCCATCTGTCCTTGTGTACAGAACAGTTAACCAATTATCCTATATCACTTTCCTACACTATGCTTCCAAAAGTCCTGCAAAGTATCTAGGCTGTAGATAGAGCACTGGGTTTACCGAGACACTTGCAGTTCGAGTCGGCCGCGTGTACCTAAAAAACCAGGAAATGGTTGTGCCGGGACTTGATCCCGTGTCTCTATCCTCTGTCCTCTTTCATCTCCTTCTAACTTGCTATCTGTATTTAGCCACATTCTTTGACTAAGTGTTCCCTGAAGACCACAAGTATCATTCCTCTGGGCCTGTTGTCACGAGAAAAGTAAACTTGCTGCTTTGCTCACCACCATGTTTGAAGGACCTCAGCGTGATCACCTCCGATAGGACGGAGGGTCAAATAAAAAGGAACACCAATTTCTAGACATGAGCAGTTGGGAGCTAAGAGAGTATTGTGGGGTGACGAGTTTATTTGAGTGTCCAAACATCCCTCTTTAGGTAGTTATTAGATCTTCACATTCGTGAACATCATAAAATCCACTGATTTCAAAGGCCCAGATGCTTATTATTACAGCAACTCAGTTGTTGAGGTGAGAGAAAATGAGAAGTATGTTGCTGCACCACTAAATCAATGGCTGGGAACGGCTGAAACCAAACAAAAAGAATTCACGGTTGCCAGATAGGGCTATTTTCTTCTGACAGTCTCAGGGGACTCAAACAGAATCCATTTGTTTGATTGTTTGTTTTTCAGTTTCACTCGTGCAGGGTACTTGTCCACACACCTTCGGCTTGTAGTTTGTCTGTGTCCTTGGATCTCAAGTGAGTCTCCTGTAAGTAAGCACGTAGGTGTCTTGAGATTTCATCCCTTCTTTTAACCCTGTGTCTTTTGTTTGCTGCACTCAGTGCCTGACCTTTTATTCTGATGATTTAGAGCTGTGCACTTATTGCACTTAAAGAATTTTTTTTATCATTAAGCTAAAATCACTTGAAGAACATTATGTTTACTATGCACCCCCCTTCACCAAGTACCCCTGAAAAACCTCTTCAGTCGCTCTCGATCTGCGTAGTTGGATGCTGTAGACCCCTTCACCATGTCCCTCCCAACAGACCCCGTTACAGTCGCTCTCCATCAGTGAGTAGTAAGATGTTATATGATCTCTACTAGCCTTCCCTGCGTTGAACAGCACTCCTCATGCCCCCTCGACCCCAAGCATTATACATGCTAAAACTAATGCCCCCATTCTTTCTCCTCACACTTATCCCTCCCTTCAGACCCACCCTGCCCAGTCCTTTTCCCTTTGGTAACTTTTAGTCAACTCTCGGGTTCTGTGAGTCTGCTGCTGTTTTTTTCCTTCAGTTTTTCTTTGTTGTTATACTCCACACATGAGTGAAAACACTTGGTATTTGTCTTTCTACTCCTGGACTATTTGTCTGAACATACTACCGTCTAGCTCCATCCAGGTCATTGCAAATGGTAGTATTTGTTTTCTTCTTAAGGCTGCTTACTGCACTTTTTAAACTGGATTTCATTCTTCCTTCTTGTTTGTAGTTTAGCTATGTTATTCACCATTCAACTCCTGGTTATGAACAGTAGCTTTGTGTCAATCGATATGTATCTGTATCTATCTATCTAATGGTCTGTCTGTCTATGTATGTATGTATGTATGTATGTATGTATGTATGTATTTATCTATGTATCTATCTATCTTCCTATCATCTATCTATGATGTCTATCATCTATTAATCTATGTACCTATCTATCTATCTTTCATCTGTCATCTGTGTACCTATCTATCTATGAATCCATCATCTTTTTGTCTGCCCATCTATCCTTCTGTACAGAACAGTTAACAACATAGCCTATGTCTCTTTCCTACATTATGCTTCCAGAAATCTTGCAAGGTAGCTAAGCCATAAGGAGAGCACTGTGTTCACCGATACACTTTCAGGTAGAGTCAGCCGCGTGTGCTTACAAAACCAGTAAATGGAGGTGAAAGGACTTGAACCTGTATCTCTGTCCTCTGTCCTCTTATACTTCCTGCTCACTTGGTGACTTTATTTAGCCACATTCAGTGAGTAAGTGATCCCTGAAGACCACAAGTATCCTTCGTCTGGTCCGGTTGTCGAAAGAAAAGTGTACTTGGTTCTTTGCACACCACCATGTTTGAGGGACATTGGCGTGATCACTGCTGATAGGTGGAGGGAAAAATATAAAGGAACACCTATTTCTGGACAGGAGCAGTTGGGAACAAAGAGTGTGTTGTGGAGTGAAGTGTTTATTTGAGGGTCCAAACTTCCCTCCTTAGGTGGTTATTACTTCTTTACATTCGTGAACATCATAAAAAGCAATGATTTTAAAAGCCCAGACGCATATTATTACAGCAATTCATTTGTTGAGGTGAGAGGAAATGAGAAGGAAGTTGCTGCACCACGAAATCTATGCCTGAGCACTGCTGAAACCAAACAAAAAGAATTCACGGTGGCTAGATAGTGCTATTTTCTACTGACTCTCTCTGGGGTCCAAAAGAGAATCAATTTCTTTCTTTGTTTCTCAGGTTCACTTGTGTAGGGAACCTGTCCCCGCCCCTTCAGCTTGTAGTTTGTCTGTGTCCTTGGATCTCAAGTGAGTCTCCAGTAACGGAGCACGTAGGTGGTCTTGAGTTTTCATCAGTTCTTCTAACCCTGTGTCTTTTGATTGGAGCACTCAAAGCCTGTACTTTTATTCTGATATTTGAGAGCTGTGCTCTTTCTGCACTTTGAAATTCTTTTTGTTCTCATTAATATACAATCACATGCAGAAAATTATGTTATTCTGTCTACCCTCTTCACCAAGTCACCCCAAATCCCATTTACAGCCGCTCTCCGTCAGCATGTACTAAGATGCTGTAGAATCACTACATGTCTTCTCTGTGTTGTACAGCCCTGCCCACGACACCCCACCCTACACATTATACATGCTAATCCTAATGCCCCCATTCTTTTTCCCCGCACTTATTACTCCCTTCCCACAAACCCTACCCAGTCCCTTTCTCTTTGGTAACTGTTAGTCCACTCTCGGGTTCTGTGAGTCTGCTGCTGTCTTTTCCTTCAGTTTTTCTTTGTTATCATACTCCACACATGAGTGAAATCATTTGGTACATGTATTTCTCCGCCTGGCCTATTTGACTGAGCATAATACCCTCTAGCTCCATCCACGTTATTGCAAATGATAGGATTTGTTTTCTTCTTATGGCTGCTTACTGCACTTTTTAAACTGGATTTCATTCTTCTTTTTTGTTTGTAGTTTTGCTATGTGCTTTCACCATTGCTCTCCTTGTTATGAGCAGTAGCTTTGTGTTAATCGATATGTACCTATATCTATCTATCTGTCTGTCTATTTATCAATCACTCAATCAATCATCTTTTTGTCTGCCCATCTGTCCTTGTGTACAGAACAGTTAACCAATTACCCTATATCACTTTCCTACACTATGCTTCCAAAAGTCCTGCAAAGTATCTAGGCTGTAGATAGAGCACTGGGTTTACCGAGACACTTGCAGTTCGAGTCGGCCGCGTGTACCTAAAAAACCAGGAAATGGTTGTGCCGGGACTTGATCCCGTGTCTCTATCCTCTGTCCTCTTTCATCTCCTTCTAACTTGCTATCTGTATTTAGCCACATTCTTTGACTAAGTGTTCCCTGAAGACCACAAGTATCATTCCTCTGGGCCTGTTGTCACGAGAAAAGTAAACTTGCTGCTTTGCTCACCACCATGTTTGAAGGACCTCAGCGTGATCACCTCCGATAGGACGGAGGGTCAAATAAAAAGGAACACCAATTTCTAGACATGAGCAGTTGGGAGCTAAGAGTGTATTGTGGGGTGACGAGTTTATTTGAGTGTCCAAACATCCCTCTTTAGGTAGTTATTAGATCTTCACATTCGTGAACATCATAAAATCCACTGATTTCAAAGGCCCAGATGCTTATTATTACAGCAACTCAGTTGTTGAGGTGAGAGAAAATGAGAAGTATGTTGCTGCACCACTAAATCAATGGCTGGGAACGGCTGAAACCAAACAAAAAGAATTCACGGTTGCCAGATAGGGCTATTTTCTTCTGACAGTCTCAGGGGACTCAAACAGAATCCATTTGTTTGATTGTTTGTTTTTCAGTTTCACTCGTGCAGTGTACTTGTCCACACACCTTCGGCTTGTAGTTTGTCTGTGTCCTTGGATCTCAAGTGAGTCTCCTGTAAGTAAGCACGTAGGTGTCTTGAGATTTCATCCCTTCTTTTAACCCTGTGTCTTTTGTTTGCTGCACTCAGTGCCTGACCTTTTATTCTGATGATTTAGAGCTGTGCACTTATTGCACTTAAAGAATTTTTTTTATCATTAAGCTAAAATCACTTGAAGAACATTATGTTTACTATGCACCCCCCTTCACCAAGTACCCCTGAAAAACCTCTTCAGTCGCTCTCGATCTGCGTAGTTGGATGCTGTAGACCCCTTCACCATGTCCCTCCCAACAGACCCCGTTACAGTCGCTCTCCATCAGTGAGTAGTAAGATGTTATATGATCTCTACTAGCCTTCCCTGCGTTGAACAGCACTCCTCATGCCCCCTCGACCCCAAGCATTATACATGCTAAAACTAATGCCCCCATTCTTTCTCCTCACACTTATCCCTCCCTTCAGACCCACCCTGCCCAGTCCTTTTCCCTTTGGTAACTTTTAGTCAACTCTCGGGTTCTGTGAGTCTGCTGCTGTTTTTTTCCTTCAGTTTTTCTTTGTTGTTATACTCCACACATGAGTGAAAACACTTGGTATTTGTCTTTCTACTCCTGGACTATTTGTCTGAACATACTACCGTCTAGCTCCATCCAGGTCATTGCAAATGGTAGTATTTGTTTTCTTCTTAAGGCTGCTTACTGCACTTTTTAAACTGGATTTCATTCTTCCTTCTTGTTTGTAGTTTAGCTATGTTATTCACCATTCAACTCCTGGTTATGAACAGTAGCTTTGTGTCAATCGATATGTATCTGTATCTATCTATCTAATGGTCTGTCTGTCTATGTATGTATGTATGTATGTATGTATGTATTTATCTATGTATCTATCTATCTTCCTATCATCTATCTATGATGTCTATCATCTATTAATCTATGTACCTATCTATCTATCTTTCATCTGTCATCTGTGTACCTATCTATCTATGAATCCATCATCTTTTTGTCTGCCCATCTATCCTTCTGTACAGAACAGTTAACAACATAGCCTATGTCTCTTTCCTACATTATGCTTCCAGAAATCTTGCAAGGTAGCTAAGCCATAAGGAGAGCACTGTGTTCACCGATACACTTTCAGGTAGAGTCAGCCGCGTGTGCTTACAAAACCAGTAAATGGAGGTGAAAGGACTTGAACCTGTATCTCTGTCCTCTGTCCTCTTATACTTCCTGCTCACTTGGTGACTTTATTTAGCCACATTCAGTGAGTAAGTGATCCCTGAAGACCACAAGTATCCTTCGTCTGGTCCGGTTGTCGAAAGAAAAGTGTACTTGGTTCTTTGCACACCACCATGTTTGAGGGACATTGGCGTGATCACTGCTGATAGGTGGAGGGACAAATATAAAGGAACACCTATTTCTGGACAGGAGCAGTTGGGAACAAAGAGTGTGTTGTGGAGTGAAGTGTTTATTTGAGGGTCCAAACTTCCCTCCTTAGGTGGTTATTACTTCTTTACATTCGTGAACATCATAAAAAGCAATGATTTTAAAAGCCCAGACGCATATTATTACAGCAATTCATTTGTTGAGGTGAGAGGAAATGAGAAGGAAGTTGCTGCACCACGAAATCTATGCCTGAGCACTGCTGAAACCAAACAAAAAGAATTCACGGTGGCTAGATAGTGCTATTTTCTACTGACTCTCTCTGGGGTCCAAAAGAGAATCCATTTCTTTCTTAGTTTCTCAGGTTCACTTGTGTAGGGAACCTGTCCCCGCCCCTTCAGCTTGTAGTTTGTCTGTGTCCTTGGATCTCAAGTGAGTCTCCAGTAACGGAGCACGTAGGTGGTCTTGAGTTTTCATCAGTTCTTCTAACCCTGTGTCTTTTGATTGGAGCACTCAAAGCCTGTACTTTTATTCTGATATTTGAGAGCTGTGCTCTTTCTGCACTTTGAAATTCTTTTTGTTCTCATTAATATACAATCACATGCAGAAAATTATGTTATTCTGTCTACCCTCTTCACCAAGTCACCCCAAATCCCATTTACAGCCGCTCTCCGTCAGCATGTACTAAGATGCTGTAGAATCACTACATGTCTTCTCTGTGTTGTACAGCCCTGCCCACGACACCCCACCCTACACATTATACATGCTAATCCTAATGCCCCCATTCTTTTTCCCCGCACTTATTACTCCCTTCCCACAAACCCTACCCAGTCCCTTTCTCTTTGGTAACTGTTAGTCCACTCTCGGGTTCTGTGAGTCTGCTGCTGTCTTTTCCTTCAGTTTTTCTTTGTTATCATACTCCACACATGAGTGAAATCATTTGGTACATGTATTTCTCCGCCTGGCCTATTTGACTGAGCATAATACCCTCTAGCTCCATCCACGTTATTGCAAATGATAGGATTTGTTTTCTTCTTATGGCTGCTTACTGCACTTTTTAAACTGGATTTCATTCTTCTTTTTTGTTTGTAGTTTTGCTATGTGCTTTCACCATTGCTCTCCTTGTTATGAGCAGTAGCTTTGTGTTAATCGATATGTACCTATATCTATCTATCTGTCTGTCTATCTATTTATCAATCACTCAATCAATCATCTTTTTGTCTGCCCATCTGTCCTTGTGTACAGAACAGTTAACCAATTACCCTATATCACTTTCCTACACTATGCTTCCAAAAGTCCTGCAAAGTATCTAGGCTGTAGATAGAGCACTGGGTTTACCGAGACACTTGCAGTTCGAGTCGGCCGCGTGTACCTAAAAAACCAGGAAATGGTTGTGCCGGGACTTGATCCCGTGTCTCTATCCTCTGTCCTCTTTCATCTCCTTCTAACTTGCTATCTGTATTTAGCCACATTCTTTGACTAAGTGCTCCCTGAAGACCACAAGTATCATTCCTCTGGGCCTGTTGTCACGAGAAAAGTAAACTTGCTGCTTTGCTCACCACCATGTTTGAAGGACCTCAGCGTGATCACCTCCGATAGGACGGAGGGTCAAATAAAAAGGAACACCAATTTCTAGACATGAGCAGTTGGGAGCTAAGAGTGTATTGTGGGGTGACGAGTTTATTTGAGTGTCCAAACATCCCTCTTTAGGTAGTTATTAGATCTTCACATTCGTGAACATCATAAAATCCACTGATTTCAAAGGCCCAGATGCTTATTATTACAGCAACTCAGTTGTTGAGGTGAGAGAAAATGAGAAGTATGTTGCTGCACCACTAAATCAATGGCTGGGAACGGCTGAAACCAAACAAAAAGAATTCACGGTTGCCAGATAGGGCTATTTTCTTCTGACAGTCTCAGGGGACTCAAACAGAATCCATTTGTTTGATTGTTTGTTTTTCAGTTTCACTCGTGCAGTGTACTTGTCCACACACCTTCGGCTTGTAGTTTGTCTGTGTCCTTGGATCTCAAGTGAGTCTCCTGTAAGTAAGCACGTAGGTGTCTTGAGATTTCATCCCTTCTTTTAACCCTGTGTCTTTTGTTTGCTGCACTCAGTGCCTGACCTTTCATTCTGATGATTTAGAGCTGTGCACTTATTGCACTTAAAGAATTTTTTTTATCATTAAGCTAAAATCACTTGAAGAACATTATGTTTACTATGCACCCCCCTTCACCAAGTACCCCTGAAAAACCTCTTCAGTCGCTCTCGATCTGCGTAGTTGGATGCTGTAGACCCCTTCACCATGTCCCTCCCAACAGACCCCGTTACAGTCGCTCTCCATCAGTGAGTAGTAAGATGTTATATGATCTCTACTAGCCTTCCCTGCGTTGAACAGCACTCCTCATGCCCCCTCGACCCCAAGCATTATACATGCTAAAACTAATGCCCCCATTCTTTCTCCTCACACTTATCCCTCCCTTCAGACCCACCCTGCCCAGTCCTTTTCCCTTTGGTAACTTTTAGTCAACTCTCGTTTTCTGTGAGTCTGCTGCTGTTTTTTTCCTTCAGTTTTTCTTTGTTGTTATACTCCACACATGAGTGAAAACACTTGGTATTTGTCTTTCTACTCCTGGACTATTTGTCTGAACATACTACCGTCTAGCTCCATCCAGGTCATTGCAAATGGTAGTATTTGTTTTCTTCTTAAGGCTGCTTACTGCACTTTTTAAACTGGATTTCATTCTTCCTTCTTGTTTGTAGTTTAGCTATGTTATTCACCATTCAACTCCTGGTTATGAACAGTAGCTTTGTGTCAATCGATATGTATCTGTATCTATCTATCTAATGGTCTGTCTGTCTATGTATGTATGTATGTATGTATGTATGTATTTATCTATGTATCTATCTATCTTCCTATCATCTATCTATGATGTCTATCATCTATTAATCTATGTACCTATCTATCTATCTTTCATCTGTCATCTGTGTACCTATCTATCTATGAATCCATCATCTTTTTGTCTGCCCATCTATCCTTCTGTACAGAACAGTTAACAACATAGCCTATGTCTCTTTCCTACATTATGCTTCCAGAAATCTTGCAAGGTAGCTAAGCCATAAGGAGAGCACTGTGTTCACCGATACACTTTCAGGTAGAGTCAGCCGCGTGTGCTTACAAAACCAGTAAATGGAGGTGAAAGGACTTGAACCTGTATCTCTGTCCTCTGTCCTCTTATACTTCCTGCTCACTTGGTGACTTTATTTAGCCACATTCAGTGAGTAAGTGATCCCTGAAGACCACAAGTATCCTTCGTCTGGTCCGGTTGTCGAAAGAAAAGTGTACTTGGTTCTTTGCACACCACCATGTTTGAGGGACATTGGCGTGATCACTGCTGATAGGTGGAGGGACAAATATAAAGGAACACCTATTTCTGGACAGGAGCAGTTGGGAACAAAGAGTGTGTTGTGGAGTGAAGTGTTTATTTGAGGGTCCAAACTTCCCTCCTTAGGTGGTTATTACTTCTTTACATTCGTGAACATCATAAAAAGCAATGATTTTAAAAGCCCAGACGCATATTATTACAGCAATTCATTTGTTGAGGTGAGAGGAAATGAGAAGGAAGTTGCTGCACCACGAAATCTATGCCTGAGCACTGCTGAAACCAAACAAAAAGAATTCACGGTGGCTAGATAGTGCTATTTTCTACTGACTCTCTCTGGGGTCAAAAAGAGAATCCATTTCTTTCTTTGTTTCTCAGGTTCACTTGTGTAGGGAACCTGTCCCCGCCCCTTCAGCTTGTAGTTTGTCTGTGTCCTTGGATCTCAAGTGAGTCTCCAGTAACGGAGCACGTAGGTGGTCTTGAGTTTTCATCAGTTCTTCTAACCCTGTGTCTTTTGATTGGAGCACTCAAAGCCTGTACTTTTATTCTGATATTTGAGAGCTGTGCTCTTTCTGCACTTTGAAATTCTTTTTGTTCTCATTAATATACAATCACATGCAGAAAATTATGTTATTCTGTCTACCCTCTTCACCAAGTCACCCCAAATCCCATTTACAGCCGCTCTCCGTCAGCATGTACTAAGATGCTGTAGAATCACTACATGTCTTCTCTGTGTTGTACAGCCCTGCCCACGAAACCCCACCCTACACATTATACATGCTAATGCTAATGCCCCCATTCTTTTTCCCCGCACTTATTACTCCCTTCCCACAAACCCTACCCAGTCCCTTTCTCTTTGGTAACTGTTAGTCCACTCTCGGGTTCTGTGAGTCTGCTGCTGTCTTTTCCTTCAGTTTTTCTTTGTTATCATACTCCACACATGAGTGAAATCATTTGGTACATGTATTTCTCCGCCTGGCCTATTTGACTGAGCATAATACCCTCTAGCTCCATCCACGTTATTGCAAATGATAGGATTTGTTTTCTTCTTATGGCTGCTTACTGCACTTTTTAAACTGGATTTCATTCTTCTTTTTTGTTTGTAGTTTTGCTATGTGCTTTCACCATTGCTCTCCTTGTTATGAGCAGTAGCTTTGTGTTAATCGATATGTACCTATATCTATCTATCTGTCTGTCTATCTATTTATCAATCACTCAATCAATCATCTTTTTGTCTGCCCATCTGTCCTTGTGTACAGAACAGTTAACCAATTACCCTATATCACTTTCCTACACTATGCTTCCAAAAGTCCTGCAAAGTATCTAGGCTGTAGATAGAGCACTGGGTTTACCGAGACACTTGCAGTTCGAGTCGGCCACGTGTACCTAAAAAACCAGGAAATGGTTGTGCCGGGACTTGATCCCGTGTCTCTATCCTCTGTCCTCTTTCATCTCCTTCTAACTTGCTATCTGTATTTAGCCACATTCTTTGACTAAGTGCTCCCTGAAGACCACAAGTATCATTCCTCTGGGCCTGTTGTCACGAGAAAAGTAAACTTGCTGCTTTGCTCACCACCATGTTTGAAGGACCTCAGCGTGATCACCTCCGATAGGACGGAGGGTCAAATAAAAAGGAACACCAATTTCTAGACATGAGCAGTTGGGAGCTAAGAGTGTATTGTGGGGTGACGAGTTTATTTGAGTGTCCAAACATCCCTCTTTAGGTAGTTATTAGATCTTCACATTCGTGAACATCATAAAATCCACTGATTTCAAAGGCCCAGATGCTTATTATTACAGCAACTCAGTTGTTGAGGTGAGAGAAAATGAGAAGTATGTTGCTGCACCACTAAATCAATGGCTGGGAACGGCTGAAACCAAACAAAAAGAATTCACGGTTGCCAGATAGGGCTATTTTCTTCTGACAGTCTCAGGGGACTCAAACAGAATCCATTTGTTTGATTGTTTGTTTTTCAGTTTCACTCGTGCAGTGTACTTGTCCACACACCTTCGGCTTGTAGTTTGTCTGTGTCCTTGGATCTCAAGTGAGTCTCCTGTAAGTAAGCACGTAGGTGTCTTGAGATTTCATCCCTTCTTTAAACCCTGTGTCTTTTGTTTGCTGCACTCAGTGCCTGACCTTTTATTCTGATGATTTAGAGCTGTGCACTTATTGCACTTAAAGAATTTTTTTTATCATTAAGCTAAAATCACTTGAAGAACATTATGTTTACTATGCACCCCCCTTCACCAAGTACCCCTGAAAAACCTCTTCAGTCGCTCTCGATCTGCGTAGTTGGATGCTGTAGACCCCTTCACCATGTCCCTCCCAACAGACCCCGTTACAGTCGCTCTCCATCAGTGAGTAGTAAGATGTTATATGATCTCTACTAGCCTTCCCTGCGTTGAACAGCACTCCTCATGCCCCCTCGACCCCAAGCATTATACATGCTAAAACTAATGCCCCCATTCTTTCTCCTCACACTTATCCCTCCCTTCAGACCCACCCTGCCCAGTCCTTTTCCCTTTGGTAACTTTTAGTCAACTCTCGGGTTCTGTGAGTCTGCTGCTGTTTTTTTCCTTCAGTTTTTCTTTGTTGTTATACTCCACACATGAGTGAAAACACTTGGTACTTGTCTTTCTACTCCTGGACTATTTGTCTGAACATACTACCGTCTAGCTCCATCCAGGTCATTGCAAATGGTAGTATTTGTTTTCTTCTTAAGGCTGCTTACTGCACTTTTTAAACTGGATTTCATTCTTCCTTCTTGTTTGTAGTTTAGCTATGTTATTCACCATTCAACTCCTGGTTATGAACAGTAGCTTTGTGTCAATCGATATGTATCTGTATCTATCTATCTAATGGTCTGTCTGTCTTTGTATGTATGTATGTATGTATGTATGTATTTATCTATGTATCTATCTATCTTCCTATCATCTATCTATGATGTCTATCATCTATTAATCTATGTACCTATCTATCTATCTTTCATCTGTCATCTGTGTACCTATCTATCTATGAATCCATCATCTTTTTGTCTGCCCATCTATCCTTCTGTACAGAACAGTTAACAACATAGCCTATGTCTCTTTCCTACATTATGCTTCCAGAAATCTTGCAAGGTAGCTAAGCCATAAGGAGAGCACTGTGTTCACCGATACACTTTCAGGTAGAGTCAGCCGCGTGTGCTTACAAAACCAGTAAATGGAGGTGAAAGGACTTGAACCTGTATCTCTGTCCTCTGTCCTCTTATACTTCCTGCTCACTTGGTGACTTTATTTAGCCACATTCAGTGAGTAAGTGATCCCTGAAGACCACAAGTATCCTTCGTCTGGTCCGGTTGTCGAAAGAAAAGTGTACTTGGTTCTTTGCACACCACCATGTTTGAGGGACATTGGCGTGATCACTGCTGATAGGTGGAGGGACAAATATAAAGGAACACCTATTTCTGGACAGGAGCAGTTGGGAACAAAGAGTGTGTTGTGGAGTGAAGTGTTTATTTGAGGGTCCAAACTTCCCTCCTTAGGTGGTTATTACTTCTTTACATTCGTGAACATCATAAAAAGCAATGATTTTAAAAGCCCAGACGCATATTATTACAGCAATTCATTTGTTGAGGTGAGAGGAAATGAGAAGGAAGTTGCTGCACCACGAAATCTATGCCTGAGCACTGCTGAAACCAAACAAAAAGAATTCACGGTGGCTAGATAGTGCTATTTTCTACTGACTCTCTCTGGGGTCCAAAAGAGAATCCATTTCTTTCTTTGTTTCTCAGGTTCACTTGTGTAGGGAACCTGTCCCCGCCCCTTCAGCTTGTAGTTTGTCTGTGTCCTTGGATCTCAAGTGAGTCTCCAGTAACGGAGCACGTAGGTGGTCTTGAGTTTTCATCAGTTCTTCTAACCCTGTGTCTTTTGATTGGAGCACTCAAAGCCTGTACTTTTATTCTGATATTTGAGAGCTGTGCTCTTTCTGCACTTTGAAATTCTTTTTGTTCTCATTAATATACAATCACATGCAGAAAATTATGTTATTCTGTCTACCCTCTTCACCAAGTCACCCCAAATCCCATTTACAGCCGCTCTCCGTCAGCATGTACTAAGATGCTGTAGAATCACTACATGTCTTCTCTGCGTTGTACAGCCCTGCCCACGACACCCCACCCTACACATTATACATGCTAATCCTAATGCCCCCATTCTTTTTCCCCGCACTTATTACTCCCTTCCCACAAACCCTACCCAGTCCCTTTCTCTTTGGTAACTGTTAGTCCACTCTCGGGTTCTGTGAGTCTGCTGCTGTCTTTTCCTTCAGTTTTTCTTTGTTATCATACTCCACACATGAGTGAAATCATTTGGTACATGTATTTCTCCGCCTGGCCTATTTGACTGAGCATAATACCCTCTAGCTCCATCCACGTTATTGCAAATGATAGGATTTGTTTTCTTCTTATGGCTGCTTACTGCACTTTTTAAACTGGATTTCATTCTTCTTTTTTGTTTGTAGTTTTGCTATGTGCTTTCACCATTGCTCTCCTTGTTATGAGCAGTAGCTTTGTGTTAATCGATATGTACCTATATCTATCTATCTGTCTGTCTATCTATTTATCAATCACTCAATCAATCATCTTTTTGTCTGCCCATCTGTCCTTGTGTACAGAACAGTTAACCAATTACCCTATATCACTTTCCTACACTATGCTTCCAAAAGTCCTGCAAAGTATCTAGGCTGTAGATAGAGCACTGGGTTTACCGAGACACTTGCAGTTCGAGTCGGCCGCGTGTACCTAAAAAACCAGGAAATGGTTGTGCCGGGACTTGATCCCGTGTCTCTATCCTCTGTCCTCTTTCATCTCCTTCTAACTTGCTATCTGTATTTAGCCACATTCTTTGACTAAGTGCTCCCTGAAGACCACAAGTATCATTCCTCTGGGCCTGTTGTCACGAGAAAAGTAAACTTGCTGCTTTGCTCACCACCATGTTTGAAGGACCTCAGCGTGATCACCTCCGATAGGACGGAGGGTCAAATAAAAAGGAACACCAATTTCTAGACATGAGCAGTTGGGAGCTAAGAGTGTATTGTGGGGTGACGAGTTTATTTGAGTGTCCAAACATCCCTCTTTAGGTAGTTATTAGATCTTCACATTCGTGAACATCATAAAATCCACTGATTTCAAAGGCCCAGATGCTTATTATTACAGCAACTCAGTTGTTGAGGTGAGAGAAAATGAGAAGTATGTTGCTGCACCACTAAATCAATGGCTGGGAACGGCTGAAACCAAACAAAAAGAATTCACGGTTGCCAGATAGGGCTATTTTCTTCTGACAGTCTCAGGGGACTCAAACAGAATCCATTTGTTTGATTGTTTGTTTTTCAGTTTCACTCGTGCAGTGTACTTGTCCACACACCTTCGGCTTGTAGTTTGTCTGTGTCCTTGGATCTCAAGTGAGTCTCCTGTAAGTAAGCACGTAGGTGTCTTGAGATTTCATCCCTTCTTTTAACCCTGTGTCTTTTGTTTGCTGCACTCAGTGCCTGACCTTTTATTCTGATGATTTAGAGCTGTGCACTTATTGCACTTAAAGAATTTTTTTTATCATTAAGCTAAAATCACTTGAAGAACATTATGTTTACTATGCACCCCCCTTCACCAAGTACCCCTGAAAAACCTCTTCAGTCGCTCTCGATCTGCGTAGTTGGATGCTGTAGACCCCTTCACCATGTCCCTCCCAACAGACCCCGTTACAGTCGCTCTCCATCAGTGAGTAGTAAGATGTTATATGATCTCTACTAGCCTTCCCTGCGTTGAACAGCACTCCTCATGCCCCCTCGACCCCAAGCATTATACATGCTAAAACTAATGCCCCCATTCTTTCTCCTCACACTTATCCCTCCCTTCAGACCCACCCTGCCCAGTCCTTTTCCCTTTGGTAACTTTTAGTCAACTCTCGGGTTCTGTGAGTCTGCTGCTGTTTTTTTCCTTCAGTTTTTCTTTGTTGTTATACTCCACACATGAGTGAAAGCACTTGGTATTTGTCTTTCTACTCCTGGACTATTTGTCTGAACATACTACCGTCTAGCTCCATCCAGGTCATTGCAAATGGTAGTATTTGTTTTCTTCTTAAGGCTGCTTACTGCACTTTTTAAACTGGATTTCATTCTTCCTTCTTGTTTGTAGTTTAGCTATGTTTTTCACCATTCAACTCCTGGTTATGAACAGTAGCTTTGTGTCAATCGATATGTATCTGTATCTATCTATCTAATGGTCTGTCTGTCTATGTATGTATGTATGTATGTATGTATGTATGTATTTATCTATGTATCTATCTATCTTCCTATCATCTATCTATGATGTCTATCATCTATTAATCTATGTACCTATCTATCTATCTTTCATCTGTCATCTGTGTACCTATCTATCTATGAATCCATCATCTTTTTGTCTGCCCATCTATCCTTCTGTACAGAACAGTTAACAACATAGCCTATGTCTCTTTCCTACATTATGCTTCCAGAAATCTTGCAAGGTAGCTAAGCCATAAGGAGAGCACTGTGTTCACCGATACACTTTCAGGTAGAGTCAGCCGCGTGTGCTTACAAAACCAGTAAATGGAGGTGAAAGGACTTGAACCTGTATCTCTGTCCTCTGTCCTCTTATACTTCCTGCTCACTTGGTGACTTTATTTAGCCACATTCAGTGAGTAAGTGATCCCTGAAGACCACAAGTATCCTTCGTCTGGTCCGGTTGTCGAAAGAAAAGTGTACTTGGTTCTTTGCACACCACCATGTTTGAGGGACATTGGCGTGATCACTGCTGATAGGTGGAGGGAAAAATATAAAGGAACACCTATTTCTGGACAGGAGCAGTTGGGAACAAAGAGTGTGTTGTGGAGTGAAGTGTTTATTTGAGGGTCCAAACTTCCCTCCTTAGGTGGTTATTACTTCTTTACATTCGTGAACATCATAAAAAGCAATGATTTTAAAAGCCCAGACGCATATTATTACAGCAATTCATTTGTTGAGGTGAGAGGAAATGAGAAGGAAGTTGCTGCACCACGAAATCTATGCCTGAGCACTGCTGAAACCAAACAAAAAGAATTCACGGTGGCAAGATAGTGCTATTTTCTACTGACTCTCTCTGGGGTCCAAAAGAGAATCCATTTCTTTCTTTGTTTCTCAGGTTCACTTGTGTAGGGAACCTGTCCCCGCCCCTTCAGCTTGTAGTTTGTCTGTGTCCTTGGATCTCAAGTGAGTCTCCAGTAACGGAGCACGTAGGTGGTCTTGAGTTTTCATCAGTTCTTCTAACCCTGTGTCTTTTGATTGGAGCACTCAAAGCCTGTACTTTTATTCTGATATTTGAGAGCTGTGCTCTTTCTGCACTTTGAAATTCTTTTTGTTCTCATTAATATACAATCACATGCAGAAAATTATGTTATTCTGTCTACCCTCTTCACCAAGTCACCCCAAATCCCATTTACAGCCGCTCTCCGTCAGCATGTACTAAGATGCTGTAGAATCACTACATGTCTTCTCTGCGTTGTACAGCCCTGCCCACGACACCCCACCCTACACATTATACATGCTAATCCTAATGCCCCCATTCTTTTTCCCCGCACTTATTACTCCCTTCCCACAAACCCTACCCAGTCCCTTTCTCTTTGGTAACTGTTAGTCCACTCTCGGGTTCTGTGAGTCTGCTGCTGTCTTTTCCTTCAGTTTTTCTTTGTTATCATACTCCACACATGAGTGAAATCATTTGGTACATGTATTTCTCCGCCTGGCCTGTTTGACTGAGCATAATACCCTCTAGCTCCATCCACGTTATTGCAAATGATAGGATTTGTTTTCTTCTTATGGCTGCTTACTGCACTTTTTAAACTGGATTTCATTCTTCTTTTTTGTTTGTAGTTTTGCTATGTGCTTTCACCATTGCTCTCCTTGTTATGAGCAGTAGCTTTGTGTTAATCGATATGTACCTATATCTATCTATCTGTCTGTCTATCTATTTATCAATCACTCAATCAATCATCTTTTTGTCTGCCCATCTGTCCTTGTGTACAGAACAGTTAACCAATTACCCTATATCACTTTCCTACACTATGCTTCCAAAAGTCCTGCAAAGTATCTAGGCTGTAGATAGAGCACTGGGTTTACCGAGACACTTGCAGTTCGAGTCGGCCGCGTGTACCTAAAAAACCAGGAAATGGTTGTGCCGGGACTTGATCCCGTGTCTCTATCCTCTGTCCTCTTTCATCTCCTTCTAACTTGCTATCTGTATTTAGCCACATTCTTTGACTAAGTGCTCCCTGAAGACCAGAAGTATCATTCCTCTGGGCCTGTTGTCACGAGAAAAGTAAACTTGCTGCTTTGCTCACCACCATGTTTGAAGGACCTCAGCGTGATCACCTCCGATAGGACGGAGGGTCAAATAAAAAGGAACACCAATTTCTAGACATGAGCAGTTGGGAGCTAAGAGTGTATTGTGGGGTGACGAGTTTATTTGAGTGTCCAAACATCCCTCTTTAGGTAGTTATTAGATCTTCACATTCGTGAACATCATAAAATCCACTGATTTCAAAGGCCCAGATGCTTATTATTACAGCAACTCAGTTGTTGAGGTGAGAGAAAATGAGAAGTATGTTGCTGCACCACTAAATCAATGGCTGGGAACGGCTGAAACCAAACAAAAAGAATTCACGGTTGCCAGATAGGGCTATTTTCTTCTGACAGTCTCAGGGGACTCAAACAGAATCCATTTGTTTGATTGTTTGTTTTTCAGTTTCACTCGTGCAGTGTACTTGTCCACACACCTTCGGCTTGTAGTTTGTCTGTGTCCTTGGATCTCAAGTGAGTCTCCTGTAAGTAAGCACGTAGGTGCCTTGAGATTTCATCCCTTCTTTTAACCCTGTGTCTTTTGTTTGCTGCACTCAGTGCCTGACCTTTTATTCTGATGATTTAGAGCTGTGCACTTATTGCACTTAAAGAATTTTTTTTATCATTAAGCTAAAATCACTTGAAGAACATTATGTTTACTATGCACCCCCCTTCACCAAGTACCCCTGAAAAACCTCTTCAGTCGCTCTCGATCTGCGTAGTTGGATGCTGTAGACCCCTTCACCATGTCCCTCCCAACAGACCCCGTTACAGTCGCTCTCCATCAGTGAGTAGTAAGATGTTATATGATCTCTACTAGCCTTCCCTGCGTTGAACAGCACTCCTCATGCCCCCTCGACCCCAAGCATTATACATGCTAAAACTAATGCCCCCATTCTTTCTCCTCACACTTATCCCTCCCTTCAGACCCACCCTGCCCAGTCCTTTTCCCTTTGGTAACTTTTAGTCAACTCTCGGGTTCTGTGAGTCTGCTGCTGTTTTTTTCCTTCAGTTTTTCTTTGTTGTTATACTCCACACATGAGTGAAAACACTTGGTATTTGTCTTTCTACTCCTGGACTATTTGTCTGAACATACTACCGTCTAGCTCCATCCAGGTCATTGCAAATGGTAGTATTTGTTTTCTTCTTAAGGCTGCTTACTGCACTTTTTAAACTGGATTTCATTCTTCCTTCTTGTTTGTAGTTTAGCTATGTTATTCACCATTCAACTCCTGGTTATGAACAGTAGCTTTGTGTCAATCGATATGTATCTGTATCTATCTATCTAATGGTCTGTCTGTCTATGTATGTATGTATGTATGTATGTATGTATTTATCTATGTATCTATCTATCTTCCTATCATCTATCTATGATGTCTATCATCTATTAATCTATGTACCTATCTATCTATCTTTCATCTGTCATCTGTGTACCTATCTATCTATGAATCCATCATCTTTTTGTCTGCCCATCTATCCTTCTGTACAGAACAGTTAACAACATAGCCTATGTCTCTTTCCTACATTATGCTTCCAGAAATCTTGCAAGGTAGCTAAGCCATAAGGAGAGCACTGTGTTCACCGATACACTTTCAGGTAGATTCAGCCGCGTGTGCTTACAAAACCAGTAAATGGAGGTGAAAGGACTTGAACCTGTATCTCTGTCCTCTGTCCTCTTATACTTCCTGCTCACTTGGTGACTTTATTTAGCCACATTCAGTGAGTAAGTGATCCCTGAAGACCACAAGTATCCTTCGTCTGGTCCGGTTGTCGAAAGAAAAGTGTACTTGTTTCTTTGCACACCACCATGTTTGAGGGACATTGGCGTGATCACTGCTGATAGGTGGAGGGACAAATATAAAGGAACACCTATTTCTGGACAGGAGCAGTTGGGAACAAAGAGTGTGTTGTGGAGTGAAGTGTTTATTTGAGGGTCCAAACTTCCCTCCTTAGGTGGTTATTACTTCTTTACATTCGTGAACATCATAAAAAGCAATGATTTTAGAAGCCCAGACGCATATTATTACAGCAATTCATTTGTTGAGGTGAGAGGAAATGAGAAGGAAGTTGTTGCACCACGAAATCTATGCCTGAGCACTGCTGAAACCAAACAAAAAGAATTCACGGTGGCTAGATAGTGCTATTTTCTACTGACTCTCTCTGGGGTCCAAAAGAGAATCCATTTCTTTCTTTGTTTCTCAGGTTCACTTGTGTAGGGAACCTGTCCCCGCCCCTTCAGCTTGTAGTTTGTCTGTGTCCTTGGATCTCAAGTGAGTCTCCAGTAACGGAGCACGTAGGTGGTCTTGAGTTTTCATCAGTTCTTCTAACCCTGTGTCTTTTGATTGGAGCACTCAAAGCCTGTACTTTTATTCTGATATTTGAGAGCTGTGCTCTTTCTGCACTTTGAAATTCTTTTTGTTCTCATTAATATACAATCACATGCAGAAAATTATGTTATTCTGTCTACCCTCTTCACCAAGTCACCCCAAATCCCATTTACAGCCACTCTCCGTCAGCATGTACTAAGATGCTGTAGAATCACTACATGTCTTCTCTGTGTTGTACAGCCCTGCCCACGACACCCCACCCTACACATTATACATGCTAATCCTAATGCCCCCATTCTTTTTCCCCGCACTTATTACTCCCTTCCCACAAACCCTACCCAGTCCCTTTCTCTTTGGTAACTGTTAGTCCACTCTCGGGTTCTGTGAGTCTGCTGCTGTCTTTTCCTTCAGTTTTTCTTTGTTATCATACTCCACACATGAGTGAAATCATTTGGTACATGTATTTCTCCGCCTGGCCTGTTTGACTGAGCATAATACCCTCTAGCTCCATCCACGTTATTGCAAATGATAGGATTTGTTTTCTTCTTATGGCTGCTTACTGCACTTTTTAAACTGGATTTCATTCTTCTTTTTTGTTTGTAGTTTTGCTATGTGCTTTCACCATTGCTCTCCTTGCTATGAGCAGTAGCTTTGTGTTAATCGATATGTACCTATATCTATCTATCTGTCTGTCTATCTATTTATCAATCACTCAATCAATCATCTTTTTGTCTGCCCATCTGTCCTTGTGTACAGAACAGTTAACCAATTACCCTATATCACTTTCCTACACTATGCTTCCAAAAGTCCTGCAAAGTATCTAGGCTGTAGATAGAGCACTGGGTTTACCGAGACACTTGCAGTTCGAGTCGGCCGCGTGTACCTAAAAAACCAGGAAATGGTTGTGCCGGGACTTGATCCCGTGTCTCTATCCTCTGTCCTCTTTCATCTCCTTCTAACTGGCTATCTGTATTTAGCCACATTCTTTGACTAAGTGTTCCCTGAAGACCACAAGTATCATTCCTCTGGGCCTGTTGTCACGAGAAAAGTAAACTTGCTGCTTTGCTCACCACCATGTTTGAAGGACCTCAGCGTGATCACCTCCGATAGGACGGAGGGTCAAATAAAAAGGAACACCAATTTCTAGACATGAGCAGTTGGGAGCTAAGAGTGTATTGTGGGGTGACGAGTTTATTTGAGTGTCCAAACATCCCTCTTTAGGTAGTTATTAGATCTTCACATTCGTGAACATCATAAAATCCACTGATTTCAAAGGCCCAGATGCTTATTATTACAGCAACTCAGTTGTTGAGGTGAGAGAAAATGGGAAGTATGTTGCTGCACCACTAAATCAATGGCTGGGAACGGCTGAAACCAAACAAAAAGAATTCACGGTTGCCAGATAGGGCTATTTTCTTCTGACAGTCTCAGGGGACTCAAACAGAATCCATTTGTTTGATTGTTTGTTTTTCAGTTTCACTCGTGCAGTGTACTTGTCCACACACCTTCGGCTTGTAGTTTGTCTGTGTCCTTGGATCTCAAGTGAGTCTCCTGTAAGTAAGCACGTAGGTGTCTTGAGATTTCATCCCTTCTTTTAACCCTGTGTCTTTTGTTTGCTGCACTCAGTGCCTGACCTTTTATTCTGATGATTTAGAGCTGTGCACTTATTGCACTTAAAGAATTTTTTTTATCATTAAGCTAAAATCACTTGAAGAACATTATGTTTACTATGCACCCCCCTTCACCAAGTACCCCTGAAAAACCTCTTCAGTCGCTCTCGATCTGCGTAGTTGGATGCTGTAGACCCCTTCACCATGTCCCTCCCAACAGACCCCGTTACAGTCGCTCTCCATCAGTGAGTAGTAAGATGTTATATGATCTCTACTAGCCTTCCCTGCGTTGAACAGCACTCCTCATGCCCCCTCGACCCCAAGCATTATACATGCTAAAACTAATGCCCCCATTCTTTCTCCTCACACTTATCCCTCCCTTCAGACCCACCCTGCCCAGTCCTTTTCCCTTTGGTAACTTTTAGTCAACTCTCGGGTTCTGTGAGTCTGCTGCTGTTTTTTTCCTTCAGTTTTTCTTTGTTGTTATACTCCACACATGAGTGAAAACACTTGGTACTTGTCTTTCTACTCCTGGACTATTTGTCTGAACATACTACCGTCTAGCTCCATCCAGGTCATTGCAAATGGTAGTATTTGTTTTCTTCTTAAGGCTGCTTACTGCACTTTTTAAACTGGATTTCATTCTTCCTTCTTGTTTGTAGTTTAGCTATGTTATTCACCATTCAACTCCTGGTTATGAACAGTAGCTTTGTGTCAATCGATATGTATCTGTATCTATCTATCTAATGGTCTGTCTGTCTATGTATGTATGTATGTATGTATGTATGTATTTATCTATGTATCTATCTATCTTCCTATCATCTATCTATGATGTCTATCATCTATTAATCTATGTACCTATCTATCTATCTTTCATCTGTCATCTGTGTACCTATCTATCTATGAATCCATCATCTTTTTGTCTGCCCATCTATCCTTCTGTACAGAACAGTTAACAACATAGCCTATGTCTCTTTCCTACATTATGCTTCCAGAAATCTTGCAAGGTAGCTAAGCCATAAGGAGAGCACTGTGTTCACCGATACACTTTCAGGTAGAGTCAGCCGCGTGTGCTTACAAAACCAGTAAATGGAGGTGAAAGGACTTGAACCTGTATCTCTGTCCTCTGTCCTCTTATACTTCCTGCTCACTTGGTGACTTTATTTAGCCACATTCAGTGAGTAAGTGATCCCTGAAGACCACAAGTATCCTTCGTCTGGTCCGGTTGTCGAAAGAAAAGTGTACTTGTTTCTTTGCACACCACCATGTTTGAGGGACATTGGCGTGATCACTGCTGATAGGTGGAGGGACAAATATAAAGGAACACCTATTTCTGGACAGGAGCAGTTGGGAACAAAGAGTGTGTTGTGGAGTGAAGTGTTTATTTGAGGGTCCAAACTTCCCTCCTTAGGTGGTTATTACTTCTTTACATTCGTGAACATCATAAAAAGCAATGATTTTAAAAGCCCAGACGCATATTATTACAGCAATTCATTTGTTGAGGTGAGAGGAAATGAGAAGGAAGTTGCTGCACCACGAAATCTATGCCTGAGCACTGCTGAAACCAAACAAAAAGAATTCACGGTGGCTAGATAGTGCTATTTTCTACTGACTCTCTCTGGGGTCCAAAAGAGAATCCATTTCTTTCTTTGTTTCTCAGGTTCACTTGTGTAGGGAACCTGTCCCCGCCCCTTCAGCTTGTAGTTTGTCTGTGTCCTTGGATCTCAAGTGAGTCTCCAGTAACGGAGCACGTAGGTGGTCTTGAGTTTTCATCAGTTCTTCTAACCCTGTGTCTTTTGATTGGAGCACTCAAAGCCTGTACTTTTATTCTGATATTTGAGAGCTGTGCTCTTTCTGCACTTTGAAATTCTTTTTGTTCTCATTAATATACAATCACATGCAGAAAATTATGTTATTCTGTCTACCCTCTTCACCAAGTCACCCCAAATCCCATTTACAGCCGCTCTCCGTCAGCATGTACTAAGATGCTGTAGAATCACTACATGTCTTCTCTGCGTTGTACAGCCCTGCCCACGACACCCCACCCTACACATTATACATGCTAATCCTAATGCCCCCATTCTTTTTCCCCGCACTTATTACTCCCTTCCCACAAACCCTACCCAGTCCCTTTCTCTTTGGTAACTGTTAGTCCACTCTCGGGTTCTGTGAGTCTGCTGCTGTCTTTTCCTTCAGTTTTTCTTTGTTATCATACTCCACACATGAGTGAAATCATTTGGTACATGTATTTCTCCGCCTGGCCTATTTGACTGAGCATAATACCCTCTAGCTCCATCCACGTTATTGCAAATGATAGGATTTGTTTTCTTCTTATGGCTGCTTACTGCACTTTTTAAACTGGATTTCATTCTTCTTTTTTGTTTGTAGTTTTGCTATGTGCTTTCACCATTGCTCTCCTTGTTATGAGCAGTAGCTTTGTGTTAATCGATATGTACCTATATCTATCTATCTGTCTGTCTATCTATTTATCAATCACTCAATCAATCATCTTTTTGTCTGCCCATCTGTCCTTGTGTACAGAACAGTTAACCAATTACCCTATATCACTTTCCTACACTATGCTTCCAAAAGTCCTGCAAAGTATCTAGGCTGTAGATAGAGCACTGGGTTTACCGAGACACTTGCAGTTCGAGTCGGCCGCGTGTACCTAAAAAACCAGGAAATGGTTGTGCCGGGACTTGATCCCGTGTCTCTATCCTCTGTCCTCTTTCATCTCCTTCTAACTTGCTATCTGTATTTAGCCACATTCTTTGACTAAGTGCTCCCTGAAGACCACAAGTATCATTCCTCTGGGCCTGTTGTCACGAGAAAAGTAAACTTGCTGCTTTGCTCACCACCATGTTTGAAGGACCTCAGCGTGATCACCTCCGATAGGACGGAGGGTCAAATAAAAAGGAACACCAATTTCTAGACATGAGCAGTTGGGAGCTAAGAGTGTATTGTGGGGTGACGAGTTTATTTGAGTGTCCAAACATCCCTCTTTAGGTAGTTATTAGATCTTCACATTCGTGAACATCATAAAATCCACTGATTTCAAAGGCCCAGATGCTTATTATTACAGCAACTCAGTTGTTGAGGTGAGAGAAAATGAGAAGTATGTTGCTGCACCACTAAATCAATGGCTGGGAACGGCTGAAACCAAACAAAAAGAATTCACGGTTGCCAGATAGGGCTATTTTCTTCTGACAGTCTCAGGGGACTCAAACAGAATCCATTTGTTTGATTGTTTGTTTTTCAGTTTCACTCGTGCAGTGTACTTGTCCACACACCTTCGGCTTGTAGTTTGTCTGTGTCCTTGGATCTCAAGTGAGTCTCCTGTAAGTAAGCACGTAGGTGTCTTGAGATTTCATCCCTTCTTTTAACCCTGTGTCTTTTGTTTGCTGCACTCAGTGCCTGACCTTTTATTCTGATGATTTAGAGCTGTGCACTTACAGCACTTAAAGAATTTTTTTTGTCATTAAGCTAAAATCACTTGAAGAACATTATGTTTACTATGCACCCCCCTTCACCAAGTACCCCTGAAAAACCTCTTCAGTCGCTCTCGATCTGCGTAGTTGGATGCTGTAGACCCCTTCACCATGTCCCTCCCAACAGACCCCGTTACAGTCGCTCTCCATCAGTGAGTAGTAAGATGTTATATGATCTCTACTAGCCTTCCCTGCGTTGAACAGCACTCCTCATGCCCCCTCGACCCCAAGCATTATACATGCTAAAAATAATGCCCCCATTCTTTCTCCTCACACTTATCCCTCCCTTCAGACCCACCCTGCCCAGTCCTTTTCCCTTTGGTAACTTTTAGTCAACTCTCGGGTTCTGTGAGTCTGCTGCTGTTTTTTTCCTTCAGTTTTTCTTTGTTGTTATACTCCACACATGAGTGAAAGCACTTGGTACTTGTCTTTCTACTCCTGGACTATTTGTCTGAACATACTACCGTCTAGCTCCATCCAGGTCATTGCAAATGGTAGTATTTGTTTTCTTCTTAAGGCTGCTTACTGCACTTTTTAAACTGGATTTCATTCTTCCTTCTTGTTTGTAGTTTAGCTATGTTATTCACCATTCAACTCCTGGTTATGAACAGTAGCTTTGTGTCAATCGATATGTATCTGTATCTATCTATCTAATGGTCTGTCTGTCTATGTATGTATGTATGTATGTATGTATGTATTTATCTATGTATCTATCTATCTTCCTATCATCTATCTATGATGTCTATCATCTATTAATCTATGTACCTATCTATCTATCTTTCATCTGTCATCTGTGTACCTATCTATCTATGAATCCATCATCTTTTTGTCTGCCCATCTATCCTTCTGTACAGAACAGTTAACAACATAGCCTATGTCTCTTTCCTACATTATGCTTCCAGAAATCTTGCAAGGTAGCTAAGCCATAAGGAGAGCACTGTGTTCACCGATACACTTTCAGGTAGAGTCAGCCGCGTGTGCTTACAAAACCAGTAAATGGAGGTGAAAGGACTTGAACCTGTATCTCTGTCCTCTGTCCTCTTATACTTCCTGCTCACTTGGTGACTTTATTTAGCCACATTCAGTGAGTAAGTGATCCCTGAAGACCACAAGTATCCTTCGTCTGGTCCGGTTGTCGAAAGAAAAGTGTACTTGTTTCTTTGCACACCACCATGTTTGAGGGACATTGGCGTGATCACTGCTGATAGGTGGAGGGACAAATATAAAGGAACACCTATTTCTGGACAGGAGCAGTTGGGAACAAAGAGTGTGTTGTGGAGTGAAGTGTTTATTTGAGGGTCCAAACTTCCCTCCTTAGGTGGTTATTACTTCTTTACATTCGTGAACATCATAAAAAGCAATGATTTTAAAAGCCCAGACGCATATTATTACAGCAATTCATTTGTTGAGGTGAGAGGAAATGAGAAGGAAGTTGCTGCACCACGAAATCTATGCCTGAGCACTGCTGAAACCAAACAAAAAGAATTCACGGTGGCTAGATAGTGCTATTTTCTACTGACTCTCTCTGGGGTCCAAAAGAGAATCCATTTCTTTCTTTGTTTCTCAGGTTCACTTGTGTAGGGAACCTGTCCCCGCCCCTTCAGCTTGTAGTTTGTCTGTGTCCTTGGATCTCAAGTGAGTCTCCAGTAACGGAGCACGTAGGTGGTCTTGAGTTTTCATCAGTTCTTCTAACCCTGTGTCTTTTGATTGGAGCACTCAAAGCCTGTACTTTTATTCTGATATTTGAGAGCTGTGCTCTTTCTGCACTTTGAAATTCTTTTTGTTCTCATTAATATACAATCACATGCAGAAAATTATGTTATTCTGTCTACCCTCTTCACCAAGTCACCCCAAATCCCATTTACAGCCGCTCTCCGTCAGCATGTACTAAGATGCTGTAGAATCACTACATGTCTTCTCTGCGTTGTACAGCCCTGCCCACGACACCCCACCCTACACATTATACATGCTAATCCTAATGCCCCCATTCTTTTTCCCCGCACTTATTACTCCCTTCCCACAAACCCTACCCAGTCCCTTTCTCTTTGGTAACTGTTAGTCCACTCTCGGGTTCTGTGAGTCTGCTGCTGTCTTTTCCTTCAGTTTTTCTTTGTTATCATACTCCACACATGAGTGAAATCATTTGGTACATGTATTTCTCCGCCTGGCCTATTTGACTGAGCATAATACCCTCTAGCTCCATCCACGTTATTGCAAATGATAGGATTTGTTTTCTTCTTATGGCTGCTTACTGCACTTTTTAAACTGGATTTCATTCTTCTTTTTTGTTTGTAGTTTTGCTATGTGCTTTCACCATTGCTCTCCTTGTTATGAGCAGTAGCTTTGTGTTAATCGATATGTACCTATATCTATCTATCTGTCTGTCTATCTATTTATCAATCACTCAATCAATCATCTTTTTGTCTGCCCATCTGTCCTTGTGTACAGAACAGTTAACCAATTACCCTATATCACTTTCCTACACTATGCTTCCAAAAGTCCTGCAAAGTATCTAGGCTGTAGATAGAGCACTGGGTTTACCGAGACACTTGCAGTTCGAGTCGGCCGCGTGTACCTAAAAAACCAGGAAATGGTTGTGCCGGGACTTGATCCCGTGTCTCTATCCTCTGTCCTCTTTCATCTCCTTCTAACTTGCTATCTGTATTTAGCCACATTCTTTGACTAAGTGCTCCCTGAAGACCACAAGTATCATTCCTCTGGGCCTGTTGTCACGAGAAAAGTAAACTTGCTGCTTTGCTCACCACCATGTTTGAAGGACCTCAGCGTGATCACCTCCGATAGGACGGAGGGTCAAATAAAAAGGAACACCAATTTCTAGACATGAGCAGTTGGGAGCTAAGAGTGTATTGTGGGGTGACGAGTTTATTTGAGTGTCCAAACATCCCTCTTTAGGTAGTTATTAGATCTTCACATTCGTGAACATCATAAAATCCACTGATTTCAAAGGCCCAGATGCTTATTATTACAGCAACTCAGTTGTTGAGGTGAGAGAAAATGAGAAGTATGTTGCTGCACCACTAAATCAATGGCTGGGAACGGCTGAAACCAAACAAAAAGAATTCACGGTTGCCAGATAGGGCTATTTTCTTCTGACAGTCTCAGGGGACTCAAACAGAATCCATTTGTTTGATTGTTTGTTTTTCAGTTTCACTCGTGCAGTGTACTTGTCCACACACCTTCGGCTTGTAGTTTGTCTGTGTCCTTGGATCTCAAGTGAGTCTCCTGTAAGTAAGCACGTAGGTGTCTTGAGATTTCATCCCTTCTTTTAACCCTGTGTCTTTTGTTTGCTGCACTCAGTGCCTGACCTTTTATTCTGATGATTTAGAGCTGTGCACTTACAGCACTTAAAGAATTTTTTTTGTCATTAAGCTAAAATCACTTGAAGAACATTATGTTTACTATGCACCCCCCTTCACCAAGTACCCCTGAAAAACCTCTTCAGTCGCTCTCGATCTGCGTAGTTGGATGCTGTAGACCCCTTCACCATGTCCCTCCCAACAGACCCCGTTACAGTCGCTCTCCATCAGTGAGTAGTAAGATGTTATATGATCTCTACTAGCCTTCCCTGCGTTGAACAGCACTCCTCATGCCCCCTCGACCCCAAGCATTATACATGCTAAAAATAATGCCCCCATTCTTTCTCCTCACACTTATCCCTCCCTTCAGACCCACCCTGCCCAGTCCTTTTCCCTTTGGTAACTTTTAGTCAACTCTCGGGTTCTGTGAGTCTGCTGCTGTTTTTTTCCTTCAGTTTTTCTTTGTTGTTATACTCCACACATGAGTGAAAGCACTTGGTACTTGTCTTTCTACTCCTGGACTATTTGTCTGAACATACTACCGTCTAGCTCCATCCAGGTCATTGCAAATGGTAGTATTTGTTTTCTTCTTAAGGCTGCTTACTGCACTTTTTAAACTGGATTTCATTCTTCCTTCTTGTTTGTAGTTTAGCTATGTTATTCACCATTCAACTCCTGGTTATGAACAGTAGCTTTGTGTCAATCGATATGTATCTGTATCTATCTATCTAATGGTCTGTCTGTCTATGTATGTATGTATGTATGTATGTATGTATTTATCTATGTATCTATCTATCTTCCTATCATCTATCTATGATGTCTATCATCTATTAATCTATGTACCTATCTATCTATCTTTCATCTGTCATCTGTGTACCTATCTATCTATGAATCCATCATCTTTTTGTCTGCCCATCTATCCTTCTGTACAGAACAGTTAACAACATAGCCTATGTCTCTTTCCTACATTATGCTTCCAGAAATCTTGCAAGGTAGCTAAGCCATAAGGAGAGCACTGTGTTCACCGATACACTTTCAGGTAGAGTCAGCCGCGTGTGCTTACAAAACCAGTAAATGGAGGTGAAAGGACTTGAACCTGTATCTCTGTCCTCTGTCCTCTTATACTTCCTGCTCACTTGGTGACTTTATTTAGCCACATTCAGTGAGTAAGTGATCCCTGAAGACCACAAGTATCCTTCGTCTGGTCCGGTTGTCGAAAGAAAAGTGTACTTGGTTCTTTGCACACCACCATGTTTGAGGGACATTGGCGTGATCACTGCTGATAGGTGGAGGGACAAATATAAAGGAACACCTATTTCTGGACAGGAGCAGTTGGGAACAAAGAGTGTGTTGTGGAGTGAAGTGTTTATTTGAGGGTCCAAACTTCCCTCCTTAGGTGGTTATTACTTCTTTACATTCGTGAACATCATAAAAAGCAATGATTTTAAAAGCCCAGACGCATATTATTACAGCAATTCATTTGTTGAGGTGAGAGGAAATGAGAAGGAAGTTGCTGCACCACGAAATCTATGCCTGAGCACTGCTGAAAAAAAAAAAAAAGAATTCACGGTGGCTAGATAGTGCTATTTTCTACTGACTCTCTCTGGGGTCCAAAAGAGAATCCATTTCTTTCTTTGTTTCTCAGGTTCACTTGTGTAGGGAACCTGTCCCCGCCCCTTCAGCTTGTAGTTTGTCTGTGTCCTTGGATCTCAAGTGAGTCTCCAGTAACGGAGCACGTAGGTGGTCTTGAGTTTTCATCAGTTCTTCTAACCATGTGTCTTTTGATTGGAGCACTCAAAGCCTGTACTTTTATTCTGATATTTGAGAGCTGTGCTCTTTCTGCACTTTGAAATTCTTTTTGTTCTCATTAATATACAATCACATGCAGAAAATTATGTTATTCTGTCTACCCTCTTCACCAAGTCACCCCAAATCCCATTTACAGCCGCTCTCCGTCAGCATGTACTAAGATGCTGTAGAATCACTACATGTCTTCTCTGTGTTGTACAGCCCTGCCCACGACACCCCACCCTACACATTATACATGCTAATCCTAATGCCCCCATTCTTTTTCCCCGCACTTATTACTCCCTTCCCACAAACCCTACCCAGTCCCTTTCTCTTTGGTAACTGTTAGTCCACTCTCGGGTTCTGTGAGTCTGCTGCTGTCTTTTCCTTCAGTTTTTCTTTGTTATCATACTCCACACATGAGTGAAATCATTTGGTACATGTATTTCTCCGCCTGGCCTATTTGACTGAGCATAATACCCTCTAGCTCCATCCACGTTATTGCAAATGATAGGATTTGTTTTCTTCTTATGGCTGCTTACTGCACTTTTTAAACTGGATTTCATTCTTCTTTTTTGTTTGTAGTTTTGCTATGTGCTTTCACCATTGCTCTCCTTGTTATGAGCAGTAGCTTTGTGTTAATCGATATGTACCTATATCTATCTATCTGTCTGTCTATCTATTTATCAATCACTCAATCAATCATCTTTTTGTCTGCCCATCTGTCCTTGTGTACAGAACAGTTAACCAATTACCCTATATCACTTTCCTACACTATGCTTCCAAAAGTCCTGCAAAGTATCTAGGCTGTAGATAGAGCACTGGGTTTACCGAGACACTTGCAGTTCGAGTCGGCCGCGTGTACCTAAAAAACCAGGAAATGGTTGTGCCGGGACTTGATCCCGTGTCTCTATCCTCTGTCCTCTTTCATCTCCTTCTAACTTGCTATCTGTATTTAGCCACATTCTTTGACTAAGTGCTCCCTGAAGACCACAAGTATCATTCCTCTGGGCCTGTTGTCACGAGAAAAGTAAACTTGCTGCTTTGCTCACCACCATGTTTGAAGGACCTCAGCGTGATCACCTCCGATAGGACGGAGGGTCAAATAAAAAGGAACACCAATTTCTAGACATGAGCAGTTGGGAGCTAAGAGTGTATTGTGGGGTGACGAGTTTATTTGAGTGTCCAAACATCCCTCTTTAGGTAGTTATTAGATCTTCACATTCGTGAACATCATAAAATCCACTGATTTCAAAGGCCCAGATGCTTATTATTACAGCAACTCAGTTGTTGAGGTGAGAGAAAATGAGAAGTATGTTGCTGCACCACTAAATCAATGGCTGGGAACGGCTGAAACCAAACAAAAAGAATTCACGGTTGCCAGATAGGGCTATTTTCTTCTGACAGTCTCAGGGGACTCAAACAGAATCCATTTGTTTGATTGTTTGTTTTTCAGTTTCACTCGTGCAGTGTACTTGTCCACACACCTTCGGCTTGTAGTTTGTCTGTGTCCTTGGATCTCAAGTGAGTCTCCTGTAAGTAAGCACGTAGGTGTCTTGAGATTTCATCCCTTCTTTTAACCCTGTGTCTTTTGTTTGCTGCACTCAGTGCCTGACCTTTTATTCTGATGATTTAGAGCTGTGCACTTACTGCACTTAAAGAATTTTTTTTGTCATTAAGCTAAAATCACTTGAAGAACATTATGTTTACTATGCACCCCCCTTCACCAAGTACCCCTGAAAAACCTCTTCAGTCGCTCTCGATCTGCGTAGTTGGATGCTGTAGACCCCTTCACCATGTCCCTCCCAACAGACCCCGTTACAGTCGCTCTCCATCAGTGAGTAGTAAGATGTTATATGATCTCTACTAGCCTTCCCTGCGTTGAACAGCACTCCTCATGCCCCCTCGACCCCAAGCATTATACATGCTAAAAATAATGCCCCCATTCTTTCTCCTCACACTTATCCCTCCCTTCAGACCCACCCTGCCCAGTCCTTTTCCCTTTGGTATCTTTTAGTCAACTCTCTCTCGGGTTCTGTGAGTCTGCTGCTGTTTTTTTCCTTCAGTTTTTCTTTGTTGTTATACTCCACACATGAGTGAAAACACTTGGTACTTGTCTTTCTACTCCTGGACTATTTGTCTGAACATACTACCGTCTAGCTCCATCCAGGTCATTGCAAATGGTAGTATTTGTTTTCTTCTTAAGGCTGCTTACTGCACTTTTTAAACTGGATTTCATTCTTCCTTCTTGTTTGTAGTTTAGCTATGTTATTCACCATTCAACTCCTGGTTATGAACAGTAGCTTTGTGTCAATCGATATGTATCTGTATCTATCTATCTAATGGTCTGTCTGTCTATGTATGTATGTATGTATGTATGTATGTATTTATCTATGTATCTATCTATCTTCCTATCATCTATCTATGATGTCTATCATCTATTAATCTATGTACCTATCTATCTATCTTTCATCTGTCATCTGTGTACCTATCTATCTATGAATCCATCATCTTTTTGTCTGCCCATCTATCCTTCTGTACAGAACAGTTAACAACATAGCCTATGCCTCTTTCCTACATTATGCTTCCAGAAATCTTGCAAGGTAGCTAAGCCATAAGGAGAGCACTGTGTTCACCGATACACTTTCAGGTAGAGTCAGCCGCGTGTGCTTACAAAACCAGTAAATGGAGGTGAAAGGACTTGAACCTGTATCTCTGTCCTCTGTCCTCTTATACTTCCTGCTCACTTGGTGACTTTATTTAGCCACATTCAGTGAGTAAGTGATCCCTGAAGACCACAAGTATCCTTCGTCTGGTCCGGTTGTCGAAAGAAAAGTGTACTTGGTTCTTTGCACACCACCATGTTTGAGGGACATTGGCGTGATCACTGCTGATAGGTGGAGGGACAAATATAAAGGAACACCTATTTCTGGACAGGAGCAGTTGGGAACAAAGAGTGTGTTGTGGAGTGAAGTGTTTATTTGAGGGTCCAAACTTCCCTCTTTAGGTGGTTATTACTTCTTTACATTCGTGAACATCATAAAAAGCAATGATTTTAAAAGCCCAGACGCATATTATTACAGCAATTCATTTGTTGAGGTGAGAGGAAATGAGAAGGAAGTTGCTGCACCACGAAATCTCTGCCTGAGCACTGCTGAAAAAAAAAAAAAAGAATTCACGGTGGCTAGATAGTGCTATTTTCTACTGACTCTCTCTGGGGTCCAAAAGAGAATCCATTTCTTTCTTTGTTTCTCAGGTTCACTTGTGTAGGGAACCTGTCCCCGCCCCTTCAGCTTGTAGTTTGTCTGTGTCCTTGGATCTCAAGTGAGTCTCCAGTAACGGAGCACGTAGGTGGTCTTGAGTTTTCATCAGTTCTTCTAACCCTGTGTCTTTTGATTGGAGCACTCAAAGCCTGTACTTTTATTCTGATATTTGAGAGCTGTGCTCTTTCTGCACTTTGAAATTCTTTTTGTTCTCATTAATATACAATCACATGCAGAAAATTATGTTATTCTGTCTACCCTCTTCACCAAGTCACCCCAAATCCCATTTACAGCCGCTCTCCGTCAGCATGTACTAAGATGCTGTAGAATCACTACATGTCTTCTCTGTGTTGTACAGCCCTGCCCACGACACCCCACCCTACACATTATACATGCTAATCCTAATGCCCCCATTCTTTTTCCCCGCACTTATTACTCCCTTCCCACAAACCCTACCCAGTCCCTTTCTCTTTGGTAACTGTTAGTCCACTCTCGGGTTCTGTGAGTCTGCTGCTTTCTTTTCCTTCAGTTTTTCTTTGTTATCATACTCCACACATGAGTGAAATCATTTGGTACATGTATTTCTCCGCCTGGCCTATTTGACTGAGCATAATACCCTCTAGCTCCATCCACGTTATTGCAAATGATAGGATTTGTTTTCTTCTTATGGCTGCTTACTGCACTTTTTAAACTGGATTTCATTCTTCTTTTTTGTTTGTAGTTTTGCTATGTGCTTTCACCATTGCTCTCCTTGTTATGAGCAGTAGCTTTGTGTTAATCGATATGTACCTATATCTATCTATCTGTCTGTCTATCTATTTATCAATCACTCAATCAATCATCTTTTTGTCTGCCCATCTGTCCTTGTGTACAGAACAGTTAACCAATTACCCTATATCACTTTCCTACACTATGCTTCCAAAAGTCCTGCAAAGTATCTAGGCTGTAGATAGAGCACTGGGTTTACCGAGACACTTGCAGTTCGAGTCGGCCGCGTGTACCTAAAAAACCAGGAAATGGTTGTGCCGGGACTTGATCCCGTGTCTCTATCCTCTGTCCTCTTTCATCTCCTTCTAACTTGCTATCTGTATTTAGCCACATTCTTTGACTAAGTGCTCCCTGAAGACCACAAGTATCATTCCTCTGGGCCTGTTGTCACGAGAAAAGTAAACTTGCTGCTTTGCTCACCACCATGTTTGAAGGACCTCAGCGTGATCACCTCCGATAGGACGGAGGGTCAAATAAAAAGGAACACCAATTTCTAGACATGAGCAGTTGGGAGCTAAGAGTGTATTGTGGGGTGACGAGTTTATTTGAGTGTCCAAACATCCCTCTTTAGGTAGTTATTAGATCTTCACATTCGTGAACATCATAAAATCCACTGATTTCAAAGGCCCAGATGCTTATTATTACAGCAACTCAGTTGTTGAGGTGAGAGAAAATGAGAAGTATGTTGCTGCACCACTAAATCAATGGCTGGGAACGGCTGAAACCAAACAAAAAGAATTCACGGTTGCCAGATAGGGCTATTTTCTTCTGACAGTCTCAGGGGACTCAAACAGAATCCATTTGTTTGATTGTTTGTTTTTCAGTTTCACTCGTGCAGTGTACTTGTCCACACACCTTCGGCTTGTAGTTTGTCTGTGTCCTTGGATCTCAAGTGAGTCTCCTGTAAGTAAGCACGTAGGTGTCTTGAGATTTCATCCCTTCTTTTAACCCTGTGTCTTTTGTTTGCTGCACTCAGTGCCTGACCTTTTATTCTGATGATTTAGAGCTGTGCACTTACTGCACTTAAAGAATTTTTTTTATCATTAAGCTAAAATCACTTGAAGAACATTATGTTTACTATGCACCCCCCTTCACCAAGTACCCCTGAAAAACCTCTTCAGTCGCTCTCGATCTGCGTAGTTGGATGCTGTAGACCCCTTCACCATGTCCCTCCCAACAGACCCCGTTACAGTCGCTCTCCATCAGTGAGTAGTAAGATGTTATATGATCTCTACTAGCCTTCCCTGCGTTGAACAGCACTCCTCATGCCCCCTCGACCCCAAGCATTATACATGCTAAAAATAATGCCCCCATTCTTTCTCCTCACACTTATCCCTCCCTTCAGACCCACCCTGCCCAGTCCTTTTCCCTTTGGTAACTTTTAGTCAACTCTCTCTCGGGTTCTGTGAGTCTGCTGCTGTTTTTTTCCTTCAGTTTTTCTTTGTTGTTATACTCCACACATGAGTGAAAACACTTGGTACTTGTCTTTCTACTCCTGGACTATTTGTCTGAACATACTACCGTCTAGCTCCATCCAGGTCATTGCAAATGGTAGTATTTGTTTTCTTCTTAAGGCTGCTTACTGCACTTTTTAAACTGGATTTCATTCTTCCTTCTTGTTTGTAGTTTAGCTATGTTATTCACCATTCAACTCCTGGTTATGAACAGTAGCTTTGTGTCAATCGATATGTATCTGTATCTATCTATCTAATGGTCTGTCTGTCTATGTATGTATGTATGTATGTATGTATGTATTTATCTATGTATCTATCTATCTTCCTATCATCTATCTATGATGTCTATCATCTATTAATCTATGTACCTATCTATCTATCTTTCATCTGTCATCTGTGTACCTATCTATCTATGAATCCATCATCTTTTTGTCTGCCCATCTATCCTTCTGTACAGAACAGTTAACAACATAGCCTATGCCTCTTTCCTACATTATGCTTCCAGAAATCTTGCAAGGTAGCTAAGCCATAAGGAGAGCACTGTGTTCACCGATACACTTTCAGGTAGAGTCAGCCGCGTGTGCTTACAAAACCAGTAAATGGAGGTGAAAGGACTTGAACCTGTATCTCTGTCCTCTGTCCTCTTATACTTCCTGCTCACTTGGTGACTTTATTTAGCCACATTCAGTGAGTAAGTGATCCCTGAAGACCACAAGTATCCTTCGTCTGGTCCGGTTGTCGAAAGAAAAGTGTACTTGGTTCTTTGCACACCACCATGTTTGAGGGACATTGGCGTGATCACTGCTGATAGGTGGAGGGACAAATATAAAGGAACACCTATTTCTGGACAGGAGCAGTTGGGAACAAAGAGTGTGTTGTGGAGTGAAGTGTTTATTTGAGGGTCCAAACTTCCCTCCTTAGGTGGTTATTACTTCTTTACATTCGTGAACATCATAAAAAGCAATGATTTTAAAAGCCCAGACGCATATTATTACAGCAATTCATTTGTTGAGGTGAGAGGAAATGAGAAGGAAGTTGCTGCACCACGAAATCTCTGCCTGAGCACTGCTGAAAAAAAAAAAAAAGAATTCACGGTGGCTAGATAGTGCTATTTTCTACTGACTCTCTCTGGGGTCCAAAAGAGAATCCATTTCTTTCTTTGTTTCTCAGGTTCACTTGTGTAGGGAACCTGTCCCCGCCCCTTCAGCTTGTAGTTTGTCTGTGTCCTTGGATCTCAAGTGAGTCTCCAGTAACGGAGCACGTAGGTGGTCTTGAGTTTTCATCAGTTCTTCTAACCCTGTGTCTTTTGATTGGAGCACTCAAAGCCTGTACTTTTATTCTGATATTTGAGAGCTGTGCTCTTTCTGCACTTTGAAATTCTTTTTGTTCTCATTAATATACAATCACATGCAGAAAATTATGTTATTCTGTCTACCCTCTTCACCAAGTCACCCCAAATCCCATTTACAGCCGCTCTCCGTCAGCATGTACTAAGATGCTGTAGAATCACTACATGTCTTCTCTGTGTTGTACAGCCCTGCCCACGACACCCCACCCTACACATTATACATGCTAATCCTAATGCCCCCATTCTTTTTCCCCGCACTTATTACTCCCTTCCCACAAACCCTACCCTGTCCCTTTCTCTTTGGTAACTGTTAGTCCACTCTCGGGTTCTGTGAGTCTGCTGCTGTCTTTTCCTTCAGTTTTTCTTTGTTATCATACTCCACACATGAGTGAAATCATTTGGTACATGTATTTCTCCGCCTGGCCTATTTGACTGAGCATAATACCCTCTAGCTCCATCCACGTTATTGCAAATGATAGGATTTGTTTTCTTCTTATGGCTGCTTACTGCACTTTTTAAACTGGATTTCATTCTTCTTTTTTGTTGGTAGTTTTGCTATGTGCTTTCACCATTGCTCTCCTTGTTATGAGCAGTAGCTTTGTGTTAATCGATATGTACCTATATCTATCTATCTGTCTGTCTATCTATTTATCAATCACTCAATCAATCATCTTTTTGTCTGCCCATCTGTCCTTGTGTACAGAACAGTTAACCAATTACCCTATATCACTTTCCTACACTATGCTTCCAAAAGTCCTGCAAAGTATCTAGGCTGTAGATAGAGCACTGGGTTTACCGAGACACTTGCAGTTCGAGTCGGCCGCGTGTACCTAAAAAACCAGGAAATGGTTGTGCCGGGACTTGATCCCGTGTCTCTATCCTCTGTCCTCTTTCATCTCCTTCTAACTTGCTATCTGTATTTAGCCACATTCTTTGACTAAGTGCTCCCTGAAGACCACAAGTATCATTCCTCTGGGCCTGTTGTCACGAGAAAAGTAAACTTGCTGCTTTGCTCACCACCATGTTTGAAGGACCTCAGCGTGATCACCTCCGATAGGACGGAGGGTCAAATAAAAAGGAACACCAATTTCTAGACATGAGCAGTTGGGAGCTAAGAGTGTATTGTGGGGTGACGAGTTTATTTGAGTGTCCAAACATCCCTCTTTAGGTAGTTATTAGATCTTCACATTCGTGAACATCATAAAATCCACTGATTTCAAAGGCCCAGATGCTTATTATTACAGCAACTCAGTTGTTGAGGTGAGAGAAAATGAGAAGTATGTTGCTGCACCACTAAATCAATGGCTGGGAACGGCTGAAACCAAACAAAAAGAATTCACGGTTGCCAGATAGGGCTATTTTCTTCTGACAGTCTCAGGGGACTCAAACAGAATCCATTTGTTTGATTGTTTGTTTTTCAGTTTCACTCGTGCAGTGTACTTGTCCACACACCTTCGGCTTGTAGTTTGTCTGTGTCCTTGGATCTCAAGTGAGTCTCCTGTAAGTAAGCACGTAGGTGTCTTGAGATTTCATCCCTTCTTTTAACCCTGTGTCTTTTGTTTGCTGCACTCAGTGCCTGACCTTTTATTCTGATGATTTAGAGCTGTGCACTTACTGCACTTAAAGAATTTTTTTTATCATTAAGCTAAAATCACTTGAAGAACATTATGTTTACTATGCACCCCCCTTCACCAAGTACCCCTGAAAAACCTCTTCAGTCGCTCTCGATCTGCGTAGTTGGATGCTGTAGACCCCTTCACCATGTCCCTCCCAACAGACCCCGTTACAGTCGCTCTCCATCAGTGAGTAGTAAGATGTTATATGATCTCTACTAGCCTTCCCTGCGTTGAACAGCACTCCTCATGCCCCCTCGACCCCAAGCATTATACATGCTAAAACTAATGCCCCCATTCTTTCTCCTCACACTTATCCCTCCCTTCAGACCCACCCTGCCCAGTCCTTTTCCCTTTGGTAACTTTTAGTCAACTCTCGGGTTCTGTGAGTCTGCTGCTGTTTTTTTCCTTCAGTTTTTCTTTGTTGTTATACTCCACACATGAGTGAAAGCACTTGGTACTTGTCTTTCTACTCCTGGACTATTTGTCTGAACATACTACCGTCTAGCTCCATCCAGGTCATTGCAAATGGTAGTATTTGTTTTCTTCTTAAGGCTGCTTACTGCACTTTTTAAACTGGATTTCATTCTTCCTTCTTGTTTGTAGTTTAGCTATGTTATTCACCATTCAACTCCTGGTTATGAACAGTAGCTTTGTGTCAATCGATATGTATCTGTATCTATCTATCTAATGGTCTGTCTGTCTATGTATGTATGTATGTATGTATGTATGTATTTATCTATGTATCTATCTATCTTCCTATCATCTATCTATGATGTCTATCATCTATTAATCTATGTACCTATCTATCTATCTTTCATCTGTCATCTGTGTACCTATCTATCTATGAATCCATCATCTTTTTGTCTGCCCATCTATCCTTCTGTACAGAACAGTTAACAACATAGCCTATGTCTCTTTCCTACATTATGCTTCCAGAAATCTTGCAAGGTAGCTAAGCCATAAGGAGAGCACTGTGTTCACCGATACACTTTCAGGTAGAGTCAGCCGCGTGTGCTTACAAAACCAGTAAATGGAGGTGAAAGGACTTGAACCTGTATCTCTGTCCTCTGTCCTCTTATACTTCCTGCTCACTTGGTGACTTTATTTAGCCACATTCAGTGAGTAAGTGATCCCTGAAGACCACAAGTATCCTTCGTCTGGTCCGGTTGTCGAAAGAAAAGTGTACTTGTTTCTTTGCACACCACCATGTTTGAGGGACATTGGCGTGATCACTGCTGATAGGTGGAGGGACAAATATAAAGGAACACCTATTTCTGGACAGGAGCAGTTGGGAACAAAGAGTGTGTTGTGGAGTGAAGTGTTTATTTGAGGGTCCAAACTTCCCTCCTTAGGTGGTTATTACTTCTTTACATTCGTGAACATCATAAAAAGCAATGATTTTAAAAGCCCAGACGCATATTATTACAGCAATTCATTTGTTGAGGTGAGAGGAAATGAGAAGGAAGTTGCTGCACCACGAAATCTATGCCTGAGCACTGCTGAAACCAAACAAAAAGAATTCACGGTGGCTAGATAGTGCTATTTTCTACTGACTCTCTCTGGGGTCCAAAAGAGAATCCATTTCTTTCTTTGTTTCTCAGGTTCACTTGTGTAGGGAACCTGTCCCCGCCCCTTCAGCTTGTAGTTTGTCTGTGTCCTTGGATCTCAAGTGAGTCTCCAGTAACGGAGCACGTAGGTGGTCTTGAGTTTTCATCAGTTCTTCTAACCCTGTGTCTTTTGATTGGAGCACTCAAAGCCTGTACTTTTATTCTGATATTTGAGAGCTGTGCTCTTTCTGCACTTTGAAATTCTTTTTGTTCTCATTAATATACAATCACATGCAGAAAATTATGTTATTCTGTCTACCCTCTTCACCAAGTCACCCCAAATCCCATTTACAGCCGCTCTCCGTCAGCATGTACTAAGATGCTGTAGAATCACTACATGTCTTCTCTGCGTTGTACAGCCCTGCCCACGACACCCCACCCTACACATTATACATGCTAATCCTAATGCCCCCATTCTTTTTCCCCGCACTTATTACTCCCTTCCCACAAACCCTACCCAGTCCCTTTCTCTTTGGTAACTGTTAGTCCACTCTCGGGTTCTGTGAGTCTGCTGCTGTCTTTTCCTTCAGTTTTTCTTTGTTATCATACTCCACACATGAGTGAAATCATTTGGTACATGTATTTCTCCGCCTGGCCTATTTGACTGAGCATAATACCCTCTAGCTCCATCCACGTTATTGCAAATGATAGGATTTGTTTTCTTCTTATGGCTGCTTACTGCACTTTTTAAACTGGATTTCATTCTTCTTTTTTGTTTGTAGTTTTGCTATGTGCTTTCACCATTGCTCTCCTTGTTATGAGCAGTAGCTTTGTGTTAATCGATATGTACCTATATCTATCTATCTGTCTGTCTATCTATTTATCAATCACTCAATCAATCATCTTTTTGTCTGCCCATCTGTCCTTGTGTACAGAACAGTTAACCAATTACCCTATATCACTTTCCTACACTATGCTTCCAAAAGTCCTGCAAAGTATCTAGGCTGTAGATAGAGCACTGGGTTTACCGAGACACTTGCAGTTCGAGTCGGCCGCGTGTACCTAAAAAACCAGGAAATGGTTGTGCCGGGACTTGATCCCGTGTCTCTATCCTCTGTCCTCTTTCATCTCCTTCTAACTTGCTATCTGTATTTAGCCACATTCTTTGACTAAGTGCTCCCTGAAGACCACAAGTATCATTCCTCTGGGCCTGTTGTCACGAGAAAAGTAAACTTGCTGCTTTGCTCACCACCATGTTTGAAGGACCTCAGCGTGATCACCTCCGATAGGACGGAGGGTCAAATAAAAAGGAACACCAATTTCTAGACATGAGCAGTTGGGAGCTAAGAGTGTATTGTGGGGTGACGAGTTTATTTGAGTGTCCAAACATCCCTCTTTAGGTAGTTATTAGATCTTCACATTCGTGAACATCATAAAATCCACTGATTTCAAAGGCCCAGATGCTTATTATTACAGCAACTCAGTTGTTGAGGTGAGAGAAAATGAGAAGTATGTTGCTGCACCACTAAATCAATGGCTGGGAACGGCTGAAACCAAACAAAAAGAATTCACGGTTGCCAGATAGGGCTATTTTCTTCTGACAGTCTCAGGGGACTCAAACAGAATCCATTTGTTTGATTGTTTGTTTTTCAGTTTCACTCGTGCAGTGTACTTGTCCACACACCTTCGGCTTGTAGTTTGTCTGTGTCCTTGGATCTCAAGTGAGTCTCCTGTAAGTAAGCACGTAGGTGTCTTGAGATTTCATCCCTTCTTTTAACCCTGTGTCTTTTGTTTGCTGCACTCAGTGCCTGACCTTTTATTCTGATGATTTAGAGCTGTGCACTTACAGCACTTAAAGAATTTTTTTTGTCATTAAGCTAAAATCACTTGAAGAACATTATGTTTACTATGCACCCCCCTTCACCAAGTACCCCTGAAAAACCTCTTCAGTCGCTCTCGATCTGCGTAGTTGGATGCTGTAGACCCCTTCACCATGTCCCTCCCAACAGACCCCGTTACAGTCGCTCTCCATCAGTGAGTAGTAAGATGTTATATGATCTCTACTAGCCTTCCCTGCGTTGAACAGCACTCCTCATGCCCCCTCGACCCCAAGCATTATACATGCTAAAAATAATGCCCCCATTCTTTCTCCTCACACTTATCCCTCCCTTCAGACCCACCCTGCCCAGTCCTTTTCCCTTTGGTAACTTTTAGTCAACTCTCGGGTTCTGTGAGTCTGCTGCTGTTTTTTTCCTTCAGTTTTTCTTTGTTGTTATACTCCACACATGAGTGAAAGCACTTGGTACTTGTCTTTCTACTCCTGGACTATTTGTCTGAACATACTACCGTCTAGCTCCATCCAGGTCATTGCAAATGGTAGTATTTGTTTTCTTCTTAAGGCTGCTTACTGCACTTTTTAAACTGGATTTCATTCTTCCTTCTTGTTTGTAGTTTAGCTATGTTATTCACCATTCAACTCCTGGTTATGAACAGTAGCTTTGTGTCAATCGATATGTATCTGTATCTATCTATCTAATGGTCTGTCTGTCTATGTATGTATGTATGTATGTATGTATGTATTTATCTATGTATCTATCTATCTTCCTATCATCTATCTATGATGTCTATCATCTATTAATCTATGTACCTATCTATCTATCTTTCATCTGTCATCTGTGTACCTATCTATCTATGAATCCATCATCTTTTTGTCTGCCCATCTATCCTTCTGTACAGAACAGTTAACAACATAGCCTATGTCTCTTTCCTACATTATGCTTCCAGAAATCTTGCAAGGTAGCTAAGCCATAAGGAGAGCACTGTGTTCACCGATACACTTTCAGGTAGAGTCAGCCGCGTGTGCTTACAAAACCAGTAAATGGAGGTGAAAGGACTTGAACCTGTATCTCTGTCCTCTGTCCTCTTATACTTCCTGCTCACTTGGTGACTTTATTTAGCCACATTCAGTGAGTAAGTGATCCCTGAAGACCACAAGTATCCTTCGTCTGGTCCGGTTGTCGAAAGAAAAGTGTACTTGGTTCTTTGCACACCACCATGTTTGAGGGACATTGGCGTGATCACTGCTGATAGGTGGAGGGACAAATATAAAGGAACACCTATTTCTGGACAGGAGCAGTTGGGAACAAAGAGTGTGTTGTGGAGTGAAGTGTTTATTTGAGGGTCCAAACTTCCCTCCTTAGGTGGTTATTACTTCTTTACATTCGTGAACATCATAAAAAGCAATGATTTTAAAAGCCCAGACGCATATTATTACAGCAATTCATTTGTTGAGGTGAGAGGAAATGAGAAGGAAGTTGCTGCACCACGAAATCTATGCCTGAGCACTGCTGAAAAAAAAAAAAAAGAATTCACGGTGGCTAGATAGTGCTATTTTCTACTGACTCTCTCTGGGGTCCAAAAGAGAATCCATTTCTTTCTTTGTTTCTCAGGTTCACTTGTGTAGGGAACCTGTCCCCGCCCCTTCAGCTTGTAGTTTGTCTGTGTCCTTGGATCTCAAGTGAGTCTCCAGTAACGGAGCACGTAGGTGGTCTTGAGTTTTCATCAGTTCTTCTAACCATGTGTCTTTTGATTGGAGCACTCAAAGCCTGTACTTTTATTCTGATATTTGAGAGCTGTGCTCTTTCTGCACTTTGAAATTCTTTTTGTTCTCATTAATATACAATCACATGCAGAAAATTATGTTATTCTGTCTACCCTCTTCACCAAGTCACCCCAAATCCCATTTACAGCCGCTCTCCGTCAGCATGTACTAAGATGCTGTAGAATCACTACATGTCTTCTCTGTGTTGTACAGCCCTGCCCACGACACCCCACCCTACACATTATACATGCTAATCCTAATGCCCCCATTCTTTTTCCCCGCACTTATTACTCCCTTCCCACAAACCCTACCCAGTCCCTTTCTCTTTGGTAACTGTTAGTCCACTCTCGGGTTCTGTGAGTCTGCTGCTGTCTTTTCCTTCAGTTTTTCTTTGTTATCATACTCCACACATGAGTGAAATCATTTGGTACATGTATTTCTCCGCCTGGCCTATTTGACTGAGCATAATACCCTCTAGCTCCATCCACGTTATTGCAAATGATAGGATTTGTTTTCTTCTTATGGCTGCTTACTGCACTTTTTAAACTGGATTTCATTCTTCTTTTTTGTTTGTAGTTTTGCTATGTGCTTTCACCATTGCTCTCCTTGTTATGAGCAGTAGCTTTGTGTTAATCGATATGTACCTATATCTATCTATCTGTCTGTCTATCTATTTATCAATCACTCAATCAATCATCTTTTTGTCTGCCCATCTGTCCTTGTGTACAGAACAGTTAACCAATTACCCTATATCACTTTCCTACACTATGCTTCCAAAAGTCCTGCAAAGTATCTAGGCTGTAGATAGAGCACTGGGTTTACCGAGACACTTGCAGTTCGAGTCGGCCGCGTGTACCTAAAAAACCAGGAAATGGTTGTGCCGGGACTTGATCCCGTGTCTCTATCCTCTGTCCTCTTTCATCTCCTTCTAACTTGCTATCTGTATTTAGCCACATTCTTTGACTAAGTGCTCCCTGAAGACCACAAGTATCATTCCTCTGGGCCTGTTGTCACGAGAAAAGTAAACTTGCTGCTTTGCTCACCACCATGTTTGAAGGACCTCAGCGTGATCACCTCCGATAGGACGGAGGGTCAAATAAAAAGGAACACCAATTTCTAGACATGAGCAGTTGGGAGCTAAGAGTGTATTGTGGGGTGACGAGTTTATTTGAGTGTCCAAACATCCCTCTTTAGGTAGTTATTAGATCTTCACATTCGTGAACATCATAAAATCCACTGATTTCAAAGGCCCAGATGCTTATTATTACAGCAACTCAGTTGTTGAGGTGAGAGAAAATGAGAAGTATGTTGCTGCACCACTAAATCAATGGCTGGGAACGGCTGAAACCAAACAAAAAGAATTCACGGTTGCCAGATAGGGCTATTTTCTTCTGACAGTCTCAGGGGACTCAAACAGAATCCATTTGTTTGATTGTTTGTTTTTCAGTTTCACTCGTGCAGTGTACTTGTCCACACACCTTCGGCTTGTAGTTTGTCTGTGTCCTTGGATCTCAAGTGAGTCTCCTGTAAGTAAGCACGTAGGTGTCTTGAGATTTCATCCCTTCTTTTAACCCTGTGTCTTTTGTTTGCTGCACTCAGTGCCTGACCTTTTATTCTGATGATTTAGAGCTGTGCACTTACTGCACTTAAAGAATTTTTTTTGTCATTAAGCTAAAATCACTTGAAGAACATTATGTTTACTATGCACCCCCCTTCACCAAGTACCCCTGAAAAACCTCTTCAGTCGCTCTCGATCTGCGTAGTTGGATGCTGTAGACCCCTTCACCATGTCCCTCCCAACAGACCCCGTTACAGTCGCTCTCCATCAGTGAGTAGTAAGATGTTATATGATCTCTACTAGCCTTCCCTGCGTTGAACAGCACTCCTCATGCCCCCTCGACCCCAAGCATTATACATGCTAAAAATAATGCCCCCATTCTTTCTCCTCACACTTATCCCTCCCTTCAGACCCACCCTGCCCAGTCCTTTTCCCTTTGGTATCTTTTAGTCAACTCTCTCTCGGGTTCTGTGAGTCTGCTGCTGTTTTTTTCCTTCAGTTTTTCTTTGTTGTTATACTCCACACATGAGTGAAAACACTTGGTACTTGTCTTTCTACTCCTGGACTATTTGTCTGAACATACTACCGTCTAGCTCCATCCAGGTCATTGCAAATGGTAGTATTTGTTTTCTTCTTAAGGCTGCTTACTGCACTTTTTAAACTGGATTTCATTCTTCCTTCTTGTTTGTAGTTTAGCTATGTTATTCACCATTCAACTCCTGGTTATGAACAGTAGCTTTGTGTCAATCGATATGTATCTGTATCTATCTATCTAATGGTCTGTCTGTCTATGTATGTATGTATGTATGTATGTATGTATTTATCTATGTATCTATCTATCTTCCTATCATCTATCTATGATGTCTATCATCTATTAATCTATGTACCTATCTATCTATCTTTCATCTGTCATCTGTGTACCTATCTATCTATGAATCCATCATCTTTTTGTCTGCCCATCTATCCTTCTGTACAGAACAGTTAACAACATAGCCTATGCCTCTTTCCTACATTATGCTTCCAGAAATCTTGCAAGGTAGCTAAGCCATAAGGAGAGCACTGTGTTCACCGATACACTTTCAGGTAGAGTCAGCCGCGTGTGCTTACAAAACCAGTAAATGGAGGTGAAAGGACTTGAACCTGTATCTCTGTCCTCTGTCCTCTTATACTTCCTGCTCACTTGGTGACTTTATTTAGCCACATTCAGTGAGTAAGTGATCCCTGAAGACCACAAGTATCCTTCGTCTGGTCCGGTTGTCGAAAGAAAAGTGTACTTGGTTCTTTGCACACCACCATGTTTGAGGGACATTGGCGTGATCACTGCTGATAGGTGGAGGGACAAATATAAAGGAACACCTATTTCTGGACAGGAGCAGTTGGGAACAAAGAGTGTGTTGTGGAGTGAAGTGTTTATTTGAGGGTCCAAACTTCCCTCTTTAGGTGGTTATTACTTCTTTACATTCGTGAACATCATAAAAAGCAATGATTTTAAAAGCCCAGACGCATATTATTACAGCAATTCATTTGTTGAGGTGAGAGGAAATGAGAAGGAAGTTGCTGCACCACGAAATCTCTGCCTGAGCACTGCTGAAAAAAAAAAAAAAGAATTCACGGTGGCTAGATAGTGCTATTTTCTACTGACTCTCTCTGGGGTCCAAAAGAGAATCCATTTCTTTCTTTGTTTCTCAGGTTCACTTGTGTAGGGAACCTGTCCCCGCCCCTTCAGCTTGTAGTTTGTCTGTGTCCTTGGATCTCAAGTGAGTCTCCAGTAACGGAGCACGTAGGTGGTCTTGAGTTTTCATCAGTTCTTCTAACCCTGTGTCTTTTGATTGGAGCACTCAAAGCCTGTACTTTTATTCTGATATTTGAGAGCTGTGCTCTTTCTGCACTTTGAAATTCTTTTTGTTCTCATTAATATACAATCACATGCAGAAAATTATGTTATTCTGTCTACCCTCTTCACCAAGTCACCCCAAATCCCATTTACAGCCGCTCTCCGTCAGCATGTACTAAGATGCTGTAGAATCACTACATGTCTTCTCTGTGTTGTACAGCCCTGCCCACGACACCCCACCCTACACATTATACATGCTAATCCTAATGCCCCCATTCTTTTTCCCCGCACTTATTACTCCCTTCCCACAAACCCTACCCAGTCCCTTTCTCTTTGGTAACTGTTAGTCCACTCTCGGGTTCTGTGAGTCTGCTGCTTTCTTTTCCTTCAGTTTTTCTTTGTTATCATACTCCACACATGAGTGAAATCATTTGGTACATGTATTTCTCCGCCTGGCCTATTTGACTGAGCATAATACCCTCTAGCTCCATCCACGTTATTGCAAATGATAGGATTTGTTTTCTTCTTATGGCTGCTTACTGCACTTTTTAAACTGGATTTCATTCTTCTTTTTTGTTTGTAGTTTTGCTATGTGCTTTCACCATTGCTCTCCTTGTTATGAGCAGTAGCTTTGTGTTAATCGATATGTACCTATATCTATCTATCTGTCTGTCTATCTATTTATCAATCACTCAATCAATCATCTTTTTGTCTGCCCATCTGTCCTTGTGTACAGAACAGTTAACCAATTACCCTATATCACTTTCCTACACTATGCTTCCAAAAGTCCTGCAAAGTATCTAGGCTGTAGATAGAGCACTGGGTTTACCGAGACACTTGCAGTTCGAGTCGGCCGCGTGTACCTAAAAAACCAGGAAATGGTTGTGCCGGGACTTGATCCCGTGTCTCTATCCTCTGTCCTCTTTCATCTCCTTCTAACTTGCTATCTGTATTTAGCCACATTCTTTGACTAAGTGCTCCCTGAAGACCACAAGTATCATTCCTCTGGGCCTGTTGTCACGAGAAAAGTAAACTTGCTGCTTTGCTCACCACCATGTTTGAAGGACCTCAGCGTGATCACCTCCGATAGGACGGAGGGTCAAATAAAAAGGAACACCAATTTCTAGACATGAGCAGTTGGGAGCTAAGAGTGTATTGTGGGGTGACGAGTTTATTTGAGTGTCCAAACATCCCTCTTTAGGTAGTTATTAGATCTTCACATTCGTGAACATCATAAAATCCACTGATTTCAAAGGCCCAGATGCTTATTATTACAGCAACTCAGTTGTTGAGGTGAGAGAAAATGAGAAGTATGTTGCTGCACCACTAAATCAATGGCTGGGAACGGCTGAAACCAAACAAAAAGAATTCACGGTTGCCAGATAGGGCTATTTTCTTCTGACAGTCTCAGGGGACTCAAACAGAATCCATTTGTTTGATTGTTTGTTTTTCAGTTTCACTCGTGCAGTGTACTTGTCCACACACCTTCGGCTTGTAGTTTGTCTGTGTCCTTGGATCTCAAGTGAGTCTCCTGTAAGTAAGCACGTAGGTGTCTTGAGATTTCATCCCTTCTTTTAACCCTGTGTCTTTTGTTTGCTGCACTCAGTGCCTGACCTTTTATTCTGATGATTTAGAGCTGTGCACTTACTGCACTTAAAGAATTTTTTTTATCATTAAGCTAAAATCACTTGAAGAACATTATGTTTACTATGCACCCCCCTTCACCAAGTACCCCTGAAAAACCTCTTCAGTCGCTCTCGATCTGCGTAGTTGGATGCTGTAGACCCCTTCACCATGTCCCTCCCAACAGACCCCGTTACAGTCGCTCTCCATCAGTGAGTAGTAAGATGTTATATGATCTCTACTAGCCTTCCCTGCGTTGAACAGCACTCCTCATGCCCCCTCGACCCCAAGCATTATACATGCTAAAAATAATGCCCCCATTCTTTCTCCTCACACTTATCCCTCCCTTCAGACCCACCCTGCCCAGTCCTTTTCCCTTTGGTAACTTTTAGTCAACTCTCTCTCGGGTTCTGTGAGTCTGCTGCTGTTTTTTTCCTTCAGTTTTTCTTTGTTGTTATACTCCACACATGAGTGAAAACACTTGGTACTTGTCTTTCTACTCCTGGACTATTTGTCTGAACATACTACCGTCTAGCTCCATCCAGGTCATTGCAAATGGTAGTATTTGTTTTCTTCTTAAGGCTGCTTACTGCACTTTTTAAACTGGATTTCATTCTTCCTTCTTGTTTGTAGTTTAGCTATGTTATTCACCATTCAACTCCTGGTTATGAACAGTAGCTTTGTGTCAATCGATATGTATCTGTATCTATCTATCTAATGGTCTGTCTGTCTATGTATGTATGTATGTATGTATGTATGTATTTATCTATGTATCTATCTATCTTCCTATCATCTATCTATGATGTCTATCATCTATTAATCTATGTACCTATCTATCTATCTTTCATCTGTCATCTGTGTACCTATCTATCTATGAATCCATCATCTTTTTGTCTGCCCATCTATCCTTCTGTACAGAACAGTTAACAACATAGCCTATGCCTCTTTCCTACATTATGCTTCCAGAAATCTTGCAAGGTAGCTAAGCCATAAGGAGAGCACTGTGTTCACCGATACACTTTCAGGTAGAGTCAGCCGCGTGTGCTTACAAAACCAGTAAATGGAGGTGAAAGGACTTGAACCTGTATCTCTGTCCTCTGTCCTCTTATACTTCCTGCTCACTTGGTGACTTTATTTAGCCACATTCAGTGAGTAAGTGATCCCTGAAGACCACAAGTATCCTTCGTCTGGTCCGGTTGTCGAAAGAAAAGTGTACTTGGTTCTTTGCACACCACCATGTTTGAGGGACATTGGCGTGATCACTGCTGATAGGTGGAGGGACAAATATAAAGGAACACCTATTTCTGGACAGGAGCAGTTGGGAACAAAGAGTGTGTTGTGGAGTGAAGTGTTTATTTGAGGGTCCAAACTTCCCTCCTTAGGTGGTTATTACTTCTTTACATTCGTGAACATCATAAAAAGCAATGATTTTAAAAGCCCAGACGCATATTATTACAGCAATTCATTTGTTGAGGTGAGAGGAAATGAGAAGGAAGTTGCTGCACCACGAAATCTCTGCCTGAGCACTGCTGAAAAAAAAAAAAAAGAATTCACGGTGGCTAGATAGTGCTATTTTCTACTGACTCTCTCTGGGGTCCAAAAGAGAATCCATTTCTTTCTTTGTTTCTCAGGTTCACTTGTGTAGGGAACCTGTCCCCGCCCCTTCAGCTTGTAGTTTGTCTGTGTCCTTGGATCTCAAGTGAGTCTCCAGTAACGGAGCACGTAGGTGGTCTTGAGTTTTCATCAGTTCTTCTAACCCTGTGTCTTTTGATTGGAGCACTCAAAGCCTGTACTTTTATTCTGATATTTGAGAGCTGTGCTCTTTCTGCACTTTGAAATTCTTTTTGTTCTCATTAATATACAATCACATGCAGAAAATTATGTTATTCTGTCTACCCTCTTCACCAAGTCACCCCAAATCCCATTTACAGCCGCTCTCCGTCAGCATGTACTAAGATGCTGTAGAATCACTACATGTCTTCTCTGTGTTGTACAGCCCTGCCCACGACACCCCACCCTACACATTATACATGCTAATCCTAATGCCCCCATTCTTTTTCCCCGCACTTATTACTCCCTTCCCACAAACCCTACCCTGTCCCTTTCTCTTTGGTAACTGTTAGTCCACTCTCGGGTTCTGTGAGTCTGCTGCTGTCTTTTCCTTCAGTTTTTCTTTGTTATCATACTCCACACATGAGTGAAATCATTTGGTACATGTATTTCTCCGCCTGGCCTATTTGACTGAGCATAATACCCTCTAGCTCCATCCACGTTATTGCAAATGATAGGATTTGTTTTCTTCTTATGGCTGCTTACTGCACTTTTTAAACTGGATTTCATTCTTCTTTTTTGTTGGTAGTTTTGCTATGTGCTTTCACCATTGCTCTCCTTGTTATGAGCAGTAGCTTTGTGTTAATCGATATGTACCTATATCTATCTATCTGTCTGTCTATCTATTTATCAATCACTCAATCAATCATCTTTTTGTCTGCCCATCTGTCCTTGTGTACAGAACAGTTAACCAATTACCCTATATCACTTTCCTACACTATGCTTCCAAAAGTCCTGCAAAGTATCTAGGCTGTAGATAGAGCACTGGGTTTACCGAGACACTTGCAGTTCGAGTCGGCCGCGTGTACCTAAAAAACCAGGAAATGGTTGTGCCGGGACTTGATCCCGTGTCTCTATCCTCTGTCCTCTTTCATCTCCTTCTAACTTGCTATCTGTATTTAGCCACATTCTTTGACTAAGTGCTCCCTGAAGACCACAAGTATCATTCCTCTGGGCCTGTTGTCACGAGAAAAGTAAACTTGCTGCTTTGCTCACCACCATGTTTGAAGGACCTCAGCATGATCACCTCCGATAGGACGGAGGGTCAAATAAAAAGGAACACCAATTTCTAGACATGAGCAGTTGGGAGCTAAGAGTGTATTGTGGGGTGACGAGTTTATTTGAGTGTCCAAACATCCCTCTTTAGGTAGTTATTAGATCTTCACATTCGTGAACATCATAAAATCCACTGATTTCAAAGGCCCAGATGCTTATTATTACAGCAACTCAGTTGTTGAGGTGAGAGAAAATGAGAAGTATGTTGCTGCACCACTAAATCAATGGCTGGGAACGGCTGAAACCAAACAAAAAGAATTCACGGTTGCCAGATAGGGCTATTTTCTTCTGACAGTCTCAGGGGACTCAAACAGAATCCATTTGTTTGATTGTTTGTTTTTCAGTTTCACTCGTGCAGTGTACTTGTCCACACACCTTCGGCTTGTAGTTTGTCTGTGTCCTTGGATCTCAAGTGAGTCTCCTGTAAGTAAGCACGTAGGTGTCTTGAGATTTCATCCCTTCTTTTAACCCTGTGTCTTTTGTTTGCTGCACTCAGTGCCTGACCTTTTATTCTGATGATTTAGAGCTGTGCACTTACTGCACTTAAAGAATTTTTTTTATCATTAAGCTAAAATCACTTGAAGAACATTATGTTTACTATGCACCCCCCTTCACCAAGTACCCCTGAAAAACCTCTTCAGTCGCTCTCGATCTGCGTAGTTGGATGCTGTAGACCCCTTCACCATGTCCCTCCCAACAGACCCCGTTACAGTCGCTCTCCATCAGTGAGTAGTAAGATGTTATATGATCTCTACTAGCCTTCCCTGCGTTGAACAGCACTCCTCATGCCCCCTCGACCCCAAGCATTATACATGCTAAAACTAATGCCCCCATTCTTTCTCCTCACACTTATCCCTCCCTTCAGACCCACCCTGCCCAGTCCTTTTCCCTTTGGTAACTTTTAGTCAACTCTCGGGTTCTGTGAGTCTGCTGCTGTTTTTTTCCTTCAGTTTTTCTTTGTTGTTATACTCCACACATGAGTGAAAACACTTGGTACTTGTCTTTCTACTCCTGGACTATTTGTCTGAACATACTACCGTCTAGCTCCATCCAGGTCATTGCAAATGGTAGTATTTGTTTTCTTCTTAAGGCTGCTTACTGCACTTTTTAAACTGGATTTCATTCTTCCTTCTTGTTTGTAGTTTAGCTATGTTATTCACCATTCAACTCCTGGTTATGAACAGTAGCTTTGTGTCAATCGATATGTATCTGTATCTATCTATCTAATATTCTGTCTGTCTATGTATGTATGTATGTATGTATGTATGTATTTATCTATGTATCTATCTATCTTCCTATCATCTATCTATGATGTCTATCATCTATTAATCTATGTACCTATCTATCTATCTTTCATCTGTCATCTGTGTACCTATCTATCTATGAATCCATCATCTTTTTGTCTGCCCATCTATCCTTCTGTACAGAACAGTTAACAACATAGCCTATGCCTCTTTCCTACATTATGCTTCCAGAAATCTTGCAAGGTAGCTAAGCCATAAGGAGAGCACTGTGTTCACCGATACACTTTCAGGTAGAGTCAGCCGCGTGTGCTTACAAAACCAGTAAATGGAGGTGAAAGGACTTGAACCTGTATCTCTGTCCTCTGTCCTCTTATACTTCCTGCTCACTTGGTGACTTTATTTAGCCACATTCAGTGAGTAAGTGATCCCTGAAGACCACAAGTATCCTTCGTCTGGTCCGGTTGTCGAAAGAAAAGTGTACTTGGTTCTTTGCACACCACCATGTTTGAGGGACATTGGCGTGATCACTGCTGATAGGTGGAGGGACAAATATAAAGGAACACCTATTTCTGGACAGGAGCAGTTGGGAACAAAGAGTGTGTTGTGGAGTGAAGTGTTTATTTGAGGGTCCAAACTTCCCTCCTTAGGTGGTTATTACTTCTTTACATTCGTGAACATCATAAAAAGCAATGATTTTAAAAGCCCAGACGCATATTATTACAGCAATTCATTTGTTGAGGTGAGAGGAAATGAGAAGGAAGTTGCTGCACCACGAAATCTATGCCTGAGCACTGCTGAAACCAAACAAAAAGAATTCACGGTGGCTAGATAGTGCTATTTTCTACTGACTCTCTCTGGGGTCCAAAAGAGAATCCATTTCTTTCTTTGTTTCTCAGGTTCACTTGTGTAGGGAACCTGTCCCCGCCCCTTCAGCTTGTAGTTTGTCTGTGTCCTTGGATCTCAAGTGAGTCTCCAGTAACGGAGCACGTAGGTGGTCTTGAGTTTTCATCAGTTCTTCTAACCCTGTGTCTTTTGATTGGAGCACTCAAAGCCTGTACTTTTATTCTGATATTTGAGAGCTGTGCTCTTTCTGCACTTTGAAATTCTTTTTGTTCTCATTAATATACAATCACATGCAGAAAATTATGTTATTCTGTCTACCCTCTTCACCAAGTCACCCCAAATCCCATTTACAGCCGCTCTCCGTCAGCATGTACTAAGATGCTGTAGAATCACTACATGTCTTCTCTGTGTTGTACAGCCCTGCCCACGACACCCCACCCTACACATTATACATGCTAATCCTAATGCCCCCATTCTTTTTCCCCGCACTTATTACTCCCTTCCCACAAACCCTACCCAGTCCCTTTCTCTTTGGTAACTGTTAGTCCACTCTCGGGTTCTGTGAGTCTGCTGCTGTCTTTTCCTTCAGTTTTTCTTTGTTATCATACTCCACACATGAGTGAAATCATTTGGTACATGTATTTCTCCGCCTGGCCTATTTGACTGAGCATAATACCCTCTAGCTCCATCCACGTTATTGCAAATGATAGGATTTGTTTTCTTCTTATGGCTGCTTACTGCACTTTTTAAACTGGATTTCATTCTTCTTTTTTGTTGGTAGTTTTGCTATGTGCTTTCACCATTGCTCTCCTTGTTATGAGCAGTAGCTTTGTGTTAATCGATATGTACCTATATCTATCTATCTGTCTGTCTATCTATTTATCAATCACTCAATCAATCATCTTTTTGTCTGCCCATCTGTCCTTGTGTACAGAACAGTTAACCAATTACCCTATATCACTTTCCTACACTATGCTTCCAAAAGTCCTGCAAAGTATCTAGGCTGTAGATAGAGCACTGGGTTTACCGAGACACTTGCAGTTCGAGTCGGCCGCGTGTACCTAAAAAACCAGGAAATGGTTGTGCCGGGACTTGATCCCGTGTCTCTATCCTCTGTCCTCTTTCATCTCCTTCTAACTTGCTATCTGTATTTAGCCACATTCTTTGACTAAGTGCTCCCTGAAGACCACAAGTATCATTCCTCTGGGCCTGTTGTCACGAGAAAAGTAAACTTGCTGCTTTGCTCACCACCATGTTTGAAGGACCTCAGCGTGATCACCTCCGATAGGACGGAGGGTCAAATAAAAAGGAACACCAATTTCTAGACATGAGCAGTTGGGAGCTAAGAGTGTATTGTGGGGTGACGAGTTTATTTGAGTGTCCAAACATCCCTCTTTAGGTAGTTATTAGATCTTCACATTCGTGAACATCATAAAATCCACTGATTTCAAAGGCCCAGATGCTTATTATTACAGCAACTCAGTTGTTGAGGTGAGAGAAAATGAGAAGTATGTTGCTGCACCACTAAATCAATGGCTGGGAACGGCTGAAACCAAACAAAAAGAATTCACGGTTGCCAGATAGGGCTATTTTCTTCTGACAGTCTCAGGGGACTCAAACAGAATCCATTTGTTTGATTGTTTGTTTTTCAGTTTCACTCGTGCAGTGTACTTGTCCACACACCTTCGGCTTGTAGTTTGTCTGTGTCCTTGGATCTCAAGTGAGTCTCCTGTAAGTAAGCACGTAGGTGTCTTGAGATTTCATCCCTTCTTTTAACCCTGTGTCTTTTGTTTGCTGCACTCAGTGCCTGACCTTTTATTCTGATGATTTAGAGCTGTGCACTTACTGCACTTAAAGAATTTTTTTTATCATTAAGCTAAAATCACTTGAAGAACATTATGTTTACTATGCACCCCCCTTCACCAAGTACCCCTGAAAAACCTCTTCAGTCGCTCTCGATCTGCGTAGTTGGATGCTGTAGACCCCTTCACCATGTCCCTCCCAACAGACCCCGTTACAGTCGCTCTCCATCAGTGAGTAGTAAGATGTTATATGATCTCTACTAGCCTTCCCTGCGTTGAACAGCACTCCTCATGCCCCCTCGACCCCAAGCATTATACATGCTAAAACTAATGCCCCCATTCTTTCTCCTCACACTTATCCCTCCCTTCAGACCCACCCTGCCCAGTCCTTTTCCCTTTGGTAACTTTTAGTCAACTCTCTCTCGGGTTCTGTGAGTCTGCTGCTGTTTTTTTCCTTCAGTTTTTCTTTGTTGTTATACTCCACACATGAGTGAAAACACTTGGTACTTGTCTTTCTACTCCTGGACTATTTGTCTGAACATACTACCGTCTAGCTCCATCCAGGTCATTGCAAATGGTAGTATTTGTTTTCTTCTTAAGGCTGCTTACTGCACTTTTTAAACTGGATTTCATTCTTCCTTCTTGTTTGTAGTTTAGCTATGTTATTCACCATTCAACTCCTGGTTATGAACAGTAGCTTTGTGTCAATCGATATGTATCTGTATCTATCTATCTAATGGTCTGTCTGTCTATGTATGTATGTATGTATGTATGTATGTATTTATCTATGTATCTATCTATCTTCCTATCATCTATCTATGATGTCTATCATCTATTAATCTATGTACCTATCTATCTATCTTTCATCTGTCATCTGTGTACCTATCTATCTATGAATCCATCATCTTTTTGTCTGCCCATCTATCCTTCTGTACAGAACAGTTAACAACATAGCCTATGCCTCTTTCCTACATTATGCTTCCAGAAATCTTGCAAGGTAGCTAAGCCATAAGGAGAGCACTGTGTTCACCGATACACTTTCAGGTAGAGTCAGCCGCGTGTGCTTACAAAACCAGTAAATGGAGGTGAAAGGACTTGAACCTGTATCTCTGTCCTCTGTCCTCTTATACTTCCTGCTCACTTGGTGACTTTATTTAGCCACATTCAGTGAGTAAGTGATCCCTGAAGACCACAAGTATCCTTCGTCTGGTCCGGTTGTCGAAAGAAAAGTGTACTTGGTTCTTTGCACACCACCATGTTTGAGGGACATTGGCGTGATCACTGCTGATAGGTGGAGGGACAAATATAAAGGAACACCTATTTCTGGACAGGAGCAGTTGGGAACAAAGAGTGTGTTGTGGAGTGAAGTGTTTATTTGAGGGTCCAAACTTCCCTCCTTAGGTGGTTATTACTTCTTTACATTCGTGAACATCATAAAAAGCAATGATTTTAAAAGCCCAGACGCATATTATTACAGCAATTCATTTGTTGAGGTGAGAGGAAATGAGAAGGAAGTTGCTGCACCACGAAATCTATGCCTGAGCACTGCTGAAACCAAACAAAAAGAATTCACGGTGGCTAGATAGTGCTATTTTCTACTGACTCTCTCTGGGGTCCAAAAGAGAATCCATTTCTTTCTTTGTTTCTCAGGTTCACTTGTGTAGGGAACCTGTCCCCGCCCCTTCAGCTTGTAGTTTGTCTGTGTCCTTGGATCTCAAGTGAGTCTCCAGTAACGGAGCACGTAGGTGGTCTTGAGTTTTCATCAGTTCTTCTAACCCTGTGTCTTTTGATTGGAGCACTCAAAGCCTGTACTTTTATTCTGATATTTGAGAGCTGTGCTCTTTCTGCACTTTGAAATTCTTTTTGTTCTCATTAATATACAATCACATGCAGAAAATTATGTTATTCTGTCTACCCTCTTCACCAAGTCACCCCAAATCCCATTTACAGCCGCTCTCCGTCAGCATGTACTAAGATGCTGTAGAATCACTACATGTCTTCTCTGTGTTGTACAGCCCTGCCCACGACACCCCACCCTACACATTATACATGCTAATGCTAATGCCCCCATTCTTTTTCCCCGCACTTATTACTCCCTTCCCACAAACCCTACCCAGTCCCTTTCTCTTTGGTAACTGTTAGTCCACTCTCGGGTTCTGTGAGTCTGCTGCTGTCTTTTCCTTCAGTTTTTCTTTGTTATCATACTCCACACATGAGTGAAATCATTTGGTACATGTATTTCTCCGCCTGGCCTATTTGACTGAGCATAATACCCTCTAGCTCCATCCACGTTATTGCAAATGATAGGATTTGTTTTCTTCTTATGGCTGCTTACTGCACTTTTTAAACTGGATTTCATTCTTCTTTTTTGTTTGTAGTTTTGCTATGTGCTTTCACCATTGCTCTCCTTGTTATGAGCAGTAGCTTTGTGTTAATCGATATGTACCTATATCTATCTATCTGTCTGTCTATCTATTTATCAATCACTCAATCAATCATCTTTTTTGTCTGCCCATCTGTCCTTGTGTACAGAACAGTTAACCAATTACCCTATATCACTTTCCTACACTATGCTTCCAAAAGTCCTGCAAAGTATCTAGGCTGTAGATAGAGCACTGGGTTTACCGAGACACTTGCAGTTCGAGTCGGCCGCGTGTACCTAAAAAACCAGGAAATGGTTGTGCCGGGACTTGATCCCGTGTCTCTATCCTCTGTCCTCTTTCATCTCCTTCTAACTTGCTATCTGTATTTAGCCACATTCTTTGACTAAGTGCTCCCTGAAGACCACAAGTATCATTCCTCTGGGCCTGTTGTCACGAGAAAAGTAAACTTGCTGCTTTGCTCACCACCATGTTTGAAGGACCTCAGCGTGATCACCTCCGATAGGACGGAGGGTCAAATAAAAAGGAACACCAATTTCTAGACATGAGCAGTTGGGAGCTAAGAGTGTATTGTGGGGTGACGAGTTTATTTGAGTGTCCAAACATCCCTCTTTAGGTAGTTATTAGATCTTCACATTCGTGAACATCATAAAATCCACTGATTTCAAAGGCCCAGATGCTTATTATTACAGCAACTCAGTTGTTGAGGTGAGAGAAAATGAGAAGTATGTTGCTGCACCACTAAATCAATGGCTGGGAACGGCTGAAACCAAACAAAAAGAATTCACGGTTGCCAGATAGGGCTATTTTCTTCTGACAGTCTCAGGGGACTCAAACAGAATCCATTTGTTTGATTGTTTGTTTTTCAGTTTCACTCGTGCAGTGTACTTGTCCACACACCTTCGGCTTGTAGTTTGTCTGTGTCCTTGGATCTCAAGTGAGTCTCCTGTAAGTAAGCACGTAGGTGTCTTGAGATTTCATCCCTTCTTTTAACCCTGTGTCTTTTGTTTGCTGCACTCAGTGCCTGACCTTTTATTCTGATGATTTAGAGCTGTGCACTTATTGCACTTAAAGAATTTTTTTTATCATTAAGCTAAAATCACTTGAAGAACATTATGTTTACTATGCACCCCCCTTCACCAAGTACCCCTGAAAAACCTCTTCAGTCGCTCTCGATCTGCGTAGTTGGATGCTGTAGACCCCTTCACCATGTCCCTCCCAACAGACCCCGTTACAGTCGCTCTCCATCAGTGAGTAGTAAGATGTTATATGATCTCTACTAGCCTTCCCTGCGTTGAACAGCACTCCTCATGCCCCCTCGACCCCAAGCATTATACATGCTAAAAATAATGCCCCCATTCTTTCTCCTCACACTTATCCCTCCCTTCAGACCCACCCTGCCCAGTCCTTTTCCCTTTGGTAACTTTTAGTCAACTCTCGGGTTCTGTGAGTCTGCTGCTGTTTTTTTCCTTCAGTTTTTCTTTGTTGTTATACTCCACACATGAGTGAAAACACTTGGTACTTGTCTTTCTACTCCTGGACTATTTGTCTGAACATACTACCGTCTAGCTCCATCCAGGTCATTGCAAATGGTAGTATTTGTTTTCTTCTTAAGGCTGCTTACTGCACTTTTTAAACTGGATTTCATTCTTCCTTCTTGTTTGTAGTTTAGCTATGTTATTCACCATTCAACTCCTGGTTATGAACAGTAGCTTTGTGTCAATCGATATGTATCTGTATCTATCTATCTAATGGTCTGTCTGTCTATGTATGTTTGTATGTATTTATCTATGTATCTATCTATCTTCCTATCATCTATCTATGATGTCTATCATCTATTAATCTATGTACCTATCTATCTATCTTTCATCTGTCATCTGTGTACCTATCTATCTATGAATCCATCATCTTTTTGTCTGCCCATCTATCCTTCTGTACAGAACAGTTAACAACATAGCCTATGTCTCTTTCCTACATTATGCTTCCAGAAATCTTGCAAGGTAGCTAAGCCATAAGGAGAGCACTGTGTTCACCGATACACTTTCAGGTAGAGTCAGCCGCGTGTGCTTACAAAACCAGTAAATGGAGGTGAAAGGACTTGAACCTGTATCTCTGTCCTCTGTCCTCTTATACTTCCTGCTCACTTGGTGACTTTATTTAGCCACATTCAGTGAGTAAATGATCCCTGAAGACCACAAGTATCCTTCGTCTGGTCCGGTTGTCGAAAGAAAAGTGTACTTGGTTCTTTGCACACCACCATGTTTGAGGGACATTGGCGTGATCACTGCTGATAGGTGGAGGGACAAATATAAAGGAACACCTATTTCTGGACAGGAGCAGTTGGGAACAAAGAGTGTGTTGTGGAGTGAAGTGTTTATTTGAGGGTCCAAACTTCCCTCCTTAGGTGGTTATTACTTCTTTACATTCGTGAACATCATAAAAAGCAATGATTTTAAAAGCCCAGACGCATATTATTACAGCAATTCATTTGTTGAGGTGAGAGGAAATGAGAAGGAAGTTGCTGCACCACGAAATCTATGCCTGAGCACTGCTGAAACCAAACAAAAAGAATTCACGGTGGCTAGATAGTGCTATTTTCTACTGACTCTCTCTGGGGTCCAAAAGAGAATCCATTTCTTTCTTAGTTTCTCAGGTTCACTTGTGTAGGGAACCTGTCCCCGCCCCTTCAGCTTGTAGTTTGTCTGTGTCCTTGGATCTCAAGTGAGTCTCCAGTAACGGAGCACGTAGGTGGTCTTGAGTTTTCATCAGTTCTTCTAACCCTGTGTCTTTTGATTGGAGCACTCAAAGCCTGTACTTTTATTCTGATATTTGAGAGCTGTGCTCTTTCTGCACTTTGAAATTCTTTTTGTTCTCATTAATATACAATCACATGCAGAAAATTATGTTATTCTGTCTACCCTCTTCACCAAGTCACCCCAAATCCCATTTACAGCCGCTCTCCGTCAGCATGTACTAAGATGCTGTAGAATCACTACATGTCTTCTCTGCGTTGTACAGCCCTGCCCACGACACCCCACCCTACACATTATACATGCTAATCCTAATGCCCCCATTCTTTTTCCCCGCACTTATTACTCCCTTCCCACAAACCCTACCCAGTCCCTTTCTCTTTGGTAACTGTTAGTCCACTCTCGGGTTCTGTGAGTCTGCTGCTGTCTTTTCCTTCAGTTTTTCTTTGTTATCATACTCCACACATGAGTGAAATCATTTGGTACATGTATTTCTCCGCCTGGCCTGTTTGACTGAGCATAATACCCTCTAGCTCCATCCACGTTATTGCAAATGATAGGATTTGTTTTCTTCTTATGGCTGCTTACTGCACTTTTTAAACTGGATTTCATTCTTCTTTTTTGTTTGTAGTTTTGCTATGTGCTTTCACCATTGCTCTCCTTGTTTGAGCAGTAGCTTTGTGTTAATCGATATGTACCTATATCTATCTATCTGTCTGTCTATCTATTTATCAATCACTCAATCAATCATCTTTTTGTCTGCCCATCTGTCCTTGTGTACAGAACAGTTAACCAATTACCCTATATCACTTTCCTACACTATGCTTCCAAAAGTCCTGCAAAGTATCTAGGCTGTAGATAGAGCACTGGGTTTACCGAGACACTTGCAGTTCGAGTCGGCCGCGTGTACCTAAAAAACCAGGAAATGGTTGTGCCGGGACTTGATCCCGTGTCTCTATCCTCTGTCCTCTTTCATCTCCTTCTAACTTGCTATCTGTATTTAGCCACATTCTTTGACTAAGTGCTCCCTGAAGACCACAAGTATCATTCCTCTGGGCCTGTTGTCACGAGAAAAGTAAACTTGCTGCTTTGCTCACCACCATGTTTGAAGGACCTCAGCGTGATCACCTCCGATAGGACGGAGGGTCAAATAAAAAGGAACACCAATTTCTAGACATGAGCAGTTGGGAGCTAAGAGTGTATTGTGGGGTGACGAGTTTATTTGAGTGTCCAAACATCCCTCTTTAGGTAGTTATTAGATCTTCACATTCGTGAACATCATAAAATCCACTGATTTCAAAGGCCCAGATGCTTATTATTACAGCAACTCAGTTGTTGAGGTGAGAGAAAATGAGAAGTATGTTGCTGCACCACTAAATCAATGGCTGGGAACGGCTGAAACCAAACAAAAAGAATTCACGGTTGCCAGATAGGGCTATTTTCTTCTGACAGTCTCAGGGGACTCAAACAGAATCCATTTGTTTGATTGTTTGTTTTTCAGTTTCACTCGTGCAGTGTACTTGTCCACACACCTTCGGCTTGTAGTTTGTCTGTGTCCTTGGATCTCAAGTGAGTCTCCTGTAAGTAAGCACGTAGGTGTCTTGAGATTTCATCCCTTCTTTTAACCCTGTGTCTTTTGTTTGCTGCACTCAGTGCCTGACCTTTTATTCTGATGATTTAGAGCTGTGCACTTATTGCACTTAAAGAATTTTTTTTATCATTAAGCTAAAATCACTTGAAGAACATTATGTTTACTATGCACCCCCCTTCACCAAGTACCCCTGAAAAACCTCTTCAGTCGCTCTCGATCTGCGTAGTTGGATGCTGTAGACCCCTTCACCATGTCCCTCCCAACAGACCCCGTTACAGTCGCTCTCCATCAGTGAGTAGTAAGATGTTATATGATCTCTACTAGCCTTCCCTGCGTTGAACAGCACTCCTCATGCCCCCTCGACCCCAAGCATTATACATGCTAAAACTAATGCCCCCATTCTTTCTCCTCACACTTATCCCTCCCTTCAGACCCACCCTGCCCAGTCCTTTTCCCTTTGGTAACTTTTAGTCAACTCTCGGGTTCTGTGAGTCTGCTGCTGTTTTTTTCCTTCAGTTTTTCTTTGTTGTTATACTCCACACATGAGTGAAAACACTTGGTACTTGTCTTTCTACTCCTGGACTATTTGTCTGAACATACTACCGTCTAGCTCCATCCAGGTCATTGCAAATGGTAGTATTTGTTTTCTTCTTAAGGCTGCTTACTGCACTTTTTAAACTGGATTTCATTCTTCCCTCTTGTTTGTAGTTTAGCTATGTTATTCACCATTCAACTCCTGGTTATGAACAGTAGCTTTGTGTCAATCGATATGTATCTGTATCTATCTATCTAATGGTCTGTCTGTCTTTGTATGTATGTATGTATGTATGTATGTATTTATCTATGTATCTATCTATCTTCCTATCATCTATCTATGATGTCTATCATCTATTAATCTATGTACCTATCTATCTATCTTTCATCTGTCATCTGTGTACCTATCTATCTATGAATCCATCATCTTTTTGTCTGCCCATCTATCCTTCTGTACAGAACAGTTAACAACATAGCCTATGTCTCTTTCCTACATTATGCTTCCAGAAATCTTGCAAGGTAGCTAAGCCATAAGGAGAGCACTGTGTTCACCGATACACTTTCAGGTAGAGTCAGCCGCGTGTGCTTACAAAACCAGTAAATGGAGGTGAAAGGACTTGAACCTGTATCTCTGTCCTCTGTCCTCTTATACTTCCTGCTCACTTGGTGACTTTATTTAGCCACATTCAGTGAGTAAGTGATCCCTGAAGACCACAAGTATCCTTCGTCTGGTCCGGTTGTCGAAAGAAAAGTGTACTTGGTTCTTTGCACACCACCATGTTTGAGGGACATTGGCGTGATCACTGCTGATAGGTGGAGGGACAAATATACAGGAACACCTATTTCTGGACAGGAGCAGTTGGGAACAAAGAGTGTGTTCTGGAATGAAGTGTTTATTTGAGGGTCCAAACTTCCCTCCTTAGGTGGTTATTACTTCTTTACATTCGTGAACATCATAAAAAGCAATGATTTTAAAAGCCCAGACGCATATTATTACAGCAATTCATTTGTTGAGGTGAGAGGAAATGAGAAGGAAGTTGCTGCACCACGAAATCTATGCCTGAGCACTGCTGAAACCAAACAAAAAGAATTCACGGTGGCTAGATAGTGCTATTTTCTACTGACTCTCTCTGGGGTCCAAAAGAGAATCCATTTCTTTCTTTGTTTCTCAGGTTCACTTGTGTAGGGAACCTGTCCCCGCCCCTTCAGCTTGTAGTTTGTCTGTGTCCTTGGATCTCAAGTGAGTCTCCAGTAACGGAGCACGTAGGTGGTCTTGAGTTTTCATCAGTTCTTCTAACCCTGTGTCTTTTGATTGGAGCACTCAAAGCCTGTACTTTTATTCTGATATTTGAGAGCTGTGCTCTTTCTGCACTTTGAAATTCTTTTTGTTCTCATTAATATACAATCACATGCAGAAAATTATGTTATTCTGTCTACCCTCTTCACCAAGTCACCCCAAATCCCATTTACAGCCGCTCTCCGTCAGCATGTACTAAGATGCTGTAGAATCACTACATGTCTTCTCTGTGTTGTACAGCCCTGCCCACGACACCCCACCCTACACATTATACATGCTAATCCTAATGCCCCCATTCTTTTTCCCCGCACTTATTACTCCCTTCCCACAAACCCTACCCAGTCCCTTTCTCTTTGGTAACTGTTAGTCCACTCTCGGGTTCTGTGAGTCTGCTGCTGTCTTTTCCTTCAGTTTTTCTTTGTTATCATACTCCACACATGAGTGAAATCATTTGGTACATGTATTTCTCCGCCTGGCCTATTTGACTGAGCATAATACCCTCTAGCTCCATCCACGTTATTGCAAATGATAGGATTTGTTTTCTTCTTATGGCTGCTTACTGCACTTTTTAAACTGGATTTCATTCTTCTTTTTTGTTTGTAGTTTTGCTATGTGCTTTCACCATTGCTCTACTTGTTATGAGCAGTAGCTTTGTGTTAATCGATATGTACCTATATCTATCTATCTGTCTGTCTATCTATTTATCAATCACTCAATCAATCATCTTTTTGTCTGCCCATCTGTCCTTGTGTACAGAACAGTTAACCAATTACCCTATATCACTTTCCTACACTATGCTTCCAAAAGTCCTGCAAAGTATCTAGGCTGTAGATAGAGCACTGGGTTTACCGAGACACTTGCAGTTCGAGTCGGCCGCGTGTACCTAAAAAACCAGGAAATGGTTGTGCCGGGACTTGATCCCGTGTCTCTATCCTCTGTCCTCTTTCATCTCCTTCTAACTTGCTATCTGTATTTAGCCACATTCTTTGACTAAGTGTTCCCTGAAGACCACAAGTATCATTCCTCTGGGCCTGTTGTCACGAGAAAAGTAAACTTGCTGCTTTGCTCACCACCATGTTTGAAGGACCTCAGCGTGATCACCTCTGATAGGACGGAGGGTCAAATAAAAAGGAACACCAATTTCTAGACATGAGCAGTTGGGAGCTAAGAGTGTATTGTGGGGTGACGAGTTTATTTGAGTGTCCAAACATCCCTCTTTAGGTAGTTATTAGATCTTCACATTCGTGAACATCATAAAATCCACTGATTTCAAAGGCCCAGATGCTTATTATTACAGCAACTCAGTTGTTGAGGTGAGAGAAAATGAGAAGTATGTTGCTGCACCACTAAATCAATGGCTGGGAATGGCTGAAACCAAACAAAAAGAATTCACGGTTGCCAGATAGGGCTATTTTCTTCTGACAGTCTCAGGGGACTCAAACAGAATCCATTTGTTTGATTGTTTGTTTTTCAGTTTCACTCGTGCAGTGTACTTGTCCACACACCTTCGGCTTGTAGTTTGTCTGTGTCCTTGGATCTCAAGTGAGTCTCCTGTAAGTAAGCACGTAGGTGTCTTGAGATTTCATCCCTTCTTTTAACCCTGTGTCTTTTGTTTGCTGCACTCAGTGCCTGACCTTTTATTCTGATGATTTAGAGCTGTGCACTTATTGCACTTAAAGAATTTTTTTTATCATTAAGCTAAAATCACTTGAAGAACATTATGTTTACTATGCACCCCCCTTCACCAAGTACCCCTGAAAAACCTCTTCAGTCGCTCTCGATCTGCGTAGTTGGATGCTGTAGACCCCTTCACCATGTCCCTCCCAACAGACCCCGTTACAGTCGCTCTCCATCAGTGAGTAGTAAGATGTTATATGATCTCTACTAGCCTTCCCTGCGTTGAACAGCACTCCTCATGCCCCCTCGACCCCAAGCATTATACATGCTAAAACTAATGCCCCCATTCTTTCTCCTCACACTTATCCCTCCCTTCAGACCCACCCTGCCCAGTCCTTTTCCCTTTGGTAACTTTTAGTCAACTCTCGGGTTCTGTGAGTCTGCTGCTGTTTTTTTCCTTCAGTTTTTCTTTGTTGTTATACTCCACACATGAGTGAAAACACTTGGTACTTGTCTTTCTACTCCTGGACTATTTGTCTGAACATACTACCGTCTAGCTCCATCCAGGTCATTGCAAATGGTAGTATTTGTTTTCTTCTTAAGGCTGCTTACTGCACTTTTTAAACTGGATTTCATTCTTCCTTCTTGTTTGTAGTTTAGCTATGTTATTCACCATTCAACTCCTGGTTATGAACAGTAGCTTTGTGTCAATCGATATGTATCTGTATCTATCTATCTAATGGTCTGTCTGTCTATCTATGTATGTATGTATGTATGTATGTATTTATCTATGTATCTATCTATCTTCCTATCATCTATCTATGATGTCTATCATCTATTAATCTATGTACCTATCTATCTATCTTTCATCTGTCATCTGTGTACCTATCTATCTATGAATCCATCATCTTTTTGTCTGCCCATCTATCCTTCTGTGCAGAACAGTTAACAACATAGCCTATGTCTCTTTCCTACATTATGCTTCCAGAAATCTTGCAAGGTAGCTAAGCCATAAGGAGAGCACTGTGTTCACCGATACACTTTCAGGTAGAGTCAGCCGCGTGTGCTTACAAAACCAGTAAATGGAGGTGAAAGGACTTGAACCTGTATCTCTGTCCTCTGTCCTCTTATACTTCCTGCTCACTTGGTGACTTTATTTAGCCACATTCAGTGAGTAACTGATCCCTGAAGACCACAAGTATCCTTCGTCTGGTCCGGTTGTCGAAAGAAAAGTGTACTTGGTTCTTTGCACACCACCATGTTTGAGGGACATTGGCGTGATCACTGCTGATAGGTGGAGGGACAAATATAAAGGAACACCTATTTCTGGACAGGAGCAGTTGGGAACAAAGAGTGTGTTGTGGAGTGAAGTGTTTATTTGAGGGTCCAAACTTCCCTCCTTAGGTGGTTATTACTTCTTTACATTCGTGAACATCATAAAAAGCAATGATTTTAAAAGCCCAGACGCATATTATTACAGCAATTCATTTGTTGAGGTGAGAGGAAATGAGAAGGAAGTTGCTGCACCACGAAATCTATGCCTGAGCACTGCTGAAACCAAACAAAAAGAATTCACGGTGGCTAGATAGTGCTATTTTCTACTGACTCTCTCTGGGGTCCAAAAGAGAATCCATTTCTTTCTTTGTTTCTCAGGTTCACTTGTGTAGGGAACCTGTCCCCGCCCCTTCAGCTAGAAGTTTGTCTGTGTCCTTGGATCTCAAGTGAGTCTCCAGTAACGGAGCACGTAGGTGGTCTTGAGTTTTCATCAGTTCTTCTAACCCTGTGTCTTTTGATTGGAGCACTCAAAGCCTGTACTTTTATTCTGATATTTGAGAGCTGTGCTCTTTCTGCACTTTGAAATTCTTTTTGTTCTCATTAATATACAATCACATGCAGGAAATTATGTTATTCTGTCTACCCTCTTCACCAAGTCACCCCAAATCCCATTTACAGCCGCTCTCCGTCAGCATGTACTAAGATGCTGTAGAATCACTACATGTCTTCTCTGTGTTGCACAGCCCTGCCCACGACACCCCACCCTACACATTATACATGCTAATCCTAATGCCCCCATTCTTTTTCCCCGCACTTATTACTCCCTTCCCACAAACCCTACCCAGTCCCTTTCTCTTTGGTAACTGTTAGTCCACTCTCGGGTTCTGTGAGTCTGCTGCTGTCTTTTCCTTCAGTTTTTCTTTGTTATCATACTCCACACATGAGTGAAATCATTTGGTACATGTATTTCTCCGCCTGGCCTATTTGACTGAGCATAATACCCTCTAGCTCCATCCACGTTATTGCAAATGATAGGATTTGTTTTCTTCTTATGGCTGCTTACTGCACTTTTTAAACTGGATTTCATTCTTCTTTTTTGTTTGTAGTTTTGCTATGTGCTTTCACCATTGCTCTCCTTGTTATGAGCAGTAGCTTTGTGTTAATCGATATGTACCTATATCTATCTATCTGTCTGTCTATCTATTTATCAATCACTCAATCAATCATCTTTTTGTCTGCCCATCTGTCCTTGTGTACAGAACAGTTAACCAATTACCCTATATCACTTTCCTACACTATGCTTCCAAAAGTCCTGCAAAGTATCTAGGCTGTAGATAGAGCACTGGGTTTACCGAGACACTTGCAGTTCGTGTCGGCCGCGTGTACCTAAAAAACCAGGAAATGGTTGTGCCGGGACTTGATCCCGTGTCTCTATCCTCTGTCCTCTTTCATCTCCTTCTAACTTGCTATCTGTATTTAGCCACATTCTTTGACTAAGTGTTCCCTGAAGACCACAAGTATCATTCCTCTGGGCCTGTTGTCACGAGAAAAGTAAACTTGCTGCTTTGCTCACCACCATGTTTGAAGGACCTCAGCGTGATCACCTCTGATAGGACGGAGGGTCAAATAAAAAGGAACACCAATTTCTAGACATGAGCAGTTGGGAGCTAAGAGTGTATTGTGGGGTGACGAGTTTATTTGAGTGTCCAAACATCCCTCTTTAGGTAGTTATTAGATCTTCACATTCGTGAACATCATAAAATCCACTGATTTCAAAGGCCCAGATGCTTATTATTACAGCAACTCAGTTGTTGAGGTGAGAGAAAATGAGAAGTATGTTGCTGCACCACTAAATCAATGGCTGGGAACGGCTGAAACCAAACAAAAAGAATTCACGGTTGCCAGATAGGGCTATTTTCTTCTGACAGTCTCAGGGGACTCAAACAGAATCCATTTGTTTGATTGTTTGTTTTTCAGTTTCACTCGTGCAGTGTACTTGTCCACACACCTTCGGCTTGTAGTTTGTCTGTGTCCTTGGATCTCAAGTGAGTCTCCTGTAAGTAAGCACGTAGGTGTCTTGAGATTTCATCCCTTCTTTTAACCCTGTGTCTTTTGTTTGCTGCACTCAGTGCCTGACCTTTTATTCTGATGATTTAGAGCTGTGCACTTATTGCACTTAAAGAATTTTTTTTATCATTAAGCTAAAATCACTTGAAGAACATTATGTTTACTATGCACCCCCCTTCACCAAGTACCCCTGAAAAACCTCTTCAGTCGCTCTCGATCTGCGTAGTTGGATGCTGTAGACCCCTTCACCATGTCCCTCCCAACAGACCCCGTTACAGTCGCTCTCCATCAGTGAGTAGTAAGATGTTATATGATCTCTACTAGCCTTCCCTGCGTTGAACAGCACTCCTCATGCCCCCTCGACCCCAAGCATTATACATGCTAAAACTAATGCCCCCATTCTTTCTCCTCACACTTATCCCTCCCTTCAGACCCACCCTGCCCAGTCCTTTTCCCTTTGGTAACTTTTAGTCAACTCTCGGGTTCTGTGAGTCTGCTGCTGTTTTTTTCCTTCAGTTTTTCTTTGTTGTTATACTCCACACATGAGTGAAAACACTTGGTACTTGTCTTTCTACTCCTGGACTATTTGTCTGAACATACTACCGTCTAGCTCCATCCAGGTCATTGCAAATGGTAGTATTTGTTTTCTTCTTAAGGCTGCTTACTGCACTTTTTAAACTGGATTTCATTCTTCCTTCTTGTTTGTAGTTTAGCTATGTTATTCACCATTCAACTCCTGGTTATGAACAGTAGCTTTGTGTCAATCGATATGTATCTGTATCTATCTATCTAATGGTCTGTCTGTCTATGTATGTATGTATGTATGTATGTATGTATTTATCTATGTATCTATCTATCTTCCTATCATCTATCTATGATGTCTATCATCTATTAATCTATGTACCTATCTATCTATCTTTCATCTGTCATCTGTGTACCTATCTATCTATGAATCCATCATCTTTTTGTCTGCCCATCTATCCTTCTGTGCAGAACAGTTAACAACATAGCCTATGTCTCTTTCCTACATTATGCTTCCAGAAATCTTGCAAGGTAGCTAAGCCATAAGGAGAGCACTGTGTTCACCGATACACTTTCAGGTAGAGTCAGCCGCGTGTGCTTACAAAACCAGTAAATGGAGGTGAAAGGACTTGAACCTGTATCTCTGTCCTCTGTCCTCTTATACTTCCTGCTCACTTGGTGACTTTATTTAGCCACATTCAGTGAGTAAGTGATCCCTGAAGACCACAAGTATCCTTCGTCTGGTCCGGTTGTCGAAAGAAAAGTGTACTTGGTTCTTTGCACACCACCATGTTTGAGGGACATTGGCGTGATCACTGCTGATAGGTGGAGGGACAAATATAAAGGAACACCTATTTCTGGACAGGAGCATTTGGGAACAAAGAGTGTGTTGTGTAGTGAAGTGTTTATTTGAGGGTCCAAACTTCCCTCCTTAGGTGGTTATTACTTCTTTACATTCGTGAACATCATAAAAAGCAATGATTTTAAAAGCCCAGACGCATATTATTACAGCAATTCATTTGTTGAGGTGAGAGGAAATGAGAAGGAAGTTGCTGCACCACGAAATCTATGCCTGAGCACTGCTGAAACCAAACAAAAAGAATTCACGGTGGCTAGATAGTGCTATTTTCTACTGACTCTCTCTGGGGTCCAAAAGAGAATCCATTTCTTTCTTTGTTTCTCAGGTTCACTTGTGTAGGGAACCTGTCCCCGCCCCTTCAGCTAGAAGTTTGTCTGTGTCCTTGGATCTCAAGTGAGTCTCCAGTAACGGAGCACGTAGGTGGTCTTGAGTTTTCATCAGTTCTTCTAACCCTGTGTCTTTTGATTGGAGCACTCAAAGCCTGTACTTTTATTCTGATATTTGAGAGCTGTGCTCTTTCTGCACTTTGAAATTCTTTTTGTTCTCATTAATATACAATCACATGCAGGAAATTATGTTATTCTGTCTACCCTCTTCACCAAGTCACCCCAAATCCCATTTACAGCCGCTCTCCGTCAGCATGTACTAAGATGCTGTAGAATCACTACATGTCTTCTCTGTGTTGTACAGCCCTGCCCACGACACCCCACCCTACACATTATACATGCTAATCCTAATGCCCCCATTCTTTTTCCCCGCACTTATTACTCCCTTCCCACAAACCCTACCCAGTCCCTTTCTCTTTGGTAACTGTTAGTCCACTCTCGGGTTCTGTGAGTCTGCTGCTGTCTTTTCCTTCAGTTTTTCTTTGTTATCATACTCCACACATGAGTGAAATCATTTGGTACATGTATTTCTCCGCCTGGCCTATTTGACTGAGCATAATACCCTCTAGCTCCATCCACGTTATTGCAAATGATAGGATTTGTTTTCTTCTTATGGCTGCTTACTGCACTTTTTAAACTGGATTTCATTCTTCTTTTTTGTTTGTAGTTTTGCTATGTGCTTTCACCATTGCTCTCCTTGTTATGAGCAGTAGCTTTGTGTTAATCGATATGTACCTATATCTATCTATCTGTCTGTCTATCTATTTATCAATCACTCAATCAATCATCTTTTTGTCTGCCCATCTGTCCTTGTGTACAGAACAGTTAACCAATTATCCTATATCACTTTCCTACACTATGCTTCCAAAAGTCCTGCAAAGTATCTAGGCTGTAGATAGAGCACTGGGTTTACCGAGACACTTGCAGTTCGTGTCGGCCGCGTGTACCTAAAAAACCAGGAAATGGTTGTGCCGGGACTTGATCCCGTGTCTCTATCCTCTGTCCTCTTTCATCTCCTTCTAACTTGCTATCTGTATTTAGCCACATTCTTTGACTAAGTGTTCCCTGAAGACCACAAGTATCATTCCTCTGGGCCTGTTGTCACGAGAAAAGTAAACTTGCTGCTTTGCTCACCACCATGTTTGAAGGACCTCAGCGTGATCACCTCCGATAGGACGGAGGGTCAAATAAAAAGGAACACCAATTTCTAGACATGAGCAGTTGGGAGCTAAGAGTGTATTGTGGGGTGACGAGTTTATTTGAGTGTCCAAACATCCCTCTTTAGGTAGTTATTAGATCTTCACATTCGTGAACATCATAAAATCCACTGATTTCAAAGGCCCAGATGCTTATTATTACAGCAACTCAGTTGTTGAGGTGAGAGAAAATGAGAAGTATGTTGCTGCACCACTAAATCAATGGCTGGGAACGGCTGAAACCAAACAAAAAGAATTCACGGTTGCCAGATAGGGCTATTTTCTTCTGACAGTCTCAGGGGACTCAAACAGAATCCATTTGTTTGATTGTTTGTTTTTCAGTTTCACTCGTGCAGTGTACTTGTCCACACACCTTCGGCTTGTAGTTTGTCTGTGTCCTTGGATCTCAAGTGAGTCTCCTGTAAGTAAGCACGTAGGTGTCTTGAGATTTCATCCCTTCTTTTAACCCTGTGTCTTTTGTTTGCTGCACTCAGTGCCTGACCTTTTATTCTGATGATTTAGAGCTGTGCACTTATTGCACTTAAAGAATTTTTTTTATCATTAAGCTAAAATCACTTGAAGAACATTATGTTTACTATGCACCCCCCTTCACCAAGTACCCCTGAAAAACCTCTTCAGTCGCTCTCGATCTGCGTAGTTGGATGCTGTAGACCCCTTCACCATGTCCCTCCCAACAGACCCCGTTACAGTCGCTCTCCATCAGTGAGTAGTAAGATGTTATATGATCTCTACTAGCCTTCCATGCGTTGAACAGCACTCCTCATGCCCCCTCGACCCCAAGCATTATACATGCTAAAAATAATGCCCCCATTCTTTCTCCTCACACTTATCCCTCCCTTCAGACCCACCCTGCCCAGTCCTTTTCCCTTTGGTAACTTTTAGTCAACTCTCGGGTTCTGTGAGTCTGCTGCTGTTTTTTTCCTTCAGTTTTTCTTTGTTGTTATACTCCACACATGAGTGAAAACACTTGGTATTTGTCTTTCTACTCCTAGACTATTTGTCTGAACATACTACCGTCTAGCTCCATCCAGGACATTGCAAATGGTAGTATTTGTTTTCTTCTTAAGGCTGCTTACTGCACTTTTTAAACTGGATTTCATTCTTCCTTCTTGTTTGTAGTTTAGCTATGTTATTCACCATCCAACTCCTGGTTATGAACAGTAGCTTTGTGTCAATCGATATGTATCTGTATCTATCTATCTAATGGTCTGTCTGTCTATGTATGTATGTATGTATGTATGTATGTATGTATTTATCTATGTATCTATCTATCTTCCTATCATCTATCTATGATGTCTATCATCTATTAATCTATGTACCTATCTATCTATCTTTCATCTGTCATCTGTGTACCTATCTATCTATGAATCCATCATCTTTTTGTCTGCCCATCTATCCTTCTGTGCAGAACAGTTAAATACATAGCCTATGTCTCTTTCCTACATTATGCTTCCAGAAATCTTGCAAGGTAGCTAAGCCATAAGGAGAGCACTGTGTTCACCGATACACTTTCAGGTAGAGTCAGCCGCGTGTGCTTACAAAACCAGTAAATGGAGGTGAAAGGACTTGAACCTGTATCTCTGTCCTCTGTCCTCTTATACTTCCTGCTCACTTGGTGACTTTATTTAGCCACATTCAGTGAGTAAGTGATCCCTGAAGACCACAAGTATCCTTCGTCTGGTCCGGTTGTCGAAAGAAAAGTGTACTTGGTTCTTTGCACACCACCATGTTTGAGGGACATTGGCGTGATCACTGCTGATAGGTGGAGGGACAAATATAAAGGAACACCTATTTCTGGACAGGAGCAGTTGGGAACAAAGAGTGTGTTGTGGAGTGAAGTGTTTATTTGAGGGTCCAAACTTCCCTCCTTAGGTGGTTATTACTTCTTTACATTCGTGAACATCATAAAAAGCAATGATTTTAAAAGCCCAGACGCATATTATTACAGCAATTCATTTGTTGAGGTGAGAGGAAATGAGAAGGAAGTTGCTGCACCACGAAATCTATGCCTGAGCACTGCTGAAACCAAACAAAAAGAATTCACGGTGGCTAGATAGTGCTATTTTCTACTGACTCTCTCTGGGGTCCAAAAGAGAATCCATTTCTTTCTTTGTTTCTCAGGTTCACTTGTGTAGGGAACCTGTCCCCGCCCCTTCAGCTTGTAGTTTGTCTGTGTCCTTGGATCTCAAGTGAGTCTCCAGTAACGGAGCACGTAGGTGGTCTTGAGTTTTCATCAGTTCTTCTAACCCTGTGTCTTTTGATTGGAGCACTCAAAGCCTGTACTTTTATTCTGATATTTGAGAGCTGTGCTCTTTCTGCACTTTGAAATTCTTTTTGTTCTCATTAATATACAATCACATGCAGAAAATTATGTTATTCTGTCTACCCTCTTCACCAAGTCACCCCAAATCCCATTTACAGCCGCTCTCCGTCAGCATGTACTAAGATGCTGTAGAATCACTACATGTCTTCTCTGTGTTGTACAGCCCTGCCCACGACACCCCACCCTACACATTATACATGCTAATCCTAATGCCCCCATTCTTTTTCCCCGCACTTATTACTCCCTTCCCACAAACCCTACCCAGTCCCTTTCTCTTTGGTAACTGTTAGTCCACTCTCGGGTTCTGTGAGTCTGCTGCTGTCTTTTCCTTCAGTTTTTCTTTGTTATCATACTCCACACATGAGTGAAATCATTTGGTACATGTATTTCTCCGCCTGGCCTATTTGACTGAGCATAATACCCTCTAGCTCCATCCACGTTATTGCAAATGATAGGATTTGTTTTCTTCTTATGGCTGCTTACTGCACTTTTTAAACTGGATTTCATTCTTCTTTTTTGTTTTTAGTTTTGCTATGTGCTTTCACCATTGCTCTCCTTGTTATGAGCAGTAGCTTTGTGTTAATCGATATGTACCTATATCTATCTATCTGTCTGTCTATCTATTTATCAATCACTCAATCAATCATCTTTTTGTCTGCCCATCTGTCCTTGTGTACAGAACAGTTAACCAATTATCCTATATCACTTTCCTACACTATGCTTCCAAAAGTCCTGCAAAGTATCTAGGCTGTAGATAGAGCACTGGGTTTACCGAGACACTTGCAGTTCGTGTCGGCCGCGTGTACCTAAAAAACCAGGAAATGGTTGTGCCGGGACTTGATCCCGTGTCTCTATCCTCTGTCCTCTTTCATCTCCTTCTAACTTGCTATCTGTATTTAGCCACATTCTTTGACTAAGTGTTCCCTGAAGACCACAAGTATCATTCCTCTGGGCCTGTTGTCACGAGAAAAGTAAACTTGCTGCTTTGCTCACCACCATGTTTGAAGGACCTCAGCGTGATCACCTCCGATAGGACGGAGGGTCAAATAAAAAGGAACACCAATTTCTAGACATGAGCAGTTGGGAGCTAAGAGTGTATTGTGGGGTGACGAGTTTATTTGAGTGTCCAAACATCCCTCTTTAGGTAGTTATTAGATCTTCACATTCGTGAACATCATAAAATCCACTGATTTCAAAGGCCCAGATGCTTATTATTACAGCAACTCAGTTGTTGAGGTGAGAGAAAATGAGAAGTATGTTGCTGCACCACTAAATCAATGGCTGGGAACGGCTGAAACCAAACAAAAAGAATTCACGGTTGCCAGATAGGGCTATTTTCTTCTGACAGTCTCAGGGGACTCAAACAGAATCCATTTGTTTGATTGTTTGTTTTTCAGTTTCACTCGTGCAGTGTACTTGTCCACACACCTTCGGCTTGTAGTTTGTCTGTGTCCTTGGATCTCAAGTGAGTCTCCTGTAAGTAAGCACGTAGGTGTCTTGAGATTTCATCCCTTCTTTTAACCCTGTGTCTTTTGTTTGCTGCACTCAGTGCCTGACCTTTTATTCTGATGATTTAGAGCTGTGCACTTATTGCACTTAAAGAATTTTTTTTATCATTAAGCTAAAATCACTTGAAGAACATTATGTTTACTATGCACCCCCCTTCACCAAGTACCCCTGAAAAACCTCTTCAGTCGCTCTCGATCTGCGTAGTTGGATGCTGTAGACCCCTTCACCATGTCCCTCCCAACAGACCCCGTTACAGTCGCTCTCCATCAGTGAGTAGTAAGATGTTATATGATCTCTACTAGCCTTCCCTGCGTTGAACAGCACTCCTCATGCCCCCTCGACCCCAAGCATTATACATGCTAAAACTAATGCCCCCATTCTTTCTCCTCACACTTATCCCTCCCTTCAGACCCACCCTGCCCAGTCCTTTTCCCTTTGGTAACTTTTAGTCAACTCTCGGGTTCTGTGAGTCTGCTGCTGTTTTTTTCCTTCAGTTTTTCTTTGTTGTTATACTCCACACATGAGTGAAAACACTTGGTACTAGTCTTTCTACTCCTGGACTATTTGTCTGAACATACTACCGTCTAGCTCCATCCAGGTCATTGCAAATGGTAGTATTTGTTTTCTTCTTAAGGCTGCTTACTGCACTTTTTAAACTGGATTTCATTCTTCCTTCTTGTTTGTAGTTTAGCTATGTTATTCACCATTCAACTCCTGGTTATGAACAGTAGCTTTGTGTCAATCGATATGTATCTGTATCTATCTATCTAATGGTCTGTCTGTCTATGTATGTATGTATGTATTTATCTATGTATTTATCTATCTATCTTCCTATCATCTATCTATGATGTCTATCATCTATTAATCTATGTACCTATCTATCTATCTTTCATCTGTCATCTGTGTACCTATCTATCTATGAATCCATCATCTTTTTGTCTGCCCATCTATCCTTCTGTGCAGAACAGTTAACAACATAGCCTATGTCTCTTTCCTACATTATGCTTCCAGAAATCTTGCAAGGTAGCTAAGCCATAAGGAGAGCACTGTGTTCACCGATACACTTTCAGGTAGAGTCAGCCGCGTGTGCTTACAAAACCAGTAAATGGAGGTGAAAGGACTTGAACCTGTATCTCTGTCCTCTGTCCTCTTATACTTCCTGCTCACTTGGTGACTTTATTTAGCCACATTCAGTGAGTAAGTGATCCCTGAAGACCACAAGTATCCTTCGTCTGGTCCGGTTGTCGAAAGAAAAGTGTACTTGGTTCTTTGCACACCACCATGTTTGAGGGACATTGGCGTGATCACTGCTGATAGGTGGAGGGACAAATATAAAGGAACACCTATTTCTGGACAGGAGCAGTTGGGAACAAAGAGTGTGTTGTGGAGTGAAGTGTTTATTTGAGGGTCCAAACTTCCCTCCTTAGGTGGTTATTACTTCTTTACATTCGTGAACATCATAAAAAGCAATGATTTTAAAAGCCCAGACGCATATTATTACAGCAATTCATTTGTTGAGGTGAGAGGAAATGAGAAGGAAGTTGCTGCACCACGAAATCTATGCCTGAGCACTGCTGAAACCAAACAAAAAGAATTCACGGTGGCTAGATAGTGCTATTTTCTACTGACTCTCTCTGGGGTCCAAAAGAGAATCCATTTCTTTCTTTGTTTCTCAGGTTCACTTGTGTAGGGAACCTGTCCCCGCCCCTTCAGCTTGTAGTTTGTCTGTGTCCTTGGATCTCAAGTGAGTCTCCAGTAACGGAGCACGTAGGTGGTCTTGAGTTTTCATCAGTTCTTCTAACCCTGTGTCTTTTGATTGGAGCACTCAAAGCCTGTACTTTTATTCTGATATTTGAGAGCTGTGCTCTTTCTGCACTTTGAAATTCTTTTTGTTCTCATTAATATACAATCACATGCAGAAAATTATGTTATTCTGTCTACCCTCTTCACCAAGTCACCCCAAATCCCATTTACAGCCGCTCTCCGTCAGCATGTACTAAGATGCTGTAGAATCACTACATGTCTTCTCTGTGTTGTACAGCCCTGCCCACGACACCCCACCCTACACATTATACATGCTAATCCTAATGCCCCCATTCTTTTTCCCCGCACTTATTACTCCCTTCCCACAAACCCTACCCAGTCCCTTTCTCTTTGGTAACTGTTAGTCCACTCTCGGGTTCTGTGAGTCTGCTGCTGTCTTTTCCTTCAGTTTTTCTTTGTTATCATACTCCACACATGAGTGAAATCATTTGGTACATGTATTTCTCCGCCTGGCCTATTTGACTGAGCATAATACCCTCTAGCTCCATCCACGTTATTGCAAATGATAGGATTTGTTTTCTTCTTATGGCTGCTTACTGCACTTTTTAAACTGGATTTCATTCTTCTTTTTTGTTTGTAGTTTTGCTATGTGCTTTCACCATTGCTCTCCTTGTTATGAGCAGTAGCTTTGTGTTAATCGATATGTACCTATATCTATCTATCTGTCTGTCTATCTATTTATCAATCACTCAATCAATCATCTTTTTGTCTGCCCATCTGTCCTTGTGTACAGAACAGTTAACCAATTATCCTATATCACTTTCCTACACTATGCTTCCAAAAGTCCTGCAAAGTATCTAGGCTGTAGATAGAGCACTGGGTTTACCGAGACACTTGCAGTTCGTGTCGGCCGCGTGTACCTAAAAAACCAGGAAATGGTTGTGCCGGGACTTGATCCCGTGTCTCTATCCTCTGTCCTCTTTCATCTCCTTCTAACTTGCTATCTGTATTTAGCCACATTCTTTGACTAAGTGTTCCCTGAAGACCACAAGTATCATTCCTCTGGGCCTGTTGTCACGAGAAAAGTAAACTTGCTGCTTTGCTCACCACCATGTTTGAAGGACCTCAGCGTGATCACCTCCGATAGGACGGAGGGTCAAATAAAAAGGAACACCAATTTCTAGACATGAGCAGTTGGGAGCTAAGAGTGTATTGTGGGGTGACGAGTTTATTTGAGTGTCCAAACATCCCTCTTTAGGTAGTTATTAGATCTTCACATTCGTGAACATCATAAAATCCACTGATTTCAAAGGCCCAGATGCTTATTATTACAGCAACTCAGTTGTTGAGGTGAGAGAAAATGAGAAGTATGTTGCTGCACCACTAAATCAATGGCTGGGAACGGCTGAAACCAAACAAAAAGAATTCACGGTTGCCAGATAGGGCTATTTTCTTCTGACAGTCTCAGGGGACTCAAACAGAATCCATTTGTTTGATTGTTTGTTTTTCAGTTTCACTCGTGCAGTGTACTTGTCCACACACCTTCGGCTTGTAGTTTGTCTGTGTCCTTGGATCTCAAGTGAGTCTCCTGTAAGTAAGCACGTAGGTGTCTTGAGATTTCATCCCTTCTTTTAACCCTGTGTCTTTTGTTTGCTGCACTCAGTGCCTGACCTTTTATTCTGATGATTTAGAGCTGTGCACTTATTGCACTTAAAGAATTTTTTTTATCATTAAGCTAAAATCACTTGAAGAACATTATGTTTACTATGCACCCCCCTTCACCAAGTACCCCTGAAAAACCTCTTCAGTCGCTCTCGATCTGCGTAGTTGGATGCTGTAGACCCCTTCACCATGTCCCTCCCAACAGACCCCGTTACAGTCGCTCTCCATCAGTGAGTAGTAAGATGTTATATGATCTCTACTAGCCTTCCCTGCGTTGAACAGCACTCCTCATGCCCCCTCGACCCCAAGCATTATACATGCTAAAACTAATGCCCCCATTCTTTCTCCTCACACTTATCCCTCCCTTCAGACCCACCCTGCCCAGTCCTTTTCCCTTTGGTAACTTTTAGTCAACTCTCGGGTTCTGTGAGTCTGCTGCTGTTTTTTTCCTTCAGTTTTTCTTTGTTGTTATACTCCACACATGAGTGAAAACACTTGGTACTTGTCTTTCTACTCCTGGACTATTTGTCTGAACATACTACCGTCTAGCTCCATCCAGGTCATTGCAAATGGTAGTATTTGTTTTCTTCTTAAGGCTGCTTACTGCACTTTTTAAACTGGATTTCATTCTTCCTTCTTGTTTGTAGTTTAGCTATGTTATTCACCATTCAACTCCTGGTTATGAACAGTAGCTATGTGTCAATCGATATGTATCTGTATCTATCTATCTAATGGTCTGTCTGTCTATGTATGTATGTATGTATGTATGTATGTATTTATCTATGTATCTATCTATCTTCCTATCATCTATCTATGATGTCTATCATCTATTAATCTATGTACCTATCTATCTATCTTTCATCTGTCATCTGTGTACCTATCTATCTATGAATCCATCATCTTTTTGTCTGCCCATCTATCCTTCTGTGCAGAACAGTTAACAACATAGCCTATGTCTCTTTCCTACATTATGCTTCCAGAAATCTTGCAAGGTAGCTAAGCCATAAGGAGAGCACTGTGTTCACCGATACACTTTCAGGTAGAGTCAGCCGCGTGTGCTTACAAAACCAGTAAATGGAGGTGAAAGGACTTGAACCTGTATCTCTGTCCTCTGTCCTCTTATACTTCCTGCTCACTTGGTGACTTTATTTAGCCACATTCAGTGAGTAAGTGATCCCTGAAGACCACAAGTATCCTTCGTCTGGTCCGGTTGTCGAAAGAAAAGTGTACTTGGTTCTTTGCACACCACCATGTTTGAGGGACATTGGCGTGATCACTGCTGATAGGTGGAGGGACAAATATAAAGGAACACCTATTTCTGGACAGGAGCAGTTGGGAACAAAGAGTGTGTTGTGGAGTGAAGTGTTTATTTGAGGGTCCAAACTTCCCTCTTTAGGTGGTTATTACTTCTTTACATTCGTGAACATCATAAAAAGCAATGATTTTAAAAGCCCAGACGCATATTATTACAGCAATTCATTTGTTGAGGTGAGAGGAAATGAGAAGGAAGTTGCTGCACCACGAAATCTATGCCTGAGCACTGCTGAAACCAAACAAAAAGAATTCACGGTGGCTAGATAGTGCTATTTTCTACTGACTCTCTCTGGGGTCCAAAAGAGAATCCATTTCTTTCTTTGTTTCTCAGGTTCACTTGTGTAGGGAACCTGTCCCCGCCCCTTCAGCTTGTAGTTTGTCTGTGTCCTTGGATCTCAAGTGAGTCTCCAGTAACGGAGCACGTAGGTGGTCTTGAGTTTTCATCAGTTCTTCTAACCCTGTGTCTTTTGATTGGAGCACTCAAAGCCTGTACTTTTATTCTGATATTTGAGAGCTGTGCTCTTTCTGCACTTTGAAATTCTTTTTGTTCTCATTAATATACAATCACATGCAGGAAATTATGTTATTCTGTCTACCCTCTTCACCAAGTCACCCCAAATCCCATTTACAGCCGCTCTCCGTCAGCATGTACTAAGATGCTGTAGAATCACTACATGTCTTCTCTGTGTTGTACAGCCCTGCCCACGACACCCCACCCTACACATTATACATGCTAATCCTAATGCCCCCATTCTTTTTCCCCGCACTTATTACTCCCTTCCCACAAACCCTACCCAGTCCCTTTCTCTTTGGTAACTGTTAGTCCACTCTCGGGTTCTGTGAGTCTGCTGCTGTCTTTTCCTTCAGTTTTTCTTTGTTATCATACTCCACACATGAGTGAAATCATTTGGTACATGTATTTCTCCGCCTGGCCTATTTGACTGAGCATAATACCCTCTAGCTCCATCCACGTTATTGCAAATGATAGGATTTGTTTTCTTCTTATGGCTGCTTACTGCACTTTTTAAACTGGATTTCATTCTTCTTTTTTGTTTGTAGTTTTGCTATGTGCTTTCACCATTGCTCTCCTTGTTATGAGCAGTAGCTTTGTGTTAATCGATATGTACCTATATCTATCTATCTGTCTGTCTATCTATTTATCAATCACTCAATCAATCATCTTTTTGTCTGCCCATCTGTCCTTGTGTACAGAACAGTTAACCAATTATCCTATATCACTTTCCTACACTATGCTTCCAAAAGTCCTGCAAAGTATCTAGGCTGTAGATAGAGCACTGGGTTTACCGAGACACTTGCAGTTCGTGTCGGCCGCGTGTACCTAAAAAACCAGGAAATGGTTGTGCCGGGACTTGATCCCGTGTCTCTATCCTCTGTCCTCTTTCATCTCCTTCTAACTTGCTATCTGTATTTAGCCACATTCTTTGACTAAGTGTTCCCTGAAGACCACAAGTATCATTCCTCTGGGCCTGTTGTCACGAGAAAAGTAAACTTGCTGCTTTGCTCACCACCATGTTTGAAGGACCTCAGCGTGATCACCTCCGATAGGACGGAGGGTCAAATAAAAAGGAACACCAATTTCTAGACATGAGCAGTTGGGAGCTAAGAGTGTATTGTGGGGTGACGAGTTTATTTGAGTGTCCAAACATCCCTCTTTAGGTAGTTATTAGATCTTCACATTCGTGAACATCATAAAATCCACTGATTTCAAAGGCCCAGATGCTTATTATTACAGCAACTCAGTTGTTGAGGTGAGAGAAAATGAGAAGTATGTTGCTGCACCACTAAATCAATGGCTGGGAACGGCTGAAACCAAACAAAAAGAATTCACGGTTGCCAGATAGGGCTATTTTCTTCTGACAGTCTCAGGGGACTCAAACAGAATCCATTTGTTTGATTGTTTGTTTTTCAGTTTCACTCGTGCAGTGTACTTGTCCACACACCTTCGGCTTGTAGTTTGTCTGTGTCCTTGGATCTCAAGTGAGTCTCCTGTAAGTAAGCACGTAGGTGTCTTGAGATTTCATCCCTTCTTTTAACCCTGTGTCTTTTGTTTGCTGCACTCAGTGCCTGACCTTTTATTCTGATGATTTAGAGCTGTGCACTTATTGCACTTAAAGAATTTTTTTTATCATTAAGCTAAAATCACTTGAAGAACATTATGTTTACTATGCACCCCCCTTCACCAAGTACCCCTGAAAAACCTCTTCAGTCGCTCTCGATCTGCGTAGTTGGATGCTGTAGACCCCTTCACCATGTCCCTCCCAACAGACCCCGTTACAGTCGCTCTCCATCAGTGAGTAGTAAGATGTTATATGATCTCTACTAGCTTTCCCTGCGTTGAACAGCACTCCTCATGCCCCCTCGACCCCAAGCATTATACATGCTAAAACTAATGCCCCCATTCTTTCTCCTCACACTTATCCCTCCCTTCAGACCCACCCTGCCCAGTCCTTTTCCCTTTGGTAACTTTTAGTCAACTCTCGGGTTCTGTGAGTCTGCTGCTGTTTTTTTCCTTCAGTTTTTCTTTGTTGTTATACTCCACACATGAGTGAAAACACTTGGTACTTGTCTTTCTACTCCTGGACTATTTGTCTGAACATACTACCGTCTAGCTCCATCCAGGTCATTGCAAATGGTAGTATTTGTTTTCTTCTTAAGGCTGCTTACTGCACTTTTTAAACTGGATTTCATTCTTCCTTCTTGTTTGTAGTTTAGCTATGTTATTCACCATTCAACTCCTGGTTATGAACAGTAGCTTTGTGTCAATCGATATGTATCTGTATCTATCTATCTAATGGTCTGTCTGTCTATGTATGTATGTATGTATTTATCTATGTATCTATCTATCTATCTTCCTATCATCTATCTATGATGTCTATCATCTATTAATCTATGTACCTATCTATCTATCTTTCATCTGTCATCTGTGTACCTATCTATCTATGAATCCATCATCTTTTTGTCTGCCCATCTATCCTTCTGTGCAGAACAGTTAACAACATAGCCTATGTCTCTTTCCTACATTATGCTTCCAGAAATCTTGCAAGGTAGCTAAGCCATAAGGAGAGCACTGTGTTCACCGATACACTTTCAGGTAGAGTCAGCCGCGTGTGCTTACAAAACCAGTAAATGGAGGTGAAAGGACTTGAACCTGTATCTCTGTCCTCTGTCCTCTTATACTTCCTGCTCACTTGGTGACTTTATTTAGCCACATTCAGTGAGTAAGTGATCCCTGAAGACCACAAGTATCCTTCGTCTGGTCCGGTTGTCGAAAGAAAAGTGTACTTGGTTCTTTGCACACCACCATGTTTGAGGGACATTGGCGTGATCACTGCTGATAGGTGGAGGGACAAATATAAAGGAACACCTATTTCTGGACAGGAGCAGTTGGGAACAAAGAGTGTGTTGTGGAGTGAAGTGTTTATTTGAGGGTCCAAACTTCCCTCCTTAGGTGGTTATTACTTCTTTACATTCGTGAACATCATAAAAAGCAATGATTTTAAAAGCCCAGACGCATATTATTACAGCAATTCATTTGTTGAGGTGAGAGGAAATGAGAAGGAAGTTGCTGCACCACGAAATCTATGCCTGAGCACTGCTGAAACCAAACAAAAAGAATTCACGGTGGCTAGATAGTGCTATTTTCTACTGACTCTCTCTGGGGTCCAAAAGAGAATCCATTTCTTTCTTTGTTTCTCAGGTTCACTTGTGTAGGGAACCTGTCCCCGCCCCTTCAGCTAGAAGTTTGTCTGTGTCCTTGGATCTCAAGTGAGTCTCCAGTAACGGAGCACGTAGGTGGTCTTGAGTTTTCATCAGTTCTTCTAACCCTGTGTCTTTTGATTGGAGCACTCAAAGCCTGTACTTTTATTCTGATATTTGAGAGCTGTGCTCTTTCTGCACTTTGAAATTCTTTTTGTTCTCATTAATATACAATCACATGCAGGAAATTATGTTATTCTGTCTACCCTCTTCACCAAGTCACCCCAAATCCCATTTACAGCCGCTCTCCGTCAGCATGTACTAAGATGCTGTAGAATCACTACATGTCTTCTCTGTGTTGTACAGCCCTGCCCACGACACCCCACCCTACACATTATACATGCTAATCCTAATGCCCCCATTCTTTTTCCCCGCACTTATTACTCCCTTCCCACAAACCCTACCCAGTCCCTTTCTCTTTGGTAACTGTTAGTCCACTCTCGGGTTCTGTGAGTCTGCTGCTGTCTTTTCCTTCAGTTTTTCTTTGTTATCATACTCCACACATGAGTGAAATCATTTGGTACATGTATTTCTCCGCCTGGCCTATTTGACTGAGCATAATACCCTCTAGCTCCATCCACGTTATTGCAAATGATAGGATTTGTTTTCTTCTTATGGCTGCTTACTGCACTTTTTAAACTGGATTTCATTCTTCTTTTTTGTTTGTAGTTTTGCTATGTGCTTTCACCATTGCTCTCCTTGTTATGAGCAGTAGCTTTGTGTTAATCGATATGTACCTATATCTATCTATCTGTCTGTCTATCTATTTATCAATCACTCAATCAATCATCTTTTTGTCTGCCCATCTGTCCTTGTGTACAGAACAGTTAACCAATTATCCTATATCACTTTCCTACACTATGCTTCCAAAAGTCCTGCAAAGTATCTAGGCTGTAGATAGAGCACTGGGTTTACCGAGACACTTGCAGTTCGTGTCGGCCGCGTGTACCTAAAAAACCAGGAAATGGTTGTGCCGGGACTTGATCCCGTGTCTCTATCCTCTGTCCTCTTTAATCTCCTTCTAACTTGCTATCTGTATTTAGCCACATTCTTTGACTAAGTGCTCCCTGAAGACCACAAGTATCATTCCTCTGGGCCTGTTGTCACGAGAAAAGTAAACTTGCTGCTTTGCTCACCACCAAGTTTGAAGGACCTCAGCGTGATCACCTCCGATAGGACGGAGGGTCAAATAAAAAGGAACACCAATTTCTAGACATGAGCAGTTGGGAGCTAAGAGTGTATTGTGGGGTGACGAGTTTATTTGAGTGTCCAAACATCCCTCTTTAGGTAGTTATTAGATCTTCACATTCGTGAACATCATAAAATCCACTGATTTCAAAGGCCCAGATGCTTATTATTACAGCAACTCAGTTGTTGAGGTGAGAGAAAATGAGAAGTATGTTGCTGCACCACTAAATCAATGGCTGGGAACGGCTGAAACCAAACAAAAAGAATTCACGGTTGCCAGATAGGGCTATTTTCTTCTGACAGTCTCAGGGGACTCAAACAGAATCCATTTGTTTGATTGTTTGTTTTTCAGTTTCACTCGTGCAGTGTACTTGTCCACACACCTTCGGCTTGTAGTTTGTCTGTGTCCTTGGATCTCAAGTGAGTCTCCTGTAAGTAAGCACGTAGGTGTCTTGAGATTTCATCCCTTCTTTTAACCCTGAGTCTTTTGTTTGCTGCACTCAGTGCCTGACCTTTTATTCTGATGATTTAGAGCTGTGCACTTATTGCACTTAAAGAATTTTTTTTATCATTAAGCTAAAATCACTTGAAGAACATTATGTTTACTATGCACCCCCCTTCACCAAGTACCCCTGAAAAACCTCTTCAGTCGCTCTCGATCTGCGTAGTTGGATGCTGTAGACCCCTTCACCATGTCCCTCCCAACAGACCCCGTTACAGTCGCTCTCCATCAGTGAGTAGTAAGATGTTATATGATCTCTACTAGCCTTCCCTGCGTTGAACAGCACTCCTCATGCCCCCTCGACCCCAAGCATTATACATGCTAAAAATAATGCCCCCATTCTTTCTCCTCACACTTATCCCTCCCTTCAGACCCACCCTGCCCAGTCCTTTTCCCTTTGGTAACTTTTAGTCAACTCTCGGGTTCTGTGAGTCTGCTGCTGTTTTTTTCCTTCAGTTTTTCTTTGTTGTTATACTCCACACATGAGTGAAAACACTTGGTATTTGTCTTTCTACTCCTAGACTATTTGTCTGAACATACTACCGTCTAGCTCCATCCAGGACATTGCAAATGGTAGTATTTGTTTTTTTCTTAAGGCTGCTTACTGCACTTTTTAAACTGGATTTCATTCTTCCTTCTTGTTTGTAGTTTAGCTATGTTATTCACCATTCAACTCCTGGTTATGAACAGTAGCTTTGTGTCAATCGATATGTATCTGTATCTATCTATCTAATGGTCTGTCTGTCTATGTATGTATGTATGTATGTATGTATGTATTTATCTATGTATCTATCTATCTTCCTATCATCTATCTATGATGTCTATCATCTATTAATCTATGTACCTATCTATCTATCTTTCATCTGTCATCTGTGTACCTATCTATCTATGAATCCATCATCTTTTTGTCTGCCCATCTATCTTTCTGTGCAGAACAGTTAACAACATAGCCTATGTCTCTTTCCTACATTATGCTTCCAGAAATCTTGCAAGGTAGCTAAGCCATAAGGAGAGCACTGTGTTCACCGATACACTTTCAGGTAGAGTCAGCCGCGTGTGCTTACAAAACCAGTAAATGGAGGTGAAAGGACTTGAACCTGTATCTCTGTCCTCTGTCCTCTTATACTTCCTGCTCACTTGGTGACTTTATTTAGCCACATTCAGTGAGTAAGTGATCCCTGAAGACCACAAGTATCCTTCGTCTGGTCCGGTTGTCGAAAGAAAAGTGTACTTGGTTCTTTGCACACCACCATGTTTGAGGGACATTGGCGTGATCACTGCTGATAGGTGGAGGGACAAATATAAAGGAACACCTATTTCTGGACAGGAGCAGTTGGGAACAAAGAGTGTGTTGTGGAGTGAAGTGTTTATTTGAGGGTCCAAACTTCCCTCCTTAGGTGGTTATTACTTCTTTACATTCGTGAACATCATAAAAAGCAATGATTTTAAAAGCCCAGACGCATATTATTACAGCCATTCTTTTGTTGAGGTGAGAGGAAATGAGAAGGAAGTTGCTGCACCACGAAATCTATGCCTGAGCACTGCTGAAAAAAAAAAAAAAGAATTCACGGTGGCTAGATAGTGCTATTTTCTACTGACTCTCTCTGGGGTCCAAAAGAGAATCCATTTCTTTCTTTGTTTCTCAGGTTCACTTGTGTAGGGAACCTGTCCCCGCCCCTTCAGCTTGTAGTTTGTCTGTGTCCTTGGATCTCAAGTGAGTCTCCAGTAACGGAGCACGTAGGTGGTCTTGAGTTTTCATCAGTTCTTCTAACCCTGTGTCTTTTGATTGGAGCACTCAAAGCCTGTACTTTTATTCTGATATTTGAGAGCTGTGCTCTTTCTGCACTTTGAAATTCTTTTTGTTCTCATTAATATACAATCACATGCAGAAAATTATGTTATTCTGTCTACCCTCTTCACCAAGTCACCCCAAATCCCATTTACAGCCGCTCTCCGTCAGCATGTACTAAGATGCTGTAGAATCACTACATGTCTTCTCTGTGTTGTACAGCCCTGCCCACGACACCCCACCCTACACATTATACATGCTAATCCTAATGCCCCCATTCTTTTTCCCCGCACTTATTACTCCCTTCCCACAAACCCTACCCAGTCCCTTTCTCTTTGGTAACTGTTAGTCCACTCTCGGGTTCTGTGAGTCTGCTGCTGTCTTTTCCTTCAGTTTTTCTTTGTTATCATACTCCACACATGAGTGAAATCATTTGGTACATGTATTTCTCCGCCTGGCCTATTTGACTGAGCATAATACCCTCTAGCTCCATCCACGTTATTGCAAATGATAGGATTTGTTTTCTTCTTATGGCTGCTTACTGCACTTTTTAAACTGGATTTCATTCTTCTTTTTTGTTTGTAGTTTTGCTATGTGCTTTCACCATTGCTCTCCTTGTTATGAGCAGTAGCTTTGTGTTAATCGATATGTACCTATATCTATCTATCTGTCTGTCTATCTATTTATCAATCACTCAATCAATCATCTTTTTGTCTGCCCATCTGTCCTTGTGTACAGAACAGTTAACCAATTATCCTATATCACTTTCCTACACTATGCTTCCAAAAGTCCTGCAAAGTATCTAGGCTGTAGATAGAGCACTGGGTTTACCGAGACACTTGCAGTTCGTGTCGGCCGCGTGTACCTAAAAAACCAGGAAATGGTTGTGCCGGGACTTGATCCCGTGTCTCTATCCTCTGTCCTCTTTCATCTCCTTCTAACTTGCTATCTGTATTTAGCCACATTCTTTGACTAAGTGTTCCCTGAAGACCACAAGTATCATTCCTCTGGGCCTGTTGTCACGAGAAAAGTAAACTTGCTGCTTTGCTCACCACCATGTTTGAAGGACCTCAGCGTGATCACCTCCGATAGGACGGAGGGTCAAATAAAAAGGAACACCAATTTCTAGACATGAGCAGTTGGGAGCTAAGAGTGTATTGTGGGGTGACGAGTTTATTTGAGTGTCCAAACATCCCTCTTTAGGTAGTTATTAGATCTTCACATTCGTGAACATCATAAAATCCACTGATTTCAAAGGCCCAGATGCTTATTATTACAGCAACTCAGTTGTTGAGGTGAGAGAAAATGAGAAGTATGTTGCTGCACCACTAAATCAATGGCTGGGAACGGCTGAAACCAAACAAAAAGAATTCACGGTTGCCAGATAGGGCTATTTTCTTCTGACAGTCTCAGGGGACTCAAACAGAATCCATTTGTTTGATTGTTTGTTTTTCAGTTTCACTCGTGCAGTGTACTTGTCCACACACCTTCGGCTTGTAGTTTGTCTGTGTCCTTGGATCTCAAGTGAGTCTCCTGTAAGTAAGCACGTAGGTGTCTTGAGATTTCATCCCTTCTTTTAACCCTGTGTCTTTTGTTTGCTGCACTCAGTGCCTGACCTTTTATTCTGATGATTTAGAGCTGTGCACTTATTGCACTTAAAGAATTTTTTTTATCATTAAGCTAAAATCACTTGAAGAACATTATGTTTACTATGCACCCCCCTTCACCAAGTACCCCTGAAAAACCTCTTCAGTCGCTCTCGATCTGCGTAGTTGGATGCTGTAGACCCCTTCACCATGTCCCTCCCAACAGACCCCGTTACAGTCGCTCTCCATCAGTGAGTAGTAAGATGTTATATGATCTCTACTAGCCTTCCCTGCGTTGAACAGCACTCCTCATGCCCCCTCGACCCCAAGCATTATACATGCTAAAACTAATGCCCCCATTCTTTCTCCTCACACTTATCCCTCCCTTCAGACCCACCCTGCCCAGTCCTTTTCCCTTTGGTAACTTTTAGTCAACTCTCGGGTTCTGTGAGTCTGCTGCTGTTTTTTTCCTTCAGTTTTTCTTTGTTGTTATACTCCACACATGAGTGAAAACACTTGGTACTAGTCTTTCTACTCCTGGACTATTTGTCTGAACATACTACCGTCTAGCTCCATCCAGGTCATTGCAAATGGTAGTATTTGTTTTCTTCTTAAGGCTGCTTACTGCACTTTTTAAACTGGATTTCATTCTTCCTTCTTGTTTGTAGTTTAGCTATGTTATTCACCATCCAACTCCTGGTTATGAACAGTAGCTTTGTGTCAATCGATATGTATCTGTATCTATCTATCTAATGGTCTGTCTGTCTATGTATGTATGTATGTATGTATGTATGTATGTATGTATTTATCTATGTATCTATCTATCTTCCTATCATCTATCTATGATGTCTATCATCTATTAATCTATGTACCTATCTATCTATCTTTCATCTGTCATCTGTGTACCTATCTATCTATGAATCCATCATCTTTTTGTCTGCCCATCTATCTTTCTGTGCAGAACAGTTAACAACATAGCCTATGTCTCTTTCCTACATTATGCTTCCAGAAATCTTGCAAGGTAGCTAAGCCATAAGGAGAGCACTGTGTTCACCGATACACTTTCAGGTAGAGTCAGCCGCGTGTGCTTACAAAACCAGTAAATGGAGGTGAAAGGACTTGAACCTGTATCTCTGTCCTCTGTCCTCTTATACTTCCTGCTCACTTGGTGACTTTATTTAGCCACATTCAGTGAGTAAGTGATCCCTGAAGACCACAAGTATCCTTCGTCTGGTCCGGTTGTCGAAAGAAAAGTGTACTTGGTTCTTTGCACACCACCATGTTTGAGGGACATTGGCGTGATCTCTGCTGATAGGTGGAGGGACAAATATAAAGGAACACCTATTTCTGGACAGGAGCAGTTGGGAACAAAGAGTGTGTTGTGGAGTGAAGTGTTTATTTGAGGGTCCAAACTTCCCTCCTTAGGTGGTTATTACTTCTTTACATTCGTGAACATCATAAAAAGCAATGATTTTAAAAGCCCAGACGCATATTATTACAGCCATTCTTTTGTTGAGGTGAGAGGAAATGAGAAGGAAGTTGCTGCACCACGAAATCTATGCCTGAGCACTGCTGAAAAAAAAAAAAAAGAATTCACGGTGGCTAGATAGTGCTATTTTCTACTGACTCTCTCTGGGGTCCAAAAGAGAATCCATTTCTTTCTTTGTTTCTCAGGTTCACTTGTGTAGGGAACCTGTCCCCGCCCCTTCAGCTTGTAGTTTGTCTGTGTCCTTGGATCTCAAGTGAGTCTCCAGTAACGGAGCAAGTAGGTGGTCTTGAGTTTTCATCAGTTCTTCTAACCCTGTGTCTTTTGATTGGAGCACTCAAAGCCTGTACTTTTATTCTGATATTTGAGAGCTGTGCTCTTTCTGCACTTTGAAATTCTTTTTGTTCTCATTAATATACAATCACATGCAGAAAATTATGTTATTCTGTCTACCCTCTTCACCAAGTCACCCCAAATCCCATTTACAGCCGCTCTCCGTCAGCATGTACTAAGATGCTGTAGAATCACTACATGTCTTCTCTGTGTTGTACAGCCCTGCCCACGACACCCCACCCTACACATTATACATGCTAATCCTAATGCCCCCATTCTTTTTCCCCGCACTTATTACTCCCTTCCCACAAACCCTACCCAGTCCCTTTCTCTTTGGTAACTGTTAGTCCACTCTCGGGTTCTGTGAGTCTGCTGCTGTCTTTTCCTTCAGTTTTTCTTTGTTATCATACTCCACACATGAGTGAAATCATTTGGTACATGTATTTCTCCGCCTGGCCTATTTGACTGAGCATAATACCCTCTAGCTCCATCCACGTTATTGCAAATGATAGGATTTGTTTTCTTCTTATGGCTGCTTACTGCACTTTTTAAACTGGATTTCATTCTTCTTTTTTGTTTGTAGTTTTGCTATGTGCTTTCACCATTGCTCTCCTTGTTATGAGCAGTAGCTTTGTGTTAATCGATATGTACCTATATCTATCTATCTGTCTGTCTATCTATTTATCAATCACTCAATCAATCATCTTTTTGTCTGCCCATCTGTCCTTGTGTACAGAACAGTTAACCAATTATCCTATATCACTTTCCTACACTATGCTTCCAAAAGTCCTGCAAAGTATCTAGGCTGTAGATAGAGCACTGGGTTTACCGAGACACTTGCAGTTCGTGTCGGCCGCGTGTACCTAAAAAACCAGGAAATGGTTGTGCCGGGACTTGATCCCGTGTCTCTATCCTCTGTCCTCTTTCATCTCCTTCTAACTTGCTATCTGTATTTAGCCACATTCTTTGACTAAGTGTTCCCTGAAGACCACAAGTATCATTCCTCTGGGCCTGTTGTCACGAGAAAAGTAAACTTGCTGCTTTGCTCACCACCATGTTTGAAGGACCTCAGCGTGATCACCTCCGATAGGACGGAGGGTCAAATAAAAAGGAACACCAATTTCTAGACATGAGCAGTTGGGAGCTAAGAGTGTATTGTGGGGTGACGAGTTTATTTGAGTGTCCAAACATCCCTCTTTAGGTAGTTATTAGATCTTCACATTCGTGAACATCATAAAATCCACTGATTTCAAAGGCCCAGATGCTTATTATTACAGCAACTCAGTTGTTGAGGTGAGAGAAAATGAGAAGTATGTTGCTGCACCACTAAATCAATGGCTGGGAACGGCTGAAACCAAACAAAAAGAATTCACGGTTGCCAGATAGGGCTATTTTCTTCTGACAGTTTCAGGGGACTCAAACAGAATCCATTTGTTTGATTGTTTGTTTTTCAGTTTCACTCGTGCAGTGTACTTGTCCACACACCTTCGGCTTGTAGTTTGTCTGTGTCCTTGGATCTCAAGTGAGTCTCCTGTAAGTAAGCACGTAGGTGTCTTGAGATTTCATCCCTTCTTTTAACCCTGTGTCTTTTGTTTGCTGCACTCAGTGCCTGACCTTTTATTCTGATGATTTAGAGCTGTGCACTTATTGCACTTAAAGAATTTTTTTTATCATTAAGCTAAAATCACTTGAAGAACATTATGTTTACTATGCACCCCCCTTCACCAAGTACCCCTGAAAAACCTCTTCAGTCGCTCTCGATCTGCGTAGTTGGATGCTGTAGACCCCTTCACCATGTCCCTCCCAACAGACCCCGTTACAGTCGCTCTCCATCAGTGAGTAGTAAGATGTTATATGATCTCTACTAGCCTTCCCTGCGTTGAACAGCACTCCTCATGCCCCCTCGACCCCAAGCATTATACATGCTAAAACTAATGCCCCCATTCTTTCTCCTCACACTTATCCCTCCCTTCAGACCCACCCTGCCCAGTCCTTTTCCCTTTGGTAACTTTTAGTCAACTCTCGGGTTCTGTGAGTCTGCTGCTGTTTTTTTCCTTCAGTTTTTCTTTGTTGTTATACTCCACACATGAGTGAAAACACTTGGTACTTGTCTTTCTACTCCTGGACTATTTGTCTGAACATACAACCGTCTAGCTCCATCCAGGTCATTGCAAATGGTAGTATTTGTTTTCTTCTTAAGGCTGCTTACTGCACTTTTTAAACTGGATTTCATTCTTCCTTCTTGTTTGTAGTTTAGCTATGTTATTCACCATTCAACTCCTGGTTATGAACAGTAGCTTTGTGTCAATCGATATGTATCTGTATCTATCTATCTAATGGTCTGTCTGTCTATGTATGTATGTATGTATGTATGTATGTATTTATCTATGTATCTATCTATCTTCCTATCATCTTTCTATGATGTCTATCATCTATTAATCTATGTACCTATCTATCTATCTTTCATCTGTCATCTGTGTACCTATCTATCTATGAATCCATCATCTTTTTGTCTGCCCATCTATCCTTCTGTACAGAACAGTTAACAACATAGCCTATGTCTCTTTCCTACATTATGCTTCCAGAAATCTTGCAAGGTAGCTAAGCCATAAGGAGAGCACTGTGTTCACCGATACACTTTCAGGTAGAGTCAGCCGCGTGTGCTTACAAAACCAGTAAATGGAGGTGAAAGGACTTGAACCTGTATCTCTGTCCTCTGTCCTCTTATACTTCCTGCTCACTTGGTGACTTTATTTAGCCACATTCAGTGAGTAAGTGATCCCTGAAGACCACAAGTATCCTTCGCTGGTCCGGTTGTCGAAAGAAAAGTGTACTTGGTTCTTTGCACACCACCATGTTTGAGGGACATTGGCGTGATCACTGCTGATAGGTGGAGGGACAAATATAAAGGAACACCTATTTCTGGACAGGAGCAGTTGGGAACAAAGAGTGTGTTGTGGAGTGAAGTGTTTATATGAGGGTCCAAACTTCCCTCCTTAGGTGGTTATTACTTCTTTACATTCGTGAACATCATAAAAAGCAATGATTTTAAAAGCCCAGACGCATATTATTACAGCAATTCATTTGTTGAGGTGAGAGGAAATGAGAAGGAAGTTGCTGCACCACGAAATCTATGCCTGAGCACTGCTGAAACCAAACAAAAAGAATTCACGGTGGCTAGATAGTGCTATTTTCTACTGACTCTCTCTGGGGTCCAAAAGAGAATCCATTTCTTTCTTTGTTTCTCAGGTTCACTTGTGTAGGGAACCTGTCCCCGCCCCTTCAGCTTGTAGTTTGTCTGTGTCCTTGGATCTCAAGTGAGTCTCCAGTAACGGAGCACGTAGGTGGTCTTGAGTTTTCATCAGTTCTTCTAACCCTGTGTCTTTTGATTGGAGCACTCAAAGCCTGTACTTTTATTCTGATATTTGAGAGCTGTGCTCTTTCTGCACTTTGAAATTCTTTTTGTTCTCATTAATATACAATCACATGCAGAAAATTATGTTATTCTGTCTACCCTCTTCACCAAGTCACCCCAAATCCCATTTACAGCCGCTCTCCGTCAGCATGTACTAAGATGCCGTAGAATCACTACATGTCTTCTCTGTGTTGTACAGCCCTGCCCACGACACCCCACCCTACACATTATACATGCTAATCCTAATGCCCCCATTCTTTTTCCCCGCACTTATTACTCCCTTCCCACAAACCCTACCCAGTCCCTTTCTCTTTGGTAACTGTTAGTCCACTCTCGGGTTCTGTGAGTCTGCTGCTGTCTTTTCCTTCAGTTTTTCTTTGTTATCATACTCCACACATGAGTGAAATCATTTGGTACATGTATTTCTCCGCCTGGCCTATTTGACTGAGCATAATACCCTCTAGCTCCATCCACGTTATTGCAAATGATAGGATTTGTTTTCTTCTTATGGCTGCTTACTGCACTTTTTAAACTGGATTTCATTCTTCTTTTTTGTTTGTAGTTTTGCTATGTGCTTTCACCATTGCTCTCCTTGTTATGAGCAGTAGCTTTGTGTTAATCGATATGTACCTATATCTATCTATCTGTCTGTCTATCTATTTATCAATCACTCAATCAATCATCTTTTTGTCTGCCCATCTGTCCTTGTGTACAGAACAGTTAACCAATTACCCTATATCACTTTCCTACACTATGCTTCCAAAAGTCCTGCAAAGTATCTAGGCTGTAGATAGAGCACTGGGTTTACCGAGACACTTGCAGTTCGAGTCGGCCGCGTGTACCTAAAAAACCAGGAAATGGTTGTGCCGGGACTTGATCCCGTGTCTCTATCCTCTGTCCTCTTTCATCTCCTTCTAACTTGCTATCTGTATTTAGCCACATTCTTTGACTAAGTGCTCCCTGAAGACCACAAGTATCATTCCTCTGGGCCTGTTGTCACGAGAAAAGTAAACTTGCTGCTTTGCTCACCACCATGTTTGAAGGACCTCAGCGTGATCACCTCCGATAGGACGGAGGGTCAAATAAAAAGGAACACCAATTTCTAGACATGAGCAGTTGGGAGCTAAGAGTGTATTGTGGGGTGACGAGTTTATTTGAGTGTCCAAACATCCCTCTTTAGGTAGTTATTAGATCTTCACATTCGTGAACATCATAAAATCCACTGATTTCAAAGGCCCAGATGCTTATTATTACAGCAACTCAGTTGTTGAGGTGAGAGAAAATGAGAAGTATGTTGCTGCACCACTAAATCAATGGCTGGGAACGGCTGAAACCAAACAAAAAGAATTCACGGTTGCCAGATAGGGCTATTTTCTTCTGACAGTCTCAGGGGACTCAAACAGAATCCATTTGTTTGATTGTTTGTTTTTCAGTTTCACTCGTGCAGTGTACTTGTCCACACACCTTCGGCTTGTAGTTTGTCTGTGTCCTTGGATCTCAAGTGAGTCTCCTGTAAGTAAGCACGTAGGTGTCTTGAGATTTCATCCCTTCTTTTAACCCTGGGTCTTTTGTTTGCTGCACTCAGTGCCTGACCTTTTATTCTGATGATTTAGAGCTGTGCACTTATTGCACTTAAAGAATTTTTTTATCATTAAGCTAAAATCACTTGAAGAACATTATGTTTACTATGCAACCCCCTTCACCAAGTACCCCTGAAAAACCTCTTCAGTCGCTCTCGATCTGCGTAGTTGGATGCTGTAGACCCCTTCACCATGTCCCTCCCAACAGACCCCGTTACAGTCGCTCTCCATCAGTGAGTAGTAAGATGTTATATGATCTCTACTAGCCTTCCCTGCGTTGAACAGCACTCCTCATGCCCCCTCGACCCCAAGCATTATACATGCTAAAACTAATGCCCCCATTCTTTCTCCTCACACTTATCCCTCCCTTCAGACCCACCCTGCCCAGTCCTTTTCCCTTTGGTAACTTTTAGTCAACTCTCGGGTTCTGTGAGTCTGCTGCTGTTTTTTTCCTTCAGTTTTTCTTTGTTGTTATACTCCACACATGAGTGAAAACACTTGGTACTTGTCTTTCTACTCCTGGACTATTTGTCTGAACATACTACCGTCTAGCTCCATCCAGGTCATTGCAAATGGTAGTATTTGTTTTCTTCTTAAGGCTGCTTACTGCACTTTTTAAACTGGATTTCATTCTTCCTTCTTGTTTGTAGTTTAGCTATGTTATTCACCATTCAACTCCTGGTTATGAACAGTAGCTTTGTGTCAATCGATATGTATCTGTATCTATCTATCTAATGGTCTGTCTGTCTATGTATGTATGTATGTATGTATGTATGTATTTATCTATGTATCTATCTATCTTCCTATCATCTATCTATGATGTCTATCATCTATTAATCTATGTACCTATCTATCTATCTTTCATCTGTCATCTGTGTACCTATCTATCTATGAATCCATCATCTTTTTGTCTGCCCATCTATCCTTCTGTACAGAACAGTTAACAACATAGCCTATGTCTCTTTCCTACATTATGCTTCCAGAAATCTTGCAAGGTAGCTAAGCCATAAGGAGAGCACTGTGTTCACCGATACACTTTCAGGTAGAGTCAGCCGCGTGTGCTTACAAAACCAGTAAATGGAGGTGAAAGGACTTGAACCTGTATCTCTGTCCTCTGTCCTCTTATACTTCCTGCTCACTTGGTGACTTTATTTAGCCACATTCAGTGAGTAAGTGATCCCTGAAGACCACAAGTATCCTTCGTCTGGTCCGGTTGTCGAAAGAAAAGTGTACTTGGTTCTTTGCACACCACCATGTTTGAGGGACATTGGCGTGATCACTGCTGATAGGTGGAGAGACAAATATAAAGGAACACCTATTTCTGGACAGGAGCAGTTGGGAACAAAGAGTGTGTTGTGGAGTGAAGTGTTTATTTGAGGGTCCAAACTTCCCTCCTTAGGTGGTTATTACTTCTTTACATTCGTGAACATCATAAAAAGCAATGATTTTAAAAGCCCAGACGCATATTATTACAGCAATTCATTTGTTGAGGTGAGAGGAAATGAGAAGGAAGTTGCTGCACCACGAAATCTATGCCTGAGCACTGCTGAAACCAAACAAAAAGAATTCACGGTGGCTAGATAGTGCTATTTTCTACTGACTCTCTCTGGGGTCCAAAAGAGAATCCATTTCTTTCTTTGTTTCTCAGGTTCACTTGTGTAGGGAACCTGTCCCCGCCCCTTCAGCTTGTAGTTTGTCTGTGTCCTTGGATCTCAAGTGAGTCTCCAGTAACGGAGCACGTAGGTGGTCTTGAGTTTTCATCAGTTCTTCTAACCCTGTGTCTTTCGATTGGAGCACTCAAAGCCTGTACTTTTATTCTGATATTTGAGAGCTGTGCTCTTTCTGCACTTTGAAATTCTTTTTGTTCTCATTAATATACAATCACATGCAGAAAATTATGTTATTCTGTCTACCCTCTTCACCAAGTCACCCCAAATCCCATTTACAGCCGCTCTCCGTCAGCATGTACTAAGATGCCGTAGAATCACTACATGTCTTCTCTGTGTTGTACAGCCCTGCCCACGACACCCCACCCTACACATTATACATGCTAATCCTAATGCCCCCATTCTTTTTCCCCGCACTTATTACTCCCTTCCCACAAACCCTACCCAGTCCCTTTCTCTTTGGTAACTGTTAGTCCACTCTCGGGTTCTGTGAGTCTGCTGCTGTCTTTTCCTTCAGTTTTTCTTTGTTATCATACTCCACACATGAGTGAAATCATTTGGTACATGTATTTCTCCGCCTGGCCTATTTGACTGAGCATAATACCCTCTAGCTCCATCCACGTTATTGCAAATGATAGGATTTGTTTTCTTCTTATGGCTGCTTACTGCACTTTTTAAACTGGATTTCATTCTTCTTTTTTGTTTGTAGTTTTGCTATGTGCTTTCACCATTGCTCTCCTTGTTATGAGCAGTAGCTTTGTGTTAATCGATATGTACCTATATCTATCTATCTGTCTGTCTATCTATTTATCAATCACTCAATCAATCATCTTTTTGTCTGCCCATCTGTCCTTGTGTACAGAACAGTTAACCAATTATCCTATATCACTTTCCTACACTATGCTTCCAAAAGTCCTGCAAAGTATCTAGGCTGTAGATAGAGCACTGGGTTTACCGAGACACTTGCAGTTCGAGTCGGCCGCGTGTACCTAAAAAACCAGGAAATGGTTGTGCCGGGACTTGATCCCGTGTCTCTATCCTCTGTCCTCTTTCATCTCCTTCTAACTTGCTATCTGTATTTAGCCACATTCTTTGACTAAGTGCTCCCTGAAGACCACAAGTATCATTCCTCTGGGCCTGTTGTCACGAGAAAAGTAAACTTGCTGCTTTGCTCACCACCATGTTTGAAGGACCTCAGCGTGATCACCTCCGATAGGACGGAGGGTCAAATAAAAAGGAACACCAATTTCTTGACATGAGCAGTTGGGAGCTAAGAGTGTATTGTGGGGTGACGAGTTTATTTGAGTGTCCAAACATCCCTCTTTAGGTAGTTATTAGATCTTCACATTCGTGAACATCATAAAATCCACTGATTTCAAAGGCCCAGATGCTTATTATTACAGCAACTCAGTTGTTGAGGTGAGAGAAAATGAGAAGTATGTTGCTGCACCACTAAATCAATGGCTGGGAACGGCTGAAACCAAACAAAAAGAATTCACGGTTGCCAGATAGGGCTATTTTCTTCTGACAGTCTCAGGGGACTCAAACAGAATCCATTTGTTTGATTGTTTGTTTTTCAGTTTCACTCGTGCAGTGTACTTGTCCACACACCTTCGGCTTGTAGTTTGTCTGTGTCCTTGGATATCAAGTGAGTCTCCTGTAAGTAAGCACGTAGGTGTCTTGAGATTTCATCCCTTCTTTTAACCCTGTGTCTTTTGTTTGCTGCACTCAGTGCCTGACCTTTTATTCTGATGATTTAGAGCTGTGCACTTATTGCACTTAAAGAATTTTTTTTATCATTAAGCTAAAATCACTTGAAGAACATTATGTTTACTATGCAACCCCCTTCACCAAGTACCCCTGAAAAACCTCTTCAGTCGCTCTCGATCTGCGTAGTTGGATGCTGTAGACCCCTTCACCATGTCCCTCCCAACAGACCCCGTTACAGTCGCTCTCCATCAGTGAGTAGTAAGATGTTATATGATCTCTACTAGCCTTCCCTGCGTTGAACAGCACTCCTCATGCCCCCTCGACCCCAAGCATTATACATGCTAAAACTAATGCCCCCATTCTTTCTCCTCACACTTATCCCTCCCTTCAGACCCACCCTGCCCAGTCCTTTTCCCTTTGGTAACTTTTAGTCAACTCTCGGGTTCTGTGAGTCTGCTGCTGTTTTTTTCCTTCAGTTTTTCTTTGTTGTTATACTCCACACATGAGTGAAAACACTTGGTACTTGTCTTTATACTCCTGGACTATTTGTCTGAACATACTACCGTCTAGCTCCATCCAGGTCATTGCAAATGGTAGTATTTGTTTTCTTCTTAAGGCTGCTTACTGCACTTTTTAAACTGGATTTCATTCTTCCTTCTTGTTTGTAGTTTAGCTATGTTATTCACCATTCAACTCCTGGTTATGAACAGTAGCTTTGTGTCAATCGATATGTATCTGTATCTATCTATCTAATGGTCTGTCTGTCTATGTATGTATGTATGTATGTATGTATGTATTTATCTATGTATCTATCTATCTTCCTATCATCTATCTATGATGTCTATCATCTATTAATCTATGTACCTATCTATCTATCTTTCATCTGTCATCTGTGTACCTATCTATCTATGAATCCATCATCTTTTTGTCTGCCCATCTATCCTTCTGTACAGAACAGTTAACAACATAGCCTATGTCTCTTTCCTACATTATGCTTCCAGAAATCTTGCAAGGTAGCTAAGCCATAAGGAGAGCACTGTGTTCACCGATACACTTTCAGGTAGAGTCAGCCGCGTGTGCTTACAAAACCAGTAAATGGAGGTGAAAGGACTTGAACCTGTATCTCTGTCCTCTGTCCTCTTATACTTCCTGCTCACTTGGTGACTTTATTTAGCCACATTCAGTGAGTAAGTGATCCCTGAAGACCACAAGTATCCTTCGTCTGGTCCGGTTGTCGAAAGAAAAGTGTACTTGGTTCTTTGCACACCACCATGTTTGAGGGACATTGGCGTGATCACTGCTGATAGGTGGAGGGACAAATATAAAGGAACACCTATTTCTGGACAGGAGCAGTTGGGAACAAAGAGTGTGTTGTGGAGTGAAGTGTTTATTTGAGGGTCCAAACTTCCCTCCTTAGGTGGTTATTACTTCTTTACATTCGTGAACATCATAAAAAGCAATGATTTTAAAAGCCCAGACGCATATTATTACAGCAATTCATTTGTTGAGGTGAGAGGAAATGAGAAGGAAGTTGCTGCACCACGAAATCTATGCCTGAGCACTGCTGAAAAAAAAAAAAAAGAATTCACGGTGGCTAGATAGTGCTATTTTCTACTGACTCTCTCTGGGGTCCAAAAGAGAATCCATTTCTTTCTTTGTTTCTCAGGTTCACTTGTGTAGGGAACCTGTCCCCGCCCCTTCAGCTTGTAGTTTGTCTGTGTCCTTGGATCTCAAGTGAGTCTCCAGTAACGGAGCACGTAGGTGGTCTTGAGTTTTCATCAGTTCTTCTAACCCTGTGTCTTTTGATTGGAGCACTCAAAGCCTGTACTTTTATTCTGATATTTGAGAGCTGTGCTCTTTCTGCACTTTGAAATTCTTTTTGTTCTCATTAATATACAATCACATGCAGAAAATTATGTTATTCTGTCTACCCTCTTCACCAAGTCACCCCAAATCCCATTTACAGCCGCTCTCCATCAGCATGTACTAAGATGCTGTAGAATCACTACATGTCTTCTCTGTGTTGTACAGCCCTGCCCACGACACCCCACCCTACACATTATACATGCTAATCCTAATGTCCCCATTCTTTTTCCCCGCACTTATTACTCCCTTCCCACAAACCCTAAACAGTCCCTTTCTCTTTGGTAACTGTTAGTCCACTCTCGGGTTCTGTGAGTCTGCTGCTGTCTTTTCCTTCAGTTTTTCTTTGTTATCATACTCCACACATGAGTGAAATCATTTGGTACATGTATTTCTCCGCCTGGCCTATTTGACTGAGCATAATACCCTCTAGCTCCATCCACGTTATTGCAAATGATAGGATTTGTTTTCTTCTTATGGCTGCTTACTGCACTTTTTAAACTGGATTTCATTCTTCTTTTTTGTTTGTAGTTTTGCTATGTGCTTTCACCATTGCTCTCCTTGTTATGAGCAGTAGCTTTGTGTTAATCGATATGTACCTATATCTATCTATCTGTCTGTCTATCTATTTATCAATCACTCAATCAATCATCTTTTTGTCTGCCCATCTGTCCTTGTGTACAGAACAGTTAACCAATTACCCTATATCACTTTCCTACACTATGCTTCCAAAAGTCCTGCAAAGTATCTAGGCTGTAGATAGAGCACTGGGTTTACCGAGACACTTGCAGTTCGAGTCGGCCGCGTGTACCTAAAAAACCAGGAAATGGTTGTGCCGGGACTTGATCCCGTGTCTCTATCCTCTGTCCTCTTTCATCTCCTTCTAACTGGCTATCTGTATTTAGCCACATTCTTTGACTAAGTGCTCCCTGAAGACCACAAGTATCATTCCTCTGGGCCTGTTGTCACGAGAAAAGTAAACTTGCTGCTTTGCTCACCACCATGTTTGAAGGACCTCAGCGTGATCACCTCCGATAGGACGGAGGGTCAAATAAAAAGGAACACCAATTTCTAGACATGAGCAGTTGGGAGCTAAGAGTGTATTGTGGGGTGACGAGTTTATTTGAGTGTCCAAACATCCCTCTTTAGGTAGTTATTAGATCTTCACATTCGTGAACATCATAAAATCCACTGATTTCAAAGGCCCAGATGCTTATTATTACAGCAACTCAGTTGTTGAGGTGAGAGAAAATGAGAAGTATGTTGCTGCACCACTAAATCAATGGCTGGGAACGGCTGAAACCAAACAAAAAGAATTCACGGTTGCCAGATAGGGCTATTTTCTTCTGACAGTCTCAGGGGACTCAAACAGAATCCATTTGTTTGATTGTTTGTTTTTCAGTTTCACTCGTGCAGTGTACTTGTCCACACACCTTCGGCTTGTAGTTTGTCTGTGTCCTTGGATCTCAAGTGAGTCTCCTGTAAGTAAGCACGTAGGTGTCTTGAGATTTCATCCCTTCTTTTAACCCTGTGTCTTTTGTTTGCTGCACTCAGTGCCTGACCTTTTATTCTGATGATTTAGAGCTGTGCACTTACAGCACTTAAAGAATTTTTTTTATCATTAAGCTAAAATCACTTGAAGAACATTATGTTTACTATGCACCCCCCTTCACCAAGTACCCCTGAAAAACCTCTTCAGTCGCTCTCGATCTGCGTAGTTGGATGCTGTAGACCCCTTCACCATGTCCCTCCCAACAGACCCCGTTACAGTCGCTCTCCATCAGTGAGTAGTAAGATGTTATATGATCTCTACTAGCCTTCCCTGCGTTGAACAGCACTCCTCATGCCCCCTCGACCCCAAGCATTATACATGCTAAAAATAATGCCCCCATTCTTTCTCCTCACACTTATCCCTCCCTTCAGACCCACCCTGCCCAGTCCTTCTCCCTTTGGTAACTTTTAGTCAACTCTCGGGTTCTGTGAGTCTGCTGCTGTTTTTTTCCTTCAGTTTTTCTTTGTTGTTATACTCCACACATGAGTGAAAGCACTTGGTACTTGTCTTTCTACTCCTGGACTATTTGTCTGAACATACTACCGTCTAGCTCCATCCAGGTCATTGCAAATGGTAGTATTTGTTTTCTTCTTAAGGCTGCTTACTGCACTTTTTAAACTGGATTTCATTCTTCCTTCTTGTTTGTAGTTTAGCTATGTTATTCACCATTCAACTCCTGGTTATGAACAGTAGCTTTGTGTCAATCGATATGTATCTGTATCTATCTATCTAATGGTCTGTCTGTCTATGTATGTATGTATGTATGTATGTATGTATTTATCTATGTATCTATCTATCTTCCTATCATCTATCTATGATGTCTATCATCTATTAATCTATGTACCTATCTATCTATCTTTCATCTGTCATCTGTGTACCTATCTATCTATGAATCCATCATCTTTTTGTCTGCCCATCTATCCTTCTGTACAGAACAGTTAACAACATAGCCTATGTCTCTTTCCTACATTATGCTTCCAGAAATCTTGCAAGGTAGCTAAGCCATAAGGAGAGCACTGTGTTCACCGATACACTTTCAGGTAGAGTCAGCCGCGTGTGCTTACAAAACCAGTAAATGGAGGTGAAAGGACTTGAACCTGTATCTCTGTCCTCTGTCCTCTTATACTTCCTGCTCACTTGGTGACTTTATTTAGCCACATTCAGTGAGTAAGTGATCCCTGAAGACCACAAGTATCCTTCGTCTGGTCCGGTTGTCGAAAGAAAAGTGTACTTGGTTCTTTGCACACCACCATGTTTGAGGGACATTGGCGTGATCACTGCTGATAGGTGGAGGGACAAATATAAAGGAACACCTATTTCTGGACAGGAGCAGTTGGGAACAAAGAGTGTGTTGTGGAGTGAAGTGTTTATTTGAGGGTCCAAACTTCCCTCCTTAGGTGGTTATTACTTCTTTACATTCGTGAACATCATAAAAAGCAATGATTTTAAAAGCCCAGACGCATATTATTACAGCAATTCATTTGTTGAGGTGAGAGGAAATGAGAAGGAAGTTGCTGCACCACGAAATCTCTGCCTGAGCACTGCTGAAAAAAAAAAAAAGAATTCACGGTGGCTAGATAGTGCTATTTTCTACTGACTCTCTCTGGGGTCCAAAAGAGAATCCATTTCTTTCTTTGTTTCTCAGGTTCACTTGTGTAGGGAACCTGTCCCCGCCCCTTCAGCTTGTAGTTTGTCTGTGTCCTTGGATCTCAAGTGAGTCTCCAGTAACGGAGCACGTAGGTGGTCTTGAGTTTTCATCAGTTCTTCTAACCCTGTGTCTTTTGATTGGAGCACTCAAAGCCTGTACTTTTATTCTGATATTTGAGAGCTGTGCTCTTTCTGCACTTTGAAATTCTTTTTGTTCTCATTAATATACAATCACATGCAGAAAATTATGTTATTCTGTCTACCCTCTTCACCAAGTCACCCCAAATCCCATTTACAGCCGCTCTCCATCAGCATGTACTAAGATGCTGTAGAATCACTACATGTCTTCTCTGTGTTGTACAGCCCTGCCCACGACACCCCACCCTACACATTATACATGCTAATCCTAATGTCCCCATTCTTTTTCCCCGCACTTATTACTCCCTTCCCACAAACCCTAAACAGTCCCTTTCTCTTTGGTAACTGTTAGTCCACTCTCGGGTTCTGTGAGTCTGCTGCTGTCTTTTCCTTCAGTTTTTCTTTGTTATCATACTCCACACATGAGTGAAATCATTTGGTACATGTATTTCTCCGCCTGGCCTATTTGACTGAGCATAATACCCTCTAGCTCCATCCACGTTATTGCAAATGATAGGATTTGTTTTCTTCTTATGGCTGCTTACTGCACTTTTTAAACTGGATTTCATTCTTCTTTTTTGTTTGTAGTTTTGCTATGTGCTTTCACCATTGCTCTCCTTGTTATGAGCAGTAGCTTTGTGTTAATCGATATGTACCTATATCTATCTATCTGTCTGTCTATCTATTTATCAATCACTCAATCAATCATCTTTTTGTCTGCCCATCTGTCCTTGTGTACAGAACAGTTAACCAATTACCCTATATCACTTTCCTACACTATGCTTCCAAAAGTCCTGCAAAGTATCTAGGCTGTAGATAGAGCACTGGGTTTACCGAGACACTTGCAGTTCGAGTCGGCCGCGTGTACCTAAAAAACCAGGAAATGGTTGTGCCGGGACTTGATCCCGTGTCTCTATCCTCTGTCCTCTTTCATCTCCTTCTAACTGGCTATCTGTATTTAGCCACATTCTTTGACTAAGTGCTCCCTGAAGACCACAAGTATCATTCCTCTGGGCCTGTTGTCACGAGAAAAGTAAACTTGCTGCTTTGCTCACCACCATGTTTGAAGGACCTCAGCGTGATCACCTCCGATAGGACGGAGGGTCAAATAAAAAGGAACACCAATTTCTAGACATGAGCAGTTGGGAGCTAAGAGTGTATTGTGGGGTGACGAGTTTATTTGAGTGTCCAAACATCCCTCTTTAGGTAGTTATTAGATCTTCACATTCGTGAACATCATAAAATCCACTGATTTCAAAGGCCCAGATGCTTATTATTACAGCAACTCAGTTGTTGAGGTGAGAGAAAATGAGAAGTATGTTGCTGCACCACTAAATCAATGGCTGGGAACGGCTGAAACCAAACAAAAAGAATTCACGGTTGCCAGATAGGGCTATTTTCTTCTGACAGTCTCAGGGGACTCAAACAGAATCCATTTGTTTGATTGTTTGTTTTTCAGTTTCACTCGTGCAGTGTACTTGTCCACACACCTTCGGCTTGTAGTTTGTCTGTGTCCTTGGATCTCAAGTGAGTCTCCTGTAAGTAAGCACGTAGGTGTCTTGAGATTTCATCCCTTCTTTTAACCCTGTGTCTTTTGTTTGCTGCACTCAGTGCCTGACCTTTTATTCTGATGATTTAGAGCTGTGCACTTACAGCACTTAAAGAATTTTTTTTATCATTAAGCTAAAATCACTTGAAGAACATTATGTTTACTATGCACCCCCCTTCACCAAGTACCCCTGAAAAACCTCTTCAGTCGCTCTCGATCTGCGTAGTTGGATGCTGTAGACCCCTTCACCATGTCCCTCCCAACAGACCCCGTTACAGTCGCTCTCCATCAGTGAGTAGTAAGATGTTATATGATCTCTACTAGCCTTCCCTGCGTTGAACAGCACTCCTCATGCCCCCTCGACCCCAAGCATTATACATGCTAAAAATAATGCCCCCATTCTTTCTCCTCACACTTATCCCTCCCTTCAGACCCACCCTGCCCAGTCCTTTTCCCTTTGGTAACTTTTAGTCAACTCTCGGGTTCTGTGAGTCTGCTGCTGTTTTTTTCCTTCAGTTTTTCTTTGTTGTTATACTCCACACATGAGTGAAAGCACTTGGTACTTGTCTTTCTACTCCTGGACTATTTGTCTGAACATACTACCGTCTAGCTCCATCCAGGTCATTGCAAATGGTAGTATTTGTTTTCTTCTTAAGGCTGCTTACTGCACTTTTTAAACTGGATTTCATTCTTCCTTCTTGTTTGTAGTTTAGCTATGTTATTCACCATTCAACTCCTGGTTATGAACAGTAGCTTTGTGTCAATCGATATGTATCTGTATCTATCTATCTAATGGTCTGTCTGTCTATGTATGTATGTATGTATGTATGTATGTATTTATCTATGTATCTATCTATCTTCCTATCATCTATCTATGATGTCTATCATCTATTAATCTATGTACCTATCTATCTATCTTTCATCTGTCATCTGTGTACCTATCTATCTATGAATCCATCATCTTTTTGTCTGCCCATCTATCCTTCTGTACAGAACAGTTAACAACATAGCCTATGTCTCTTTCCTACATTATGCTTCCAGAAATCTTGCAAGGTAGCTAAGCCATAAGGAGAGCACTGTGTTCACCGATACACTTTCAGGTAGAGTCAGCCGCGTGTGCTTACAAAACCAGTAAATGGAGGTGAAAGGACTTGAACCTGTATCTCTGTCCTCTGTCCTCTTATACTTCCTGCTCACTTGGTGACTTTATTTAGCCACATTCAGTGAGTAAGTGATCCCTGAAGACCACAAGTATCCTTCGTCTGGTCCGGTTGTCGAAAGAAAAGTGTACTTGGTTCTTTGCACACCACCATGTTTGAGGGACATTGGCGTGATCACTGCTGATAGGTGGAGGGACAAATATAAAGGAACACCTATTTCTGGACAGGAGCAGTTGGGAACAAAGAGTGTGTTGTGGAGTGAAGTGTTTATTTGAGGGTCCAAACTTCCCTCCTTAGGTGGTTATTACTTCTTTACATTCGTGAACATCATAAAAAGCAATGATTTTAAAAGCCCAGACGCATATTATTACAGCAATTCATTTGTTGAGGTGAGAGGAAATGAGAAGGAAGTTGCTGCACCACGAAATCTCTGCCTGAGCACTGCTGAAAAAAAAAAAAAGAATTCACGGTGGCTAGATAGTGCTATTTTCTACTGACTCTCTCTGGGGTCCAAAAGAGAATCCATTTCTTTCTTTGTTTCTCAGGTTCACTTGTGTAGGGAACCTGTCCCCGCCCCTTCAGCTTGTAGTTTGTCTGTGTCCTTGGATCTCAAGTGAGTCTCCAGTAACGGAGCACGTAGGTGGTCTTGAGTTTTCATCAGTTCTTCTAACCCTGTGTCTTTTGATTGGAGCACTCAAAGCCTGTACTTTTATTCTGATATTTGAGAGCTGTGCTCTTTCTGCACTTTGAAATTCTTTTTGTTCTCATTAATATACAATCACATGCAGAAAATTATGTTATTCTGTCTACCCTCTTCACCAAGTCACCCCAAATCCCATTTACAGCCGCTCTCCGTCAGCATGTACTAAGATGCTGTAGAATCACTACATGTCTTCTCTGTGTTGTACAGCCCTGCCCACGACACCCCACCCTACACATTATACATGCTAATCCTAATGCCCCCATTCTTTTTCCCCGCACTTATTACTCCCTTCCCACAAACCCTACCCAGTCCCTTTCTCTTTGGTAACTGTTAGTCCACTCTCGGGTTCTGTGAGTCTGCTGCTGTCTTTTCCTTCAGTTTTTCTTTGTTATCATACTCCACACATGAGTGAAATCATTTGGTACATGTATTTCTCCGCCTGGCCTATTTGACTGAGCATAATACCCTCTAGCTCCATCCACGTTATTGCAAATGATAGGATTTGTTTTCTTCTTATGGCTGCTTACTGCACTTTTTAAACTGGATTTCATTCTTCTTTTTTGTTTGTAGTTTTGCTATGTGCTTTCACCATTGCTCTCCTTGTTATGAGCAGTAGCTTTGTGTTAATCGATATGTACCTATATCTATCTATCTGTCTGTCTATCTATTTATCAATCACTCAATCAATCATCTTTTTGTCTGCCCATCTGTCCTTGTGTACAGAACAGTTAACCAATTACCCTATATCACTTTCCTACACTATGCTTCCAAAAGTCCTGCAAAGTATCTAGGCTGTAGATAGAGCACTGGGTTTACCGAGACACTTGCAGTTCGAGTCGGCCGCGTGTACCTAAAAAACCAGGAAATGGTTGTGCCGGGACTTGATCCCGTGTCTCTATCCTCTGTCCTCTTTCATCTCCTTCTAACTTGCTATCTGTATTTAGCCACATTCTTTGACTAAGTGCTCCCTGAAGACCACAAGTATCATTCCTCTGGGCCTGTTGTCACGAGAAAAGTAAACTTGCTGCTTTGCTCACCACCATGTTTGAAGGACCTCAGCGTGATCACCTCCGATAGGACGGAGGGTCAAATAAAAAGGAACACCAATTTCTAGACATGAGCAGTTGGGAGCTAAGAGTGTATTGTGGGGTGACGAGTTTATTTGAGTGTCCAAACATCCCTCTTTAGGTAGTTATTAGATCTTCACATTCGTGAACATCATAAAATCCACTGATTTCAAAGGCCCAGATGCTTATTATTACAGCAACTCAGTTGTTGAGGTGAGAGAAAATGAGAAGTATGTTGCTGCACCACTAAATCAATGGCTGGGAACGGCTGAAACCAAACAAAAAGAATTCACGGTTGCCAGATAGGGCTATTTTCTTCTGACAGTCTCAGGGGACTCAAACAGAATCCATTTGTTTGATTGTTTGTTTTTCAGTTTCACTCGTGCAGTGTACTTGTCCACACACCTTCGGCTTGTAGTTTGTCTGTGTCCTTGGATCTCAAGTGAGTCTCCTGTAAGTAAGCACGTAGGTGTCTTGAGATTTCATCCCTTCTTTTAACCCTGTGTCTTTTGTTTGCTGCACTCAGTGCCTGACCTTTTATTCTGATGATTTAGAGCTGTGCACTTACTGCACTTAAAGAATTTTTTTTATCATTAAGCTAAAATCACTTGAAGAACATTATGTTTACTATGCACCCCCCTTCACCAAGTACCCCTGAAAAACCTCTTCAGTCGCTCTCGATCTGCGTAGTTGGATGCTGTAGACCCCTTCACCATGTCCCTCCCAACAGACCCCGTTACAGTCGCTCTCCATCAGTGAGTAGTAAGATGTTATATGATCTCTACTAGCCTTCCCTGCGTTGAACAGCACTCCTCATGCCCCCTCGACCCCAAGCATTATACATGCTAAAAATAATGCCCCCATTCTTTCTCCTCACACTTATCCCTCCCTTCAGACCCACCCTGCCCAGTCCTTTTCCCTTTGGTAACTTTTAGTCAACTCTCTCTCGGGTTCTGTGAGTCTGCTGCTGTTTTTTTCCTTCAGTTTTTCTTTGTTGTTATACTCCACACATGAGTGAAAACACTTGGTACTTGTCTTTCTACTCCTGGACTATTTGTCTGAACATACTACCGTCTAGCTCCATCCAGGTCATTGCAAATGGTAGTATTTGTTTTCTTCTTAAGGCTGCTTACTGCACTTTTTAAACTGGATTTCATTCTTCCTTCTTGTTTGTAGTTTAGCTATGTTATTCACCATTCAACTCCTGGTTATGAACAGTAGCTTTGTGTCAATCGATATGTATCTGTATCTATCTATCTAATGGTCTGTCTGTCTATGTATGTATGTATGTATGTATGTATGTATTTATCTATGTATCTATCTATCTTCCTATCATCTATCTATGATGTCTATCATCTATTAATCTATGTACCTATCTATCTATCTTTCATCTGTCATCTGTGTACCTATCTATCTATGAATCCATCATCTTTTTGTCTGCCCATCTATCCTTCTGTACAGAACAGTTAACAACATAGCCTATGCCTCTTTCCTACATTATGCTTCCAGAAATCTTGCAAGGTAGCTAAGCCATAAGGAGAGCACTGTGTTCACCGATACACTTTCAGGTAGAGTCAGCCGCGTGTGCTTACAAAACCAGTAAATGGAGGTGAAAGGACTTGAACCTGTATCTCTGTCCTCTGTCCTCTTATACTTCCTGCTCACTTGGTGACTTTATTTAGCCACATTCAGTGAGTAAGTGATCCCTGAAGACCACAAGTATCCTTCGTCTGGTCCGGTTGTCGAAAGAAAAGTGTACTTGGTTCTTTGCACACCACCATGTTTGAGGGACATTGGCGTGATCACTGCTGATAGGTGGAGGGACAAATATAAAGGAACACCTATTTCTGGACAGGAGCAGTTGGGAACAAAGAGTGTGTTGTGGAGTGAAGTGTTTATTTGAGGGTCCAAACTTCCCTCCTTAGGTGGTTATTACTTCTTTACATTCGTGAACATCATAAAAAGCAATGATTTTAAAAGCCCAGACGCATATTATTACAGCAATTCATTTGTTGAGGTGAGAGGAAATGAGAAGGAAGTTGCTGCACCACGAAATCTCTGCCTGAGCACTGCTGAAACCAAACAAAAAGAATTCACGGTGGCTAGATAGTGCTATTTTCTACTGACTCTCTCTGGGGTCCAAAAGAGAATCCATTTCTTTCTTTGTTTCTCAGGTTCACTTGTGTAGGGAACCTGTCCCCGCCCCTTCAGCTTGTAGTTTGTCTGTGTCCTTGGATCTCAAGTGAGTCTCCAGTAACGGAGCACGTAGGTGGTCTTGAGTTTTCATCAGTTCTTCTAACCCTGTGTCTTTTGATTGGAGCACTCAAAGCCTGTACTTTTATTCTGATATTTGAGAGCTGTGCTCTTTCTGCACTTTGAAATTCTTTTTGTTCTCATTAATATACAATCACATGCAGAAAATTATGTTATTCTGTCTACCCTCTTCACCAAGTCACCCCAAATCCCATTTACAGCCGCTCTCCGTCAGCATGTACTAAGATGCTGTAGAATCACTACATGTCTTCTCTGTGTTGTACAGCCCTGCCCACGACACCCCACCCTACACATTATACATGCTAATCCTAATGCCCCCATTCTTTTTCCCCGCACTTATTACTCCCTTCCCACAAACCCTACCCAGTCCCTTTCTCTTTGGTAACTGTTAGTCCACTCTCGGGTTCTGTGAGTCTGCTGCTGTCTTTTCCTTCAGTTTTTCTTTGTTATCATACTCCACACATGAGTGAAATCATTTGGTACATGTATTTCTCCGCCTGGCCTATTTGACTGAGCATAATACCCTCTAGCTCCATCCACGTTATTGCAAATGATAGGATTTGTTTTCTTCTTATGGCTGCTTACTGCACTTTTTAAACTGGATTTCATTCTTCTTTTTTGTTGGTAGTTTTGCTATGTGCTTTCACCATTGCTCTCCTTGTTATGAGCAGTAGCTTTGTGTTAATCGATATGTACCTATATCTATCTATCTGTCTGTCTATCTATTTATCAATCACTCAATCAATCATCTTTTTGTCTGCCCATCTGTCCTTGTGTACAGAACAGTTAACCAATTACCCTATATCACTTTCCTACACTATGCTTCCAAAAGTCCTGCAAAGTATCTAGGCTGTAGATAGAGCACTGGGTTTACCGAGACACTTGCAGTTCGAGTCGGCCGCGTGTACCTAAAAAACCAGGAAATGGTTGTGCCGGGACTTGATCCCGTGTCTCTATCCTCTGTCCTCTTTCATCTCCTTCTAACTTGCTATCTGTATTTAGCCACATTCTTTGACTAAGTGCTCCCTGAAGACCACAAGTATCATTCCTCTGGGCCTGTTGTCACGAGAAAAGTAAACTTGCTGCTTTGCTCACCACCATGTTTGAAGGACCTCAGCGTGATCACCTCCGATAGGACGGAGGGTCAAATAAAAAGGAACACCAATTTCTAGACATGAGCAGTTGGGAGCTAAGAGTGTATTGTGGGGTGACGAGTTTATTTGAGTGTCCAAACATCCCTCTTTAGGTAGTTATTAGATCTTCACATTCGTGAACATCATAAAATCCACTGATTTCAAAGGCCCAGATGCTTATTATTACAGCAACTCAGTTGTTGAGGTGAGAGAAAATGGGAAGTATGTTGCTGCACCACTAAATCAATGGCTGGGAACGGCTGAAACCAAACAAAAAGAATTCACGGTTGCCAGATAGGGCTATTTTCTTCTGACAGTCTCAGGGGACTCAAACAGAATCCATTTGTTTGATTGTTTGTTTTTCAGTTTCACTCGTGCAGTGTACTTGTCCACACACCTTCGGCTTGTAGTTTGTCTGTGTCCTTGGATCTCAAGTGAGTCTCCTGTAAGTAAGCACGTAGGTGTCTTGAGATTTCATCCCTTCTTTTAACCCTGTGTCTTTTGTTTGCTGCACTCAGTGCCTGACCTTTTATTCTGATGATTTAGAGCTGTGCACTTACTGCACTTAAAGAATTTTTTTTATCATTAAGCTAAAATCACTTGAAGAACATTATGTTTACTATGCACCCCCCTTCACCAAGTACCCCTGAAAAACCTCTTCAGTCGCTCTCGATCTGCGTAGTTGGATGCTGTAGACCCCTTCACCATGTCCCTCCCAACAGACCCCGTTACAGTCGCTCTCCATCAGTGAGTAGTAAGATGTTATATGATCTCTACTAGCCTTCCCTGCGTTGAACAGCACTCCTCATGCCCCCTCGACCCCAAGCATTATACATGCTAAAACTAATGCCCCCATTCTTTCTCCTCACACTTATCCCTCCCTTCAGACCCACCCTGCCCAGTCCTTTTCCCTTTGGTAACTTTTAGTCAACACTCTCTCGGGTTCTGTGAGTCTGCTGCTGTTTTTTTCCTTCAGTTTTTCTTTGTTGTTATACTCCACACATGAGTGAAAACACTTGGTACTTGTCTTTCTACTCCTGGACTATTTGTCTGAACATACTACCGTCTAGCTCCATCCAGGTCATTGCAAATGGTAGTATTTGTTTTCTTCTTAAGGCTGCTTACTGCACTTTTTAAACTGGATTTCATTCTTCCTTCTTGTTTGTAGTTTAGCTATGTTATTCACCATTCAACTCCTGGTTATGAACAGTAGCTTTGTGTCAATCGATATGTATCTGTATCTATCTATCTAATGGTCTGTCTGTCTATGTATGTATGTATGTATGTATGTATGTATTTATCTATGTATCTATCTATCTTCCTATCATCTATCTATGATGTCTATCATCTATTAATCTATGTACCTATCTATCTATCTTTCATCTGTCATCTGTGTACCTATCTATCTATGAATCCATCATCTTTTTGTCTGCCCATCTATCCTTCTGTACAGAACAGTTAACAACATAGCCTATGCCTCTTTCCTACATTATGCTTCCAGAAATCTTGCAAGGTAGCTAAGCCATAAGGAGAGCACTGTGTTCACCGATACACTTTCAGGTAGAGTCAGCCGCGTGTGCTTACAAAACCAGTAAATGGAGGTGAAAGGACTTGAACCTGTATCTCTGTCCTCTGTCCTCTTATACTTCCTGCTCACTTGGTGACTTTATTTAGCCACATTCAGTGAGTAAGTGATCCCTGAAGACCACAAGTATCCTTCGTCTGGTCCGGTTGTCGAAAGAAAAGTGTACTTGGTTCTTTGCACACCACCATGTTTGAGGGACATTGGCGTGATCACTGCTGATAGGTGGAGGGACAAATATAAAGGAACACCTATTTCTGGACAGGAGCAGTTGGGAACAAAGAGTGTGTTGTGGAGTGAAGTGTTTATTTGAGGGTCCAAACTTCCCTCCTTAGGTGGTTATTACTTCTTTACATTCGTGAACATCATAAAAAGCAATGATTTTAAAAGCCCAGACGCATATTATTACAGCAATTCATTTGTTGAGGTGAGAGGAAATGAGAAGGAAGTTGCTGCACCACGAAATCTCTGCCTGAGCACTGCTGAAACCAAACAAAAAGAATTCACGGTGGCTAGATAGTGCTATTTTCTACTGACTCTCTCTGGGGTCCAAAAGAGAATCCATTTCTTTCTTTGTTTCTCAGGTTCACTTGTGTAGGGAACCTGTCCCCGCCCCTTCAGCTTGTAGTTTGTCTGTGTCCTTGGATCTCAAGTGAGTCTCCAGTAACGGAGCACGTAGGTGGTCTTGAGTTTTCATCAGTTCTTCTAACCCTGTGTCTTTTGATTGGAGCACTCAAAGCCTGTACTTTTATTCTGATATTTGAGAGCTGTGCTCTTTCTGCACTTTGAAATTCTTTTTGTTCTCATTAATATACAATCACATGCAGAAAATTATGTTATTCTGTCTACCCTCTTCACCAAGTCACCCCAAATCCCATTTACAGCCGCTCTCCGTCAGCATGTACTAAGATGCTGTAGAATCACTACATGTCTTCTCTGTGTTGTACAGCCCTGCCCACGACACCCCACCCTACACATTATACATGCTAATCCTAATGCCCCCATTCTTTTTCCCCGCACTTATTACTCCCTTCCCACAAACCCTACCCAGTCCCTTTCTCTTTGGTAACTGTTAGTCCACTCTCGGGTTCTGTGAGTCTGCTGCTGTCTTTTCCTTCAGTTTTTCTTTGTTATCATACTCCACACATGAGTGAAATCATTTGGTACATGTATTTCTCCGCCTGGCCTATTTGACTGAGCATAATACCCTCTAGCTCCATCCACGTTATTGCAAATGATAGGATTTGTTTTCTTCTTATGGCTGCTTACTGCACTTTTTAAACTGGATTTCATTCTTCTTTTTTGTTGGTAGTTTTGCTATGTGCTTTCACCATTGCTCTCCTTGTTATGAGCAGTAGCTTTGTGTTAATCGATATGTACCTATATCTATCTATCTGTCTGTCTATCTATTTATCAATCACTCAATCAATCATCTTTTTGTCTGCCCATCTGTCCTTGTGTACAGAACAGTTAACCAATTACCCTATATCACTTTCCTACACTATGCTTCCAAAAGTCCTGCAAAGTATCTAGGCTGTAGATAGAGCACTGGGTTTACCGAGACACTTGCAGTTCGAGTCGGCCGCGTGTACCTAAAAAACCAGGAAATGGTTGTGCCGGGACTTGATCCCGTGTCTCTATCCTCTGTCCTCTTTCATCTCCTTCTAACTTGCTATCTGTATTTAGCCACATTCTTTGACTAAGTGCTCCCTGAAGACCACAAGTATCATTCCTCTGGGCCTGTTGTCACGAGAAAAGTAAACTTGCTGCTTTGCTCACCACCATGTTTGAAGGACCTCAGCGTGATCACCTCCGATAGGACGGAGGGTCAAATAAAAAGGAACACCAATTTCTAGACATGAGCAGTTGGGAGCTAAGAGTGTATTGTGGGGTGACGAGTTTATTTGAGTGTCCAAACATCCCTCTTTAGGTAGTTATTAGATCTTCACATTCGTGAACATCATAAAATCCACTGATTTCAAAGGCCCAGATGCTTATTATTACAGCAACTCAGTTGTTGAGGTGAGAGAAAATGAGAAGTATGTTGCTGCACCACTAAATCAATGGCTGGGAACGGCTGAAACCAAACAAAAAGAATTCACGGTTGCCAGATAGGGCTATTTTCTTCTGACAGTCTCAGGGGACTCAAACAGAATCCATTTGTTTGATTGTTTGTTTTTCAGTTTCACTCGTGCAGTGTACTTGTCCACACACCTTCGGCTTGTAGTTTGTCTGTGTCCTTGGATCTCAAGTGAGTCTCCTGTAAGTAAGCACGTAGGTGTCTTGAGATTTCATCCCTTCTTTTAACCCTGTGTCTTTTGTTTGCTGCACTCAGTGCCTGACCTTTTATTCTGATGATTTAGAGCTGTGCACTTACTGCACTTAAAGAATTTTTTTTATCATTAAGCTAAAATCACTTGAAGAACATTATGTTTACTATGCACCCCCCTTCACCAAGTACCCCTGAAAAACCTCTTCAGTCGCTCTCGATCTGCGTAGTTGGATGCTGTAGACCCCTTCACCATGTCCCTCCCAACAGACCCCGTTACAGTCGCTCTCCATCAGTGAGTAGTAAGATGTTAGATGATCTCTACTAGCCTTCCCTGCGTTGAACAGCACTCCTCATGCCCCCTCGACCCCAAGCATTATACATGCTAAAACTAATGCCCCCATTCTTTCTCCTCACACTTATCCCTCCCTTCAGACCCACCCTGCCCAGTCCTTTTCCCTTTGGTAACTTTTAGTCAACTCTCTCTCGGGTTCTGTGAGTCTGCTGCTGTTTTTTTCCTTCAGTTTTTCTTTGTTGTTATACTCCACACATGAGTGAAAACACTTGGTACTTGTCTTTCTACTCCTGGACTATTTGTCTGAACATACTACCGTCTAGCTCCATCCAGGTCATTGCAAATGGTAGTATTTGTTTTCTTCTTAAGGCTGCTTACTGCACTTTTTAAACTGGATTTCATTCTTCCTTCTTGTTTGTAGTTTAGCTATGTTATTCACCATTCAACTCCTGGTTATGAACAGTAGCTTTGTGTCAATCGATATGTATCTGTATCTATCTATCTAATGGTCTGTCTGTCTATGTATGTATGTATGTATGTATGTATGTATTTATCTATGTATCTATCTATCTTCCTATCATCTATCTATGATGTCTATCATCTATTAATCTATGTACCTATCTATCTTTCATCTGTCATCTGTGTACCTATCTATCTATGAATCCATCATCTTTTTGTCTGCCCATCTATCCTTCTGTACAGAACAGTTAACAACATAGCCTATGCCTCTTTCCTACATTATGCTTCCAGAAATCTTGCAAGGTAGCTAAGCCATAAGGAGAGCACTGTGTTCACCGATACACTTTCAGGTAGAGTCAGCCGCGTGTGCTTACAAAACCAGTAAATGGAGGTGAAAGGACTTGAACCTGTATCTCTGTCCTCTGTCCTCTTATACTTCCTGCTCACTTGGTGACTTTATTTAGCCACATTCAGTGAGTAAGTGATCCCTGAAGACCACAAGTATCCTTCGTCTGGTCCGGTTGTCGAAAGAAAAGTGTACTTGGTTCTTTGCACACCACCATGTTTGAGGGACATTGGCGTGATCACTGCTGATAGGTGGAGGGACAAATATAAAGGAACACCTATTTCTGGACAGGAGCAGTTGGGAACAAAGAGTGTGTTGTGGAGTGAAGTGTTTATTTGAGGGTCCAAACTTCCCTCCTTAGGTGGTTATTACTTCTTTACATTCGTGAACATCATAAAAAGCAATGATTTTAAAAGCCCAGACGCATATTATTACAGCAATTCATTTGTTGAGGTGAGAGGAAATGAGAAGGAAGTTGCTGCACCACGAAATCTCTGCCTGAGCACTGCTGAAACCAAACAAAAAGAATTCACGGTGGCTAGATAGTGCTATTTTCTACTGACTCTCTCTGGGGTCCAAAAGAGAATCCATTTCTTTCTTTGTTTCTCAGGTTCACTTGTGTAGGGAACCTGTCCCCGCCCCTTCAGCTTGTAGTTTGTCTGTGTCCTTGGATCTCAAGTGAGTCTCCAGTAACGGAGCACGTAGGTGGTCTTGAGTTTTCATCAGTTCTTCTAACCCTGTGTCTTTTGATTGGAGCACTCAAAGCCTGTACTTTTATTCTGATATTTGAGAGCTGTGCTCTTTCTGCACTTTGAAATTCTTTTTGTTCTCATTAATATACAATCACATGCAGAAAATTATGTTATTCTGTCTACCCTCTTCACCAAGTCACCCCAAATCCCATTTACAGCCGCTCTCCGTCAGCATGTACTAAGATGCTGTAGAATCACTACATGTCTTCTCTGTGTTGTACAGCCCTGCCCACGACACCCCACCCTACACATTATACATGCTAATCCTAATGCCCCCATTCTTTTCCCCCGCACTTATTACTCCCTTCCCACAAACCCTACCCAGTCCCTTTCTCTTTGGTAACTGTTAGCCCACTCTCGGGTTCTGTGAGTCTGCTGCTGTCTTTTCCTTCAGTTTTTCTTTGTTATCATACTCCACACATGAGTGAAATCATTTGGTACATGTATTTCTCCGCCTGGCCTATTTGACTGAGCATAATACCCTCTAGCTCCATCCACGTTATTGCAAATGATAGGATTTGTTTTCTTCTTATGGCTGCTTACTGCACTTTTTAAACTGGATTTCATTCTTCTTTTTTGTTGGTAGTTTTGCTATGTGCTTTCACCATTGCTCTCCTTGTTATGAGCAGTAGCTTTGTGTTAATCGATATGTACCTATATCTATCTATCTGTCTGTCTATCTATTTATCAATCACTCAATCAATCATCTTTTTGTCTGCCCATCTGTCCTTGTGTACAGAACAGTTAACCAATTACCCTATATCACTTTCCTACACTATGCTTCCAAAAGTCCTGCAAAGTATCTAGGCTGTAGATAGAGCACTGGGTTTACCGAGACACTTGCAGTTCGAGTCGGCCGCGTGTACCTAAAAAACCAGGAAATGGTTGTGCCGGGACTTGATCCCGTGTCTCTATCCTCTGTCCTCTTTCATCTCCTTCTAACTTGCTATCTGTATTTAGCCACATTCTTTGACTAAGTGCTCCCTGAAGACCACAAGTATCATTCCTCTGGGCCTGTTGTCACGAGAAAAGTAAACTTGCTGCTTTGCTCACCACCATGTTTGAAGGACCTCAGCGTGATCACCTCCGATAGGACGGAGGGTCAAATAAAAAGGAACACCAATTTCTAGACATGAGCAGTTGGGAGCTAAGAGTGTATTGTGGGGTGACGAGTTTATTTGAGTGTCCAAACATCCCTCTTTAGGTAGTTATTAGATCTTCACATTCGTGAACATCATAAAATCCACTGATTTCAAAGGCCCAGATGCTTATTATTACAGCAACTCAGTTGTTGAGGTGAGAGAAAATGAGAAGTATGTTGCTGCACCACTAAATCAATGGCTGGGAACGGCTGAAACCAAACAAAAAGAATTCACGGTTGCCAGATAGGGCTATTTTCTTCTGACAGTCTCAGGGGACTCAAACAGAATCCATTTGTTTGATTGTTTGTTTTTCAGTTTCACTCGTGCAGTGTACTTGTCCACACACCTTCGGCTTGTAGTTTGTCTGTGTCCTTGGATCTCAAGTGAGTCTCCTGTAAGTAAGCACGTAGGTGTCTTGAGATTTCATCCCTTCTTTTAACCCTGTGTCTTTTGTTTGCTGCACTCAGTGCCTGACCTTTTATTCTGATGATTTAGAGCTGTGCACTTACTGCACTTAAAGAATTTTTTTTATCATTAAGCTAAAATCACTTGAAGAACATTATGTTTACTATGCACCCCCCTTCACCAAGTACCCCTGAAAAACCTCTTCAGTCGCTCTCGATCTGCGTAGTTGGATGCTGTAGACCCCTTCACCATGTCCCTCCCAACAGACCCCGTTACAGTCGCTCTCCATCAGTGAGTAGTAAGATGTTATATGATCTCTACTAGCCTTCCCTGCGTTGAACAGCACTCCTCATGCCCCCTCGACCCCAAGCATTATACATGCTAAAACTAATGCCCCCATTCTTTCTCCTCACACTTATCCCTCCCTTCAGACCCACCCTGCCCAGTCCTTTTCCCTTTGGTAACTTTTAGTCAACTCTCTCTCGGGTTCTGTGAGTCTGCTGCTGTTTTTTTCCTTCAGTTTTTCTTTGTTGTTATACTCCACACATGAGTGAAAACACTTGGTACTTGTCTTTCTACTCCTGGACTATTTGTCTGAACATACTACCGTCTAGCTCCATCCAGGTCATTGCAAATGGTAGTATTTGTTTTCTTCTTAAGGCTGCTTACTGCACTTTTTAAACTGGATTTCATTCTTCCTTCTTGTTTGTAGTTTAGCTATGTTATTCACCATTCAACTCCTGGTTATGAACAGTAGCTTTGTGTCAATCGATATGTATCTGTATCTATCTATCTAATGGTCTGTCTGTCTATGTATGTATGTATGTATGTATGTATGTATTTATCTATGTATCTATCTATCTTCCTATCATCTATCTATGATGTCTATCATCTATTAATCTATGTACCTATCTATCTTTCATCTGTCATCTGTGTACCTATCTATCTATGAATCCATCATCTTTTTGTCTGCCCATCTATCCTTCTGTACAGAACAGTTAACAACATAGCCTATGCCTCTTTCCTACATTATGCTTCCAGAAATCTTGCAAGGTAGCTAAGCCATAAGGAGAGCACTGTGTTCACCGATACACTTTCAGGTAGAGTCAGCCGCGTGTGCTTACAAAACCAGTAAATGGAGGTGAAAGGACTTGAACCTGTATCTCTGTCCTCTGTCCTCTTATACTTCCTGCTCACTTGGTGACTTTATTTAGCCACATTCAGTGAGTAAGTGATCCCTGAAGACCACAAGTATCCTTCGTCTGGTCCGGTTGTCGAAAGAAAAGTGTACTTGGTTCTTTGCACACCACCATGTTTGAGGGACATTGGCGTGATCACTGCTGATAGGTGGAGGGACAAATATAAAGGAACACCTATTTCTGGACAGGAGCAGTTGGGAACAAAGAGTGTGTTGTGGAGTGAAGTGTTTATTTGAGGGTCCAAACTTCCCTCCTTAGGTGGTTATTACTTCTTTACATTCGTGAACATCATAAAAAGCAATGATTTTAAAAGCCCAGACGCATATTATTACAGCAATTCATTTGTTGAGGTGAGAGGAAATGAGAAGGAAGTTGCTGCACCACGAAATCTCTGCCTGAGCACTGCTGAAACCAAACAAAAAGAATTCACGGTGGCTAGATAGTGCTATTTTCTACTGACTCTCTCTGGGGTCCAAAAGAGAATCCATTTCTTTCTTTGTTTCTCAGGTTCACTTGTGTAGGGAACCTGTCCCCGCCCCTTCAGCTTGTAGTTTGTCTGTGTCCTTGGATCTCAAGTGAGTCTCCAGTAACGGAGCACGTAGGTGGTCTTGAGTTTTCATCAGTTCTTCTAACCCTGTGTCTTTTGATTGGAGCACTCAAAGCCTGTACTTTTATTCTGATATTTGAGAGCTGTGCTCTTTCTGCACTTTGAAATTCTTTTTGTTCTCATTAATATACAATCACATGCAGAAAATTATGTTATTCTGTCTACCCTCTTCACCAAGTCACCCCAAATCCCATTTACAGCCGCTCTCCGTCAGCATGTACTAAGATGCTGTAGAATCACTACATGTCTTCTCTGTGTTGTACAGCCCTGCCCACGACACCCCACCCTACACATTATACATGCTAATCCTAATGCTCCCATTCTTTTCCCCCGCACTTATTACTCCCTTCCCACAAACCCTACCCAGTCCCTTTCTCTTTGGTAACTGTTAGCCCACTCTCGGGTTCTGTGAGTCTGCTGCTGTCTTTTCCTTCAGTTTTTCTTTGTTATCATACTCCACACATGAGTGAAATCATTTGGTACATGTATTTCTCCGCCTGGCCTATTTGACTGAGCATAATACCCTCTAGCTCCATCCACGTTATTGCAAATGATAGGATTTGTTTTCTTCTTATGGCTGCTTACTGCACTTTTTAAACTGGATTTCATTCTTCTTTTTTGTTGGTAGTTTTGCTATGTGCTTTCACCATTGCTCTCCTTGTTATGAGCAGTAGCTTTGTGTTAATCGATATGTACCTATATCTATCTATCTGTCTGTCTATCTATTTATCAATCACTCAATCAATCATCTTTTTGTCTGCCCATCTGTCCTTGTGTACAGAACAGTTAACCAATTACCCTATATCACTTTCCTACACTATGCTTCCAAAAGTCCTGCAAAGTATCTAGGCTGTAGATAGAGCACTGGGTTTACCGAGACACTTGCAGTTCGAGTCGGCCGCGTGTACCTAAAAAACCAGGAAATGGTTGTGCCGGGACTTGATCCCGTGTCTCTATCCTCTGTCCTCTTTCATCTCCTTCTAACTTGCTATCTGTATTTAGCCACATTCTTTGACTAAGTGCTCCCTGAAGACCACAAGTATCATTCCTCTGGGCCTGTTGTCACGAGAAAAGTAAACTTGCTGCTTTGCTCACCACCATGTTTGAAGGACCTCAGCGTGATCACCTCCGATAGGACGGAGGGTCAAATAAAAAGGAACACCAATTTCTAGACATGAGCAGTTGGGAGCTAAGAGTGTATTGTGGGGTGACGAGTTTATTTGAGTGTCCAAACATCCCTCTTTAGGTAGTTATTAGATCTTCACATTCGTGAACATCATAAAATCCACTGATTTCAAAGGCCCAGATGCTTATTATTACAGCAACTCAGTTGTTGAGGTGAGAGAAAATGAGAAGTATGTTGCTGCACCACTAAATCAATGGCTGGGAACGGCTGAAACCAAACAAAAAGAATTCACGGTTGCCAGATAGGGCTATTTTCTTCTGACAGTCTCAGGGGACTCAAACAGAATCCATTTGTTTGATTGTTTGTTTTTCAGTTTCACTCGTGCAGTGTACTTGTCCACACACCTTCGGCTTGTAGTTTGTCTGTGTCCTTGGATCTCAAGTGAGTCTCCTGTAAGTAAGCACGTAGGTGTCTTGAGATTTCATCCCTTCTTTTAACCCTGTGTCTTTTGTTTGCTGCACTCAGTGCCTGACCTTTTATTCTGATGATTTAGAGCTGTGCACTTACTGCACTTAAAGAATTTTTTTTATCATTAAGCTAAAATCACTTGAAGAACATTATGTTTACTATGCACCCCCCTTCACCAAGTACCCCTGAAAAACCTCTTCAGTCGCTCTCGATCTGCGTAGTTGGATGCTGTAGACCCCTTCACCATGTCCCTCCCAACAGACCCCGTTACAGTCGCTCTCCATCAGTGAGTAGTAAGATGTTAGATGATCTCTACTAGCCTTCCCTGCGTTGAACAGCACTCCTCATGCCCCCTCGACCCCAAGCATTATACATGCTAAAACTAATGCCCCCATTCTTTCTCCTCACACTTATCCCTCCCTTCAGACCCACCCTGCCCAGTCCTTTTCCCTTTGGTAACTTTTAGTCAACTCTCTCTCGGGTTCTGTGAGTCTGCTGCTGTTTTTTTCCTTCAGTTTTTCTTTGTTGTTATACTCCACACATGAGTGAAAACACTTGGTACTTGTCTTTCTACTCCTGGACTATTTGTCTGAACATACTACCGTCTAGCTCCATCCAGGTCATTGCAAATGGTAGTATTTGTTTTCTTCTTAAGGCTGCTTACTGCACTTTTTAAACTGGATTTCATTCTTCCTTCTTGTTTGTAGTTTAGCTATGTTATTCACCATTCAACTCCTGGTTATGAACAGTAGCTTTGTGTCAATCGATATGTATCTGTATCTATCTATCTAATGGTCTGTCTGTCTATGTATGTATGTATGTATGTATGTATGTATTTATCTATGTATCTATCTATCTTCCTATCATCTATCTATGATGTCTATCATCTATTAATCTATGTACCTATCTATCTTTCATCTGTCATCTGTGTACCTATCTATCTATGAATCCATCATCTTTTTGTCTGCCCATCTATCCTTCTGTACAGAACAGTTAACAACATAGCCTATGCCTCTTTCCTACATTATGCTTCCAGAAATCTTGCAAGGTAGCTAAGCCATAAGGAGAGCACTGTGTTCACCGATACACTTTCAGGTAGAGTCAGCCGCGTGTGCTTACAAAACCAGTAAATGGAGGTGAAAGGACTTGAACCTGTATCTCTGTCCTCTGTCCTCTTATACTTCCTGCTCACTTGGTGACTTTATTTAGCCACATTCAGTGAGTAAGTGATCCCTGAAGACCACAAGTATCCTTCGTCTGGTCCGGTTGTCGAAAGAAAAGTGTACTTGGTTCTTTGCACACCACCATGTTTGAGGGACATTGGCGTGATCACTGCTGATAGGTGGAGGGACAAATATAAAGGAACACCTATTTCTGGACAGGAGCAGTTGGGAACAAAGAGTGTGTTGTGGAGTGAAGTGTTTATTTGAGGGTCCAAACTTCCCTCCTTAGGTGGTTATTACTTCTTTACATTCGTGAACATCATAAAAAGCAATGATTTTAAAAGCCCAGACGCATATTATTACAGCAATTCATTTGTTGAGGTGAGAGGAAATGAGAAGGAAGTTGCTGCACCACGAAATCTCTGCCTGAGCACTGCTGAAACCAAACAAAAAGAATTCACGGTGGCTAGATAGTGCTATTTTCTACTGACTCTCTCTGGGGTCCAAAAGAGAATCCATTTCTTTCTTTGTTTCTCAGGTTCACTTGTGTAGGGAACCTGTCCCCGCCCCTTCAGCTTGTAGTTTGTCTGTGTCCTTGGATCTCAAGTGAGTCTCCAGTAACGGAGCACGTAGGTGGTCTTGAGTTTTCATCAGTTCTTCTAACCCTGTGTCTTTTGATTGGAGCACTCAAAGCCTGTACTTTTATTCTGATATTTGAGAGCTGTGCTCTTTCTGCACTTTGAAATTCTTTTTGTTCTCATTAATATACAATCACATGCAGAAAATTATGTTATTCTGTCTACCCTCTTCACCAAGTCACCCCAAATCCCATTTACAGCCGCTCTCCGTCAGCATGTACTAAGATGCTGTAGAATCACTACATGTCTTCTCTGTGTTGTACAGCCCTGCCCACGACACCCCACCCTACACATTATACATGCTAATCCTAATGCCCCCATTCTTTTCCCCCGCACTTATTACTCCCTTCCCACAAACCCTACCCAGTCCCTTTCTCTTTGGTAACTGTTAGCCCACTCTCGGGTTCTGTGAGTCTGCTGCTGTCTTTTCCTTCAGTTTTTCTTTGTTATCATACTCCACACATGAGTGAAATCATTTGGTACATGTATTTCTCCGCCTGGCCTATTTGACTGAGCATAATACCCTCTAGCTCCATCCACGTTATTGCAAATGATAGGATTTGTTTTCTTCTTATGGCTGCTTACTGCACTTTTTAAACTGGATTTCATTCTTCTTTTTTGTTGGTAGTTTTGCTATGTGCTTTCACCATTGCTCTCCTTGTTATGAGCAGTAGCTTTGTGTTAATCGATATGTACCTATATCTATCTATCTGTCTGTCTATCTATTTATCAATCACTCAATCAATCATCTTTTTGTCTGCCCATCTGTCCTTGTGTACAGAACAGTTAACCAATTACCCTATATCACTTTCCTACACTATGCTTCCAAAAGTCCTGCAAAGTATCTAGGCTGTAGATAGAGCACTGGGTTTACCGAGACACTTGCAGTTCGAGTCGGCCGCGTGTACCTAAAAAACCAGGAAATGGTTGTGCCGGGACTTGATCCCGTGTCTCTATCCTCTGTCCTCTTTCATCTCCTTCTAACTTGCTATCTGTATTTAGCCACATTCTTTGACTAAGTGCTCCCTGAAGACCACAAGTATCATTCCTCTGGGCCTGTTGTCACGAGAAAAGTAAACTTGCTGCTTTGCTCACCACCATGTTTGAAGGACCTCAGCGTGATCACCTCCGATAGGACGGAGGGTCAAATAAAAAGGAACACCAATTTCTAGACATGAGCAGTTGGGAGCTAAGAGTGTATTGTGGGGTGACGAGTTTATTTGAGTGTCCAAACATCCCTCTTTAGGTAGTTATTAGATCTTCACATTCGTGAACATCATAAAATCCACTGATTTCAAAGGCCCAGATGCTTATTATTACAGCAACTCAGTTGTTGAGGTGAGAGAAAATGAGAAGTATGTTGCTGCACCACTAAATCAATGGCTGGGAACGGCTGAAACCAAACAAAAAGAATTCACGGTTGCCAGATAGGGCTATTTTCTTCTGACAGTCTCAGGGGACTCAAACAGAATCCATTTGTTTGATTGTTTGTTTTTCAGTTTCACTCGTGCAGTGTACTTGTCCACACACCTTCGGCTTGTAGTTTGTCTGTGTCCTTGGATCTCAAGTGAGTCTCCTGTAAGTAAGCACGTAGGTGTCTTGAGATTTCATCCCTTCTTTTAACCCTGTGTCTTTTGTTTGCTGCACTCAGTGCCTGACCTTTTATTCTGATGATTTAGAGCTGTGCACTTACTGCACTTAAAGAATTTTTTTTATCATTAAGCTAAAATCACTTGAAGAACATTATGTTTACTATGCACCCCCCTTCACCAAGTACCCCTGAAAAACCTCTTCAGTCGCTCTCGATCTGCGTAGTTGGATGCTGTAGACCCCTTCACCATGTCCCTCCCAACAGACCCCGTTACAGTCGCTCTCCATCAGTGAGTAGTAAGATGTTAGATGATCTCTACTAGCCTTCCCTGCGTTGAACAGCACTCCTCATGCCCCCTCGACCCCAAGCATTATACATGCTAAAACTAATGCCCCCATTCTTTCTCCTCACACTTATCCCTCCATTCAGACCCACCCTGCCCAGTCCTTTTCCCTTTGGTAACTTTTAGTCAACTCTCTCTCGGGTTCTGTGAGTCTGCTGCTGTTTTTTTCCTTCAGTTTTTCTTTGTTGTTATACTCCACACATGAGTGAAAACACTTGGTACTTGTCTTTCTACTCCTGGACTATTTGTCTGAACATACTACCGTCTAGCTCCATCCAGGTCATTGCAAATGGTAGTATTTGTTTTCTTCTTAAGGCTGCTTACTGCACTTTTTAAACTGGATTTCATTCTTCCTTCTTGTTTGTAGTTTAGCTATGTTATTCACCATTCAACTCCTGGTTATGAACAGTAGCTTTGTGTCAATCGATATGTATCTGTATCTATCTATCTAATGGTCTGTCTGTCTATGTATGTATGTATGTATGTATGTATGTATGTATTTATCTATGTATCTATCTATCTTCCTATCATCTATCTATGATGTCTATCATCTATTAATCTATGTACCTATCTATCTATCTTTCATCTGTCATCTGTGTACCTATCTATCTATGAATCCATCATCTTTTTGTCTGCCCATCTATCCTTCTGTACAGAACAGTTAACAACATAGCCTATGCCTCTTTCCTACATTATGCTTCCAGAAATCTTGCAAGGTAGCTAAGCCATAAGGAGAGCACTGTGTTCACCGATACACTTTCAGGTAGAGTCAGCCGCGTGTGCTTACAAAACCAGTAAATGGAGGTGAAAGGACTTGAACCTGTATCTCTGTCCTCTGTCCTCTTATACTTCCTGCTCACTTGGTGACTTTATTTAGCCACATTCAGTGAGTAAGTGATCCCTGAAGACCACAAGTATCCTTCGTCTGGTCCGGTTGTCGAAAGAAAAGTGTACTTGGTTCTTTGCACACCACCATGTTTGAGGGACATTGGCGTGATCACTGCTGATAGGTGGAGGGACAAATATAAAGGAACACCTATTTCTGGACAGGAGCAGTTGGGAACAAAGAGTGTGTTGTGGAGTGAAGTGTTTATTTGAGGGTCCAAACTTCCCTCCTTAGGTGGTTATTACTTCTTTACATTCGTGAACATCATAAAAAGCAATGATTTTAAAAGCCCAGACGCATATTATTACAGCAATTCATTTGTTGAGGTGAGAGGAAATGAGAAGGAAGTTGCTGCACCACGAAATCTCTGCCTGAGCACTGCTGAAAAAAAAAAAAAAGAATTCACGGTGGCTAGATAGTGCTATTTTCTACTGACTCTCTCTGGGGTCCAAAAGAGAATCCATTTCTTTCTTTGTTTCTCAGGTTCACTTGTGTAGGGAACCTGTCCCCGCCCCTTCAGCTTGTAGTTTGTCTGTGTCCTTGGATCTCAAGTGAGTCTCCAGTAACGGAGCACGTAGGTGGTCTTGAGTTTTCATCAGTTCTTCTAACCCTGTGTCTTTTGATTGGAGCACTCAAAGCCTGTACTTTTATTCTGATATTTGAGAGCTGTGCTCTTTCTGCACTTTGAAATTCTTTTTGTTCTCATTAATATACAATCACATGCAGAAAATTATGTTATTCTGTCTACCCTCTTCACCAAGTCACCCCAAATCCCATTTACAGCCGCTCTCCGTCAGCATGTACTAAGATGCTGTAGAATCACTACATGTCTTCTCTGTGTTGTACAGCCCTGCCCACGACACCCCACCCTACACATTATACATGCTAATCCTAATGCCCCCATTCTTTTTCCCCGCACTTATTACTCCCTTCCCACAAACCCTACCCAGTCCCTTTCTCTTTGGTAACTGTTAGTCCACTCTCGGGTTCTGTGAGTCTGCTGCTGTCTTTTCCTTCAGTTTTTCTTTGTTATCATACTCCACACATGAGTGAAATCATTTGGTACATGTATTTCTCCGCCTGGCCTATTTGACTGAGCATAATACCCTCTAGCTCCATCCACGTTATTGCAAATGATAGGATTTGTTTTCTTCTTATGGCTGCTTACTGCACTTTTTAAACTGGATTTCATTCTTCTTTTTTGTTGGTAGTTTTGCTATGTGCTTTCACCATTGCTCTCCTTGTTATGAGCAGTAGCTTTGTGTTAATCGATATGTACCTATATCTATCTATCTGTCTGTCTATCTATTTATCAATCACTCAATCAATCATCTTTTTGTCTGCCCATCTGTCCTTGTGTACAGAACAGTTAACCAATTACCCTATATCACTTTCCTACACTATGCTTCCAAAAGTCCTGCAAAGTATCTAGGCTGTAGATAGAGCACTGGGTTTACCGAGACACTTGCAGTTCGAGTCGGCCGCGTGTACCTAAAAAACCAGGAAATGGTTGTGCCGGGACTTGATCCCGTGTCTCTATCCTCTGTCCTCTTTCATCTCCTTCTAACTTGCTATCTGTATTTAGCCACATTCTTTGACTAAGTGCTCCCTGAAGACCACAAGTATCATTCCTCTGGGCCTGTTGTCACGAGAAAAGTAAACTTGCTGCTTTGCTCACCACCATGTTTGAAGGACCTCAGCGTGATCACCTCCGATAGGACGGAGGGTCAAATAAAAAGGAACACCAATTTCTAGACATGAGCAGTTGGGAGCTAAGAGTGTATTGTGGGGTGACGAGTTTATTTGAGTGTCCAAACATCCCTCTTTAGGTAGTTATTAGATCTTCACATTCGTGAACATCATAAAATCCACTGATTTCAAAGGCCCAGATGCTTATTATTACAGCAACTCAGTTGTTGAGGTGAGAGAAAATGAGAAGTATGTTGCTGCACCACTAAATCAATGGCTGGGAACGGCTGAAACCAAACAAAAAGAATTCACGGTTGCCAGATAGGGCTATTTTCTTCTGACAGTCTCAGGGGACTCAAACAGAATCCATTTGTTTGATTGTTTGTTTTTCAGTTTCACTCGTGCAGTGTACTTGTCCACACACCTTCGGCTTGTAGTTTGTCTGTGTCCTTGGATCTCAAGTGAGTCTCCTGTAAGTAAGCACGTAGGTGTCTTGAGATTTCATCCCTTCTTTTAACCCTGTGTCTTTTGTTTGCTGCACTCAGTGCCTGACCTTTTATTCTGATGATTTAGAGCTGTGCACTTACTGCACTTAAAGAATTTTTTTTATCATTAAGCTAAAATCACTTGAAGAACATTATGTTTACTATGCACCCCCCTTCACCAAGTACCCCTGAAAAACCTCTTCAGTCGCTCTCGATCTGCGTAGTTGGATGCTGTAGACCCCTTCACCATGTCCCTCCCAACAGACCCCGTTACAGTCGCTCTCCATCAGTGAGTAGTAAGATGTTATATGATCTCTACTAGCCTTCCCTGCGTTGAACAGCACTCCTCATGCCCCCTCGACCCCAAGCATTATACATGCTAAAACTAATGCCCCCATTCTTTCTCCTCACACTTATCCCTCCCTTCAGACCCACCCTGCCCAGTCCTTTTCCCTTTGGTAACTTTTAGTCAACTCTCTCTCGGGTTCTGTGAGTCTGCTGCTGTTTTTTTCCTTCAGTTTTTCTTTGTTGTTATACTCCACACATGAGTGAAAACACTTGGTACTTGTCTTTCTACTCCTGGACTATTTGTCTGAACATACTACCGTCTAGCTCCATCCAGGTCATTGCAAATGGTAGTATTTGTTTTCTTCTTAAGGCTGCTTACTGCACTTTTTAAACTGGATTTCATTCTTCCTTCTTGTTTGTAGTTTAGCTATGTTATTCACCATTCAACTCCTGGTTATGAACAGTAGCTTTGTGTCAATCGATATGTATCTGTATCTATCTATCTAATGGTCTGTCTGTCTATGTATGTATGTATGTATGTATGTATGTATTTATCTATGTATCTATCTATCTTCCTATCATCTATCTATGATGTCTATCATCTATTAATCTATGTACCTATCTATCTATCTTTCATCTGTCATCTGTGTACCTATCTATCTATGAATCCATCATCTTTTTGTCTGCCCATCTATCCTTCTGTACAGAACAGTTAACAACATAGCCTATGCCTCTTTCCTACATTATGCTTCCAGAAATCTTGCAAGGTAGCTAAGCCATAAGGAGAGCACTGTGTTCACCGATACACTTTCAGGTAGAGTCAGCCGCGTGTGCTTACAAAACCAGTAAATGGAGGTGAAAGGACTTGAACCTGTATCTCTGTCCTCTGTCCTCTTATACTTCCTGCTCACTTGGTGACTTTATTTAGCCACATTCAGTGAGTAAGTGATCCCTGAAGACCACAAGTATCCTTCGTCTGGTCCGGTTGTCGAAAGAAAAGTGTACTTGGTTCTTTGCACACCACCATGTTTGAGGGACATTGGCGTGATCACTGCTGATAGGTGGAGGGACAAATATAAAGGAACACCTATTTCTGGACAGGAGCAGTTGGGAACAAAGAGTGTGTTGTGGAGTGAAGTGTTTATTTGAGGGTCCAAACTTCCCTCCTTAGGTGGTTATTACTTCTTTACATTCGTGAACATCATAAAAAGCAATGATTTTAAAAGCCCAGACGCATATTATTACAGCAATTCATTTGTTGAGGTGAGAGGAAATGAGAAGGAAGTTGCTGCACCACGAAATCTCTGCCTGAGCACTGCTGAAAAAAAAAAAAAAGAATTCACGGTGGCTAGATAGTGCTATTTTCTACTGACTCTCTCTGGGGTCCAAAAGAGAATCCATTTCTTTCTTTGTTTCTCAGGTTCACTTGTGTAGGGAACCTGTCCCCGCCCCTTCAGCTTGTAGTTTGTCTGTGTCCTTGGATCTCAAGTGAGTCTCCAGTAACGGAGCACGTAGGTGGTCTTGAGTTTTCATCAGTTCTTCTAACCCTGTGTCTTTTGATTGGAGCACTCAAAGCCTGTACTTTTATTCTGATATTTGAGAGCTGTGCTCTTTCTGCACTTTGAAATTCTTTTTGTTCTCATTAATATACAATCACATGCAGAAAATTATGTTATTCTGTCTACCCTCTTCACCAAGTCACCCCAAATCCCATTTACAGCCGCTCTCCGTCAGCATGTACTAAGATGCTGTAGAATCACTACATGTCTTCTCTGTGTTGTACAGCCCTGCCCACGACACCCCACCCTACACATTATACATGCTAATCCTAATGCCCCCATTCTTTTTCCCCGCACTTATTACTCCCTTCCCACAAACCCTACCCAGTCCCTTTCTCTTTGGTAACTGTTAGTCCACTCTCGGGTTCTGTGAGTCTGCTGCTGTCTTTTCCTTCAGTTTTTCTTTGTTATCATACTCCACACATGAGTGAAATCATTTGGTACATGTATTTCTCCGCCTGGCCTATTTGACTGAGCATAATACCCTCTAGCTCCATCCACGTTATTGCAAATGATAGGATTTGTTTTCTTCTTATGGCTGCTTACTGCACTTTTTAAACTGGATTTCATTCTTCTTTTTTGTTGGTAGTTTTGCTATGTGCTTTCACCATTGCTCTCCTTGTTATGAGCAGTAGCTTTGTGTTAATCGATATGTACCTATATCTATCTATCTGTCTGTCTATCTATTTATCAATCACTCAATCAATCATCTTTTTGTCTGCCCATCTGTCCTTGTGTACAGAACAGTTAACCAATTACCCTATATCACTTTCCTACACTATGCTTCCAAAAGTCCTGCAAAGTATCTAGGCTGTAGATAGAGCACTGGGTTTACCGAGACACTTGCAGTTCGAGTCGGCCGCGTGTACCTAAAAAACCAGGAAATGGTTGTGCCGGGACTTGATCCCGTGTCTCTATCCTCTGTCCTCTTTCATCTCCTTCTAACTTGCTATCTGTATTTAGCCACATTCTTTGACTAAGTGCTCCCTGAAGACCACAAGTATCATTCCTCTGGGCCTGTTGTCACGAGAAAAGTAAACTTGCTGCTTTGCTCACCACCATGTTTGAAGGACCTCAGCGTGATCACCTCCGATAGGACGGAGGGTCAAATAAAAAGGAACACCAATTTCTAGACATGAGCAGTTGGGAGCTAAGAGTGTATTGTGGGGTGACGAGTTTATTTGAGTGTCCAAACATCCCTCTTTAGGTAGTTATTAGATCTTCACATTCGTGAACATCATAAAATCCACTGATTTCAAAGGCCCAGATGCTTATTATTACAGCAACTCAGTTGTTGAGGTGAGAGAAAATGAGAAGTATGTTGCTGCACCACTAAATCAATGGCTGGGAACGGCTGAAACCAAACAAAAAGAATTCACGGTTGCCAGATAGGGCTATTTTCTTCTGACAGTCTCAGGGGACTCAAACAGAATCCATTTGTTTGATTGTTTGTTTTTCAGTTTCACTCGTGCAGTGTACTTGTCCACACACCTTCGGCTTGTAGTTTGTCTGTGTCCTTGGATCTCAAGTGAGTCTCCTGTAAGTAAGCACGTAGGTGTCTTGAGATTTCATCCCTTCTTTTAACCCTGTGTCTTTTGTTTGCTGCACTCAGTGCCTGACCTTTTATTCTGATGATTTAGAGCTGTGCACTTACTGCACTTAAAGAATTTTTTTTATCATTAAGCTAAAATCACTTGAAGAACATTATGTTTACTATGCACCCCCCTTCACCAAGTACCCCTGAAAAACCTCTTCAGTCGCTCTCGATCTGCGTAGTTGGATGCTGTAGACCCCTTCACCATGTCCCTCCCAACAGACCCCGTTACAGTCGCTCTCCATCAGTGAGTAGTAAGATGTTATATGATCTCTACTAGCCTTCCCTGCGTTGAACAGCACTCCTCATGCCCCCTCGACCCCAAGCATTATACATGCTAAAACTAATGCCCCCATTCTTTCTCCTCACACTTATCCCTCCCTTCAGACCCACCCTGCCCAGTCCTTTTCCCTTTGGTAACTTTTAGTCAACTCTCTCTCGGGTTCTGTGAGTCTGCTGCTGTTTTTTTCCTTCAGTTTTTCTTTGTTGTTATACTCCACACATGAGTGAAAACACTTGGTACTTGTCTTTCTACTCCTGGACTATTTGTCTGAACATACTACCGTCTAGCTCCATCCAGGTCATTGCAAATGGTAGTATTTGTTTTCTTCTTAAGGCTGCTTACTGCACTTTTTAAACTGGATTTCATTCTTCCTTCTTGTTTGTAGTTTAGCTATGTTATTCACCATTCAACTCCTGGTTATGAACAGTAGCTTTGTGTCAATCGATATGTATCTGTATCTATCTATCTAATGGTCTGTCTGTCTATGTATGTATGTATGTATGTATGTATGTATTTATCTATGTATCTATCTATCTTCCTATCATCTATCTATGATGTCTATCATCTATTAATCTATGTACCTATCTATCTATCTTTCATCTGTCATCTGTGTACCTATCTATCTATGAATCCATCATCTTTTTGTCTGCCCATCTATCCTTCTGTACAGAACAGTTAACAACATAGCCTATGCCTCTTTCCTACATTATGCTTCCAGAAATCTTGCAAGGTAGCTAAGCCATAAGGAGAGCACTGTGTTCACCGATACACTTTCAGGTAGAGTCAGCCGCGTGTGCTTACAAAACCAGTAAATGGAGGTGAAAGGACTTGAACCTGTATCTCTGTCCTCTGTCCTCTTATACTTCCTGCTCACTTGGTGACTTTATTTAGCCACATTCAGTGAGTAAGTGATCCCTGAAGACCACAAGTATCCTTCGTCTGGTCCGGTTGTCGAAAGAAAAGTGTACTTGGTTCTTTGCACACCACCATGTTTGAGGGACATTGGCGTGATCACTGCTGATAGGTGGAGGGACAAATATAAAGGAACACCTATTTCTGGACAGGAGCAGTTGGGAACAAAGAGTGTGTTGTGGAGTGAAGTGTTTATTTGAGGGTCCAAACTTCCCTCCTTAGGTGGTTATTACTTCTTTACATTCGTGAACATCATAAAAAGCAATGATTTTAAAAGCCCAGACGCATATTATTACAGCAATTCATTTGTTGAGGTGAGAGGAAATGAGAAGGAAGTTGCTGCACCACGAAATCTCTGCCTGAGCACTGCTGAAAAAAAAAAAAAAGAATTCACGGTGGCTAGATAGTGCTATTTTCTACTGACTCTCTCTGGGGTCCAAAAGAGAATCCATTTCTTTCTTTGTTTCTCAGGTTCACTTGTGTAGGGAACCTGTCCCCGCCCCTTCAGCTTGTAGTTTGTCTGTGTCCTTGGATCTCAAGTGAGTCTCCAGTAACGGAGCACGTAGGTGGTCTTGAGTTTTCATCAGTTCTTCTAACCCTGTGTCTTTTGATTGGAGCACTCAAAGCCTGTACTTTTATTCTGATATTTGAGAGCTGTGCTCTTTCTGCACTTTGAAATTCTTTTTGTTCTCATTAATATACAATCACATGCAGAAAATTATGTTATTCTGTCTACCCTCTTCACCAAGTCACCCCAAATCCCATTTACAGCCGCTCTCCGTCAGCATGTACTAAGATGCTGTAGAATCACTACATGTCTTCTCTGTGTTGTACAGCCCTGCCCACGACACCCCACCCTACACATTATACATGCTAATCCTAATGCCCCCATTCTTTTTCCCCGCACTTATTACTCCCTTCCCACAAACCCTACCCAGTCCCTTTCTCTTTGGTAACTGTTAGTCCACTCTCGGGTTCTGTGAGTCTGCTGCTGTCTTTTCCTTCAGTTTTTCTTTGTTATCATACTCCACACATGAGTGAAATCATTTGGTACATGTATTTCTCCGCCTGGCCTATTTGACTGAGCATAATACCCTCTAGCTCCATCCACGTTATTGCAAATGATAGGATTTGTTTTCTTCTTATGGCTGCTTACTGCACTTTTTAAACTGGATTTCATTCTTCTTTTTTGTTGGTAGTTTTGCTATGTGCTTTCACCATTGCTCTCCTTGTTATGAGCAGTAGCTTTGTGTTAATCGATATGTACCTATATCTATCTATCTGTCTGTCTATCTATTTATCAATCACTCAATCAATCATCTTTTTGTCTGCCCATCTGTCCTTGTGTACAGAACAGTTAACCAATTACCCTATATCACTTTCCTACACTATGCTTCCAAAAGTCCTGCAAAGTATCTAGGCTGTAGATAGAGCACTGGGTTTACCGAGACACTTGCAGTTCGAGTCGGCCGCGTGTACCTAAAAAACCAGGAAATGGTTGTGCCGGGACTTGATCCCGTGTCTCTATCCTCTGTCCTCTTTCATCTCCTTCTAACTTGCTATCTGTATTTAGCCACATTCTTTGACTAAGTGCTCCCTGAAGACCACAAGTATCATTCCTCTGGGCCTGTTGTCACGAGAAAAGTAAACTTGCTGCTTTGCTCACCACCATGTTTGAAGGACCTCAGCGTGATCACCTCCGATAGGACGGAGGGTCAAATAAAAAGGAACACCAATTTCTAGACATGAGCAGTTGGGAGCTAAGAGTGTATTGTTGGGTGACGAGTTTATTTGAGTGTCCAAACATCCCTCTTTAGGTAGTTATTAGATCTTCACATTCGTGAACATCATAAAATCCACTGATTTCAAAGGCCCAGATGCTTATTATTACAGCAACTCAGTTGTTGAGGTGAGAGAAAATGAGAAGTATGTTGCTGCACCACTAAATCAATGGCTGGGAACGGCTGAAACCAAACAAAAAGAATTCACGGTTGCCAGATAGGGCTATTTTCTTCTGACAGTCTCAGGGGACTCAAACAGAATCCATTTGTTTGATTGTTTGTTTTTCAGTTTCACTCGTGCAGTGTACTTGTCCACACACCTTCGGCTTGTAGTTTGTCTGTGTCCTTGGATCTCAAGTGAGTCTCCTGTAAGTAAGCATGTAGGTGTCTTGAGATTTCATCCCTTCTTTTAACCCTGTGTCTTTTGTTTGCTGCACTCAGTGCCTGACCTTTTATTCTGATGATTTAGAGCTGTGCACTTACTGCACTTAAAGAATTTTTTTTATCATTAAGCTAAAATCACTTGAAGAACATTATGTTTACTATGCACCCCCCTTCACCAAGTACCCCTGAAAAACCTCTTCAGTCGCTCTCGATCTGCGTAGTTGGATGCTGTAGACCCCTTCACCATGTCCCTCCCAACAGACCCCGTTACAGTCGCTCTCCATCAGTGAGTAGTAAGATGTTATATGATCTCTACTAGCCTTCCCTGCGTTGAACAGCACTCCTCATGCCCCCTCGATCCCAAGCATTATACATGCTAAAACTAATGCCCCCATTCTTTCTCCTCACACTTATCCCTCCCTTCAGACCCACCCTGCCCAGTCCTTTTCCCTTTGGTAACTTTTAGTCAACTCTCTCTCGGGTTCTGTGAGTCTGCTGCTGTTTTTTTCCTTCAGTTTTTCTTTGTTGTTATACTCCACACATGAGTGAAAACACTTGGTACTTGTCTTTCTACTCCTGGACTATTTGTCTGAACATACTACCGTCTAGCTCCATCCAGGTCATTGCAAATGGTAGTATTTGTTTTCTTCTTAAGGCTGCTTACTGCACTTTTTAAACTGGATTTCATTCTTCCTTCTTGTTTGTAGTTTAGCTATGTTATTCACCATTCAACTCCTGGTTATGAACAGTAGCTTTGTGTCAATCGATATGTATCTGTATCTATCTATCTAATGGTCTGTCTGTCTATGTATGTATGTATGTATGTATGTATGTATTTATCTATGTATCTATCTATCTTCCTATCATCTATCTATGATGTCTATCATCTATTAATCTATGTACCTATCTATCTATCTTTCATCTGTCATCTGTGTACCTATCTATCTATGAATCCATCATCTTTTTGTCTGCCCATCTATCCTTCTGTACAGAACAGTTAACAACATAGCCTATGCCTCTTTCCTACATTATGCTTCCAGAAATCTTGCAAGGTAGCTAAGCCATAAGGAGAGCACTGTGTTCACCGATACACTTTCAGGTAGAGTCAGCCGCGTGTGCTTACAAAACCAGTAAATGGAGGTGAAAGGACTTGAACCTGTATCTCTGTCCTCTGTCCTCTTATACTTCCTGCTCACTTGGTGACTTTATTTAGCCACATTCAGTGAGTAAGTGATCCCTGAAGACCACAAGTATCCTTCGTCTGGTCCGGTTGTCGAAAGAAAAGTGTACTTGGTTCTTTGCACACCACCATGTTTGAGGGACATTGGCGTGATCACTGCTGATAGGTGGAGGGACAAATATAAAGGAACACCTATTTCTGGACAGGAGCAGTTGGGAACAAAGAGTGTGTTGTGGAGTGAAGTGTTTATTTGAGGGTCCAAACTTCCCTCCTTAGGTGGTTATTACTTCTTTACATTCGTGAACATCATAAAAAGCAATGATTTTAAAAGCCCAGACGCATATTATTACAGCAATTCATTTGTTGAGGTGAGAGGAAATGAGAAGGAAGTTGCTGCACCACGAAATCTCTGCCTGAGCACTGCTGAAAAAAAAAAAAAAGAATTCACGGTGGCTAGATAGTGCTATTTTCTACTGACTCTCTCTGGGGTCCAAAAGAGAATCCATTTCTTTCTTTGTTTCTCAGGTTCACTTGTGTAGGGAACCTGTCCCCGCCCCTTCAGCTTGTAGTTTGTCTGTGTCCTTGGATCTCAAGTGAGTCTCCAGTAACGGAGCACGTAGGTGGTCTTGAGTTTTCATCAGTTCTTCTAACCCTGTGTCTTTTGATTGGAGCACTCAAAGCCTGTACTTTTATTCTGATATTTGAGAGCTGTGCTCTTTCTGCACTTTGAAATTCTTTTTGTTCTCATTAATATACAATCACATGCAGAAAATTATGTTATTCTGTCTACCCTCTTCACCAAGTCACCCCAAATCCCATTTACAGCCGCTCTCCGTCAGCATGTACTAAGATGCTGTAGAATCACTACATGTCTTCTCTGTGTTGTACAGCCCTGCCCACGACACCCCACCCTACACATTATACATGCTAATCCTAATGCCCCCATTCTTTTCCCCCGCACTTATTACTCCCTTCCCACAAACCCTACCCAGTCCCTTTCTCTTTGGTAACTGTTAGCCCACTCTCGGGTTCTGTGAGTCTGCTGCTGTCTTTTCCTTCAGTTTTTCTTTGTTATCATACTCCACACATGAGTGAAATCATTTGGTACATGTATTTCTCCGCCTGGCCTATTTGACTGAGCATAATACCCTCTAGCTCCATCCACGTTATTGCAAATGATAGGATTTGTTTTCTTCTTATGGCTGCTTACTGCACTTTTTAAACTGGATTTCATTCTTCTTTTTTGTTTGTAGTTTTGCTATGTGCTTTCACCATTGCTCTCCTTGTTATGAGCAGTAGCTTTGTGTTAATCGATATGTACCTATATCTATCTATCTGTCTGTCTATCTATTTATCAATCACTCAATCAATCATCTTTTTGTCTGCCCATCTGTCCTTGTGTACAGAACAGTTAACCAATTATCCTATGTCACTTTCCTACACTATGCTTCCAAAAGTCCTGCAAAGTATCTAGGCTGTAGATAGAGCACTGGGTTTACCGAGACACTTGCAGTTCGAGTCGGCCGCGTGTACCTAAAAAACCAGGAAATGGTTGTGCCGGGACTTGATCCCGTGTCTCTATCCTCTGTCCTCTTTCATCTCCTTCTAACTTGCTATCTGTATTTAGCCACATTCTTTGACTAAGTGCTCCCTGAAGACCACAAGTATCATTCCTCTGGGCCTGTTGTCACGAGAAAAGTAAACTTGCTGCTTTGCTCACCACCATGTTTGAAGGACCTCAGCGTGATCACCTCCGATAGGACGGAGGGTCAAATAAAAAGGAACACCAATTTCTAGACATGAGCAGTTGGGAGCTAAGAGTGTATTGTGGGGTGACGAGTTTATTTGAGTGTCCAAACATCCCTCTTTAGGTAGTTATTAGATCTTCACATTCGTGAACATCATAAAATCCACTGATTTCAAAGGCCCAGATGCTTATTATTACAGCAACTCAGTTGTTGAGGTGAGAGAAAATGAGAAGTATGTTGCTGCACCACTAAATCAATGGCTGGGAACGGCTGAAACCAAACAAAAAGAATTCACGGTTGCCAGATAGGGCTATTTTCTTCTGACAGTCTCAGGGGACTCAAACAGAATCCATTTGTTTGATTGTTTGTTTTTCAGTTTCACTCGTGCAGTGTACTTGTCCACACACCTTCGGCTTGTAGTTTGTCTGTGTCCTTGGATCTCAAGTGAGTCTCCTGTAAGTAAGCACGTAGGTGTCTTGAGATTTCATCCCTTCTTTTAACCCTGTGTCTTTTGTTTGCTGCACTCAGTGCCTGACCTTTTATTCTGATGATTTAGAGCTGTGCACTTACTGCACTTAAAGAATTTTTTTTATCATTAAGCTAAAATCACTTGAAGAACATTATGTTTACTATGCACCCCCCTTCACCAAGTACCCCTGAAAAACCTCTTCAGTCGCTCTCGATCTGCGTAGTTGGATGCTGTAGACCCCTTCACCATGTCCCTCCCAACAGACCCCGTTACAGTCGCTCTCCATCAGTGAGTAGTAAGATGTTATATGATCTCTACTAGCCTTCCCTGCGTTGAACAGCACTCCTCATGCCCCCTCGACCCCAAGCATTATACATGCTAAAACTTATGCCCCCATTCTTTCTCCTCACACTTATCCCTCCCTTCAGACCCACCCTGCCCAGTCCTTTTCCCTTTGGTAACTTTTAGTCAACTCTCTCTCGGGTTCTGTGAGTCTGCTGCTGTTTTTTTCCTTCAGTTTTTCTTTGTTGTTATACTCCACACATGAGTGAAAACACTTGGTACTTGTCTTTCTACTCCTGGACTATTTGTCTGAACATACTACCGTCTAGCTCCATCCAGGTCATTGCAAATGGTAGTATTTGTTTTCTTCTTAAGGCTGCTTACTGCACTTTTTAAACTGGATTTCATTCTTCCTTCTTGTTTGTAGTTTAGCTATGTTATTCACCATTCAACTCCTGGTTATGAACAGTAGCTTTGTGTCAATCGATATGTATCTGTATCTATCTATCTAATGGTCTGTCTGTCTATGTATGTATGTATGTATGTATGTATGTATTTATCTATGTATCTATCTATCTTCCTATCATCTATCTATGATGTCTATCATCTATTAATCTATGTACCTATCTATCTTTCATCTGTCATCTGTGTACCTATCTATCTATGAATCCATCATCTTTTTGTCTGCCCATCTATCCTTCTGTACAGAACAGTTAACAACATAGCCTATGCCTCTTTCCTACATTATGCTTCCAGAAATCTTGCAAGGTAGCTAAGCCATAAGGAGAGCACTGTGTTCACCGATACACTTTCAGGTAGAGTCAGCCGCGTGTGCTTACAAAACCAGTAAATGGAGGTGAAAGGACTTGAACCTGTATCTCTGTCCTCTGTCCTCTTATACATCCTGCTCACTTGGTGACTTTATTTAGCCACATTCAGTGAGTAAGTGATCCCTGAAGACCACAAGTATCCTTCGTCTGGTCCGGTTGTCGAAAGAAAAGTGTACTTGGTTCTTTGCACACCACCATGTTTGAGGGACATTGGCGTGATCACTGCTGATAGGTGGAGGGACAAATATAAAGGAACACCTATTTCTGGACAGGAGCAGTTGGGAACAAAGAGTGTGTTGTGGAGTGAAGTGTTTATTTGAGGGTCCAAACTTCCCTCCTTAGGTGGTTATTACTTCTTTACATTCGTGAACATCATAAAAAGCAATGATTTTAAAAGCCCAGACGCATATTATTACAGCAATTCATTTGTTGAGGTGAGAGGAAATGAGAAGGAAGTTGCTGCACCACGAAATCTCTGCCTGAGCACTGCTGAAACCAAACAAAAAGAATTCACGGTGGCTAGATAGTGCTATTTTCTACTGACTCTCTCTGGGGTCCAAAAGAGAATCCATTTCTTTCTTTGTTTCTCAGGTTCACTTGTGTAGGGAACCTGTCCCCGCCCCTTCAGCTTGTAGTTTGTCTGTGTCCTTGGATCTCAAGTGAGTCTCCAGTAACGGAGCACGTAGGTGGTCTTGAGTTTTCATCAGTTCTTCTAACCCTGTGTCTTTTGATTGGAGCACTCAAAGCCTGTACTTTTATTCTGATATTTGAGAGCTGTGCTCTTTCTGCACTTTGAAATTCTTTTTGTTCTCATTAATATACAATCACATGCAGAAAATTATGTTATTCTGTCTACCCTCTTCACCAAGTCACCCCAAATCCCATTTACAGCCGCTCTCCGTCAGCATGTACTAAGATGCTGTAGAATCACTACATGTCTTCTCTGTGTTGTACAGCCCTGCCCACGACACCCCACCCTACACATTATACATGCTAATCCTAATGCCCCCATTCTTTTCCCCCGCACTTATTACTCCCTTCCCACAAACCCTACCCAGTCCCTTTCTCTTTGGTAACTGTTAGCCCACTCTCGGGTTCTGTGAGTCTGCTGCTGTCTTTTCCTTCAGTTTTTCTTTGTTATCATACTCCACACATGAGTGAAATCATTTGGTACATGTATTTCTCCGCCTGGCCTATTTGACTGAGCATAATACCCTCTAGCTCCATCCACGTTATTGCAAATGATAGGATTTGTTTTCTTCTTATGGCTGCTTACTGCACTTTTTAAACTGGATTTCATTCTTCTTTTTTGTTGGTAGTTTTGCTATGTGCTTTCACCATTGCTCTCCTTGTTATGAGCAGTAGCTTTGTGTTAATCGATATGTACCTATATCTATCTATCTGTCTGTCTATCTATTTATCAATCACTCAATCAATCATCTTTTTGTCTGCCCATCTGTCCTTGTGTACAGAACAGTTAACCAATTACCCTATATCACTTTCCTACACTATGCTTCCAAAAGTCCTGCAAAGTATCTAGGCTGTAGATAGAGCACTGGGTTTACCGAGACACTTGCAGTTCGAGTCGGCCGCGTGTACCTAAAAAACCAGGAAATGGTTGTGCCGGGACTTGATCCCGTGTCTCTATCCTCTGTCCTCTTTCATCTCCTTCTAACTTGCTATCTGTATTTAGCCACATTCTTTGACTAAGTGCTCCCTGAAGACCACAAGTATCATTCCTCTGGGCCTGTTGTCACGAGAAAAGTAAACTTGCTGCTTTGCTCACCACCATGTTTGAAGGACCTCAGCGTGATCACCTCCGATAGGACGGAGGGTCAAATAAAAAGGAACACCAATTTCTAGACATGAGCAGTTGGGAGCTAAGAGTGTATTGTGGGGTGACGAGTTTATTTGAGTGTCCAAACATCCCTCTTTAGGTAGTTATTAGATCTTCACATTCGTGAACATCATAAAATCCACTGATTTCAAAGGCCCAGATGCTTATTATTACAGCAACTCAGTTGTTGAGGTGAGAGAAAATGAGAAGTATGTTGCTGCACCACTAAATCAATGGCTGGGAACGGCTGAAACCAAACAAAAAGAATTCACGGTTGCCAGATAGGGCTATTTTCTTCTGACAGTCTCAGGGGACTCAAACAGAATCCATTTGTTTGATTGTTTGTTTTTCAGTTTCACTCGTGCAGTGTACTTGTCCACACACCTTCGGCTTGTAGTTTGTCTGTGTCCTTGGATCTCAAGTGAGTCTCCTGTAAGTAAGCACGTAGGTGTCTTGAGATTTCATCCCTTCTTTTAACCCTGTGTCTTTTGTTTGCTGCACTCAGTGCCTGACCTTTTATTCTGATGATTTAGAGCTGTGCACTTACTGCACTTAAAGAATTTTTTTTATCATTAAGCTAAAATCACTTGAAGAACATTATGTTTACTATGCACCCCCCTTCACCAAGTACCCCTGAAAAACCTCTTCAGTCGCTCTCGATCTGCGTAGTTGGATGCTGTAGACCCCTTCACCATGTCCCTCCCAACAGACCCCGTTACAGTCGCTCTCCATCAGTGAGTAGTAAGATGTTAGATGATCTCTACTAGCCTTCCCTGCGTTGAACAGCACTCCTCATGCCCCCTCGACCCCAAGCATTATACATGCTAAAACTAATGCCCCCATTCTTTCTCCTCACACTTATCCCTCCCTTCAGACCCACCCTGCCCAGTCCTTTTCCCTTTGGTAACTTTTAGTCAACTCTCTCTCGGGTTCTGTGAGTCTGCTGCTGTTTTTTTCCTTCAGTTTTTCTTTGTTGTTATACTCCACACATGAGTGAAAACACTTGGTACTTGTCTTTCTACTCCTGGACTATTTGTCTGAACATACTACCGTCTAGCTCCATCCAGGTCATTGCAAATGGTAGTATTTGTTTTCTTCTTAAGGCTGCTTACTGCACTTTTTAAACTGGATTTCATTCTTCCTTCTTGTTTGTAGTTTAGCTATGTTATTCACCATTCAACTCCTGGTTATGAACAGTAGCTTTGTGTCAATCGATATGTATCTGTATCTATCTATCTAATGGTCTGTCTGTCTATGTATGTATGTATGTATGTATGTATGTATTTATCTATGTATCTATCTATCTTCCTATCATCTATCTATGATGTCTATCATCTATTAATCTATGTACCTATCTATCTTTCATCTGTCATCTGTGTACCTATCTATCTATGAATCCATCATCTTTTTGTCTGCCCATCTATCCTTCTGTACAGAACAGTTAACAACATAGCCTATGCCTCTTTCCTACATTATGCTTCCAGAAATCTTGCAAGGTAGCTAAGCCATAAGGAGAGCACTGTGTTCACCGATACACTTTCAGGTAGAGTCAGCCGCGTGTGCTTACAAAACCAGTAAATGGAGGTGAAAGGACTTGAACCTGTATCTCTGTCCTCTGTCCTCTTATACTTCCTGCTCACTTGGTGACTTTATTTAGCCACATTCAGTGAGTAAGTGATCCCTGAAGACCACAAGTATCCTTCGTCTGGTCCGGTTGTCGAAAGAAAAGTGTACTTGGTTCTTTGCACACCACCATGTTTGAGGGACATTGGCGTGATCACTGCTGATAGGTGGAGGGACAAATATAAAGGAACACCTATTTCTGGACAGGAGCAGTTGGGAACAAAGAGTGTGTTGTGGAGTGAAGTGTTTATTTGAGGGTCCAAACTTCCCTCCTTAGGTGGTTATTACTTCTTTACATTCGTGAACATCATAAAAAGCAATGATTTTAAAAGCCCAGACGCATATTATTACAGCAATTCATTTGTTGAGGTGAGAGGAAATGAGAAGGAAGTTGCTGCACCACGAAATCTCTGCCTGAGCACTGCTGAAACCAAACAAAAAGAATTCACGGTGGCTAGATAGTGCTATTTTCTACTGACTCTCTCTGGGGTCCAAAAGAGAATCCATTTCTTTCTTAGTTTCTCAGGTTCACTTGTGTAGGGAACCTGTCCCCGCCCCTTCAGCTTGTAGTTTGTCTGTGTCCTTGGATCTCAAGTGAGTCTCCAGTAACGGAGCACGTAGGTGGTCTTGAGTTTTCATCAGTTCTTCTAACCCTGTGTCTTTTGATTGGAGCACTCAAAGCCTGTACTTTTATTCTGATATTTGAGAGCTGTGCTCTTTCTGCACTTTGAAATTCTTTTTGTTCTCATTAATATACAATCACATGCAGAAAATTATGTTATTCTGTCTACCCTCTTCACCAAGTCACCCCAAATCCCATTTACAGCCGCTCTCCGTCAGCATGTACTAAGATGCTGTAGAATCACTACATGTCTTCTCTGTGTTGTACAGCCCTGCCCACGACACCCCACCCTACACATTATACATGCTAATCCTAATGCCCCCATTCTTTTCCCCCGCACTTATTACTCCCTTCCCACAAACCCTACCCAGTCCCTTTCTCTTTGGTAACTGTTAGCCCACTCTCGGGTTCTGTGAGTCTGCTGCTGTCTTTTCCTTCAGTTTTTCTTTGTTATCATACTCCACACATGAGTGAAATCATTTGGTACATGTATTTCTCCGCCTGGCCTATTTGACTGAGCATAATACCCTCTAGCTCCATCCACGTTATTGCAAATGATAGGATTTGTTTTCTTCTTATGGCTGCTTACTGCACTTTTTAAACTGGATTTCATTCTTCTTTTTTGTTGGTAGTTTTGCTATGTGCTTTCACCATTGCTCTCCTTGTTATGAGCAGTAGCTTTGTGTTAATCGATATGTACCTATATCTATCTATCTGTCTGTCTATCTATTTATCAATCACTCAATCAATCATCTTTTTGTCTGCCCATCTGTCCTTGTGTACAGAACAGTTAACCAATTACCCTATATCACTTTCCTACACTATGCTTCCAAAAGTCCTGCAAAGTATCTAGGCTGTAGATAGAGCACTGGGTTTACCGAGACACTTGCAGTTCGAGTCGGCCGCGTGTACCTAAAAAACCAGGAAATGGTTGTGCCGGGACTTGATCCCGTGTCTCTATCCTCTGTCCTCTTTCATCTCCTTCTAACTTGCTATCTGTATTTAGCCACATTCTTTGACTAAGTGCTCCCTGAAGACCACAAGTATCATTCCTCTGGGCCTGTTGTCACGAGAAAAGTAAACTTGCTGCTTTGCTCACCACCATGTTTGAAGGACCTCAGCGTGATCACCTCCGATAGGACGGAGGGTCAAATAAAAAGGAACACCAATTTCTAGACATGAGCAGTTGGGAGCTAAGAGTGTATTGTGGGGTGACGAGTTTATTTGAGTGTCCAAACATCCCTCTTTAGGTAGTTATTAGATCTTCACATTCGTGAACATCATAAAATCCACTGATTTCAAAGGCCCAGATGCTTATTATTACAGCAACTCAGTTGTTGAGGTGAGAGAAAATGAGAAGTATGTTGCTGCACCACTAAATCAATGGCTGGGAACGGCTGAAACCAAACAAAAAGAATTCACGGTTGCCAGATAGGGCTATTTTCTTCTGACAGTCTCAGGGGACTCAAACAGAATCCATTTGTTTGATTGTTTGTTTTTCAGTTTCACTCGTGCAGTGTACTTGTCCACACACCTTCGGCTTGTAGTTTGTCTGTGTCCTTGGATCTCAAGTGAGTCTCCTGTAAGTAAGCACGTAGGTGTCTTGAGATTTCATCCCTTCTTTTAACCCTGTGTCTTTTGTTTGCTGCACTCAGTGCCTGACCTTTTATTCTGATGATTTAGAGCTGTGCACTTACTGCACTTAAAGAATTTTTTTTATCATTAAGCTAAAATCACTTGAAGAACATTATGTTTACTATGCACCCCCCTTCACCAAGTACCCCTGAAAAACCTCTTCAGTCGCTCTCGATCTGCGTAGTTGGATGCTGTAGACCCCTTCACCATGTCCCTCCCAACAGACCCCGTTACAGTCGCTCTCCATCAGTGAGTAGTAAGATGTTAGATGATCTCTACTAGCCTTCCCTGCGTTGAACAGCACTCCTCATGCCCCCTCGACCCCAAGCATTATACATGCTAAAACTAATGCCCCCATTCTTTCTCCTCACACTTATCCCTCCCTTCAGACCCACCCTGCCCAGTCCTTTTCCCTTTGGTAACTTTTAGTCAACTCTCTCTCGGGTTCTGTGAGTCTGCTGCTGTTTTTTTCCTTCAGTTTTTCTTTGTTGTTATACTCCACACATGAGTGAAAACACTTGGTACTTGTCTTTCTACTCCTGGACTATTTGTCTGAACATACTACCGTCTAGCTCCATCCAGGTCATTGCAAATGGTAGTATTTGTTTTCTTCTTAAGGCTGCTTACTGCACTTTTTAAACTGGATTTCATTCTTCCTTCTTGTTTGTAGTTTAGCTATGTTATTCACCATTCAACTCCTGGTTATGAACAGTAGCTTTGTGTCAATCGATATGTATCTGTATCTATCTATCTAATGGTCTGTCTGTCTATGTATGTATGTATGTATGTATGTATGTATTTATCTATGTATCTATCTATCTTCCTATCATCTATCTATGATGTCTATCATCTATTAATCTATGTACCTATCTATCTATCTTTCATCTGTCATCTGTGTACCTATCTATCTATGAATCCATCATCTTTTTGTCTGCCCATCTATCCTTCTGTACAGAACAGTTAACAACATAGCCTATGCCTCTTTCCTACATTATGCTTCCAGAAATCTTGCAAGGTAGCTAAGCCATAAGGAGAGCACTGTGTTCACCGATACACTTTCAGGTAGAGTCAGCCGCGTGTGCTTACAAAACCAGTAAATGGAGGTGAAAGGACTTGAACCTGTATCTCTGTCCTCTGTCCTCTTATACTTCCTGCTCACTTGGTGACTTTATTTAGCCACATTCAGTGAGTAAGTGATCCCTGAAGACCACAAGTATCCTTCGTCTGGTCCGGTTGTCGAAAGAAAAGTGTACTTGGTTCTTTGCACACCACCATGTTTGAGGGACATTGGCGTGATCACTGCTGATAGGTGGAGGGAAAAATATAAAGGAACACCTATTTCTGGACAGGAGCAGTTGGGAACAAAGAGTGTGTTGTGGAGTGAAGTGTTTATTTGAGGGTCCAAACTTCCCTCCTTAGGTGGTTATTACTTCTTTACATTCGTGAACATCATAAAAAGCAATGATTTTAAAAGCCCAGACGCATATTATTACAGCAATTCATTTGTTGAGGTGAGAGGAAATGAGAAGGAAGTTGCTGCACCACGAAATCTCTGCCTGAGCACTGCTGAAACCAAACAAAAAGAATTCACGGTGGCTAGATAGTGCTATTTTCTACTGACTCTCTCTGGGGTCCAAAAGAGAATCCATTTCTTTCTTTGTTTCTCAGGTTCACTTGTGTAGGGAACCTGTCCCCGCCCCTTCAGCTTGTAGTTTGTCTGTGTCCTTGGATCTCAAGTGAGTCTCCAGTAACGGAGCACGTAGGTGGTCTTGAGTTTTCATCAGTTCTTCTAACCCTGTGTCTTTTGATTGGAGCACTCAAAGCCTGTACTTTTATTCTGATATTTGAGAGCTGTGCTCTTTCTGCACTTTGAAATTCTTTTTGTTCTCATTAATATACAATCACATGCAGAAAATTATGTTATTCTGTCTACCCTCTTCACCAAGTCACCCCAAATCCCATTTACAGCCGCTCTCCGTCAGCATGTACTAAGATGCTGTAGAATCACTACATGTCTTCTCTGTGTTGTACAGCCCTGCCCACGACACCCCACCCTACACATTATACATGCTAATCCTAATGCCCCCATTCTTTTCCCCCGCACTTATTACTCCCTTCCCACAAACCCTACCCAGTCCCTTTCTCTTTGGTAACTGTTAGCCCACTCTCGGGTTCTGTGAGTCTGCTGCTGTCTTTTCCTTCAGTTTTTCTTTGTTATCATACTCCACACATGAGTGAAATCATTTGGTACATGTATTTCTCCGCCTGGCCTATTTGACTGAGCATAATACCCTCTAGCTCCATCCACGTTATTGCAAATGATAGGATTTGTTTTCTTCTTATGGCTGCTTACTGCACTTTTTAAACTGGATTTCATTCTTCTTTTTTGTTGGTAGTTTTGCTATGTGCTTTCACCATTGCTCTCCTTGTTATGAGCAGTAGCTTTGTGTTAATCGATATGTACCTATATCTATCTATCTGTCTGTCTATCTATTTATCAATCACTCAATCAATCATCTTTTTGTCTGCCCATCTGTCCTTGTGTACAGAACAGTTAACCAATTACCCTATATCACTTTCCTACACTATGCTTCCAAAAGTCCTGCAAAGTATCTAGGCTGTAGATAGAGCACTGGGTTTACCGAGACACTTGCAGTTCGAGTCGGCCGCGTGTACCTAAAAAACCAGGAAATGGTTGTGCCGGGACTTGATCCCGTGTCTCTATCCTCTGTCCTCTTTCATCTCCTTCTAACTTGCTATCTGTATTTAGCCACATTCTTTGACTAAGTGCTCCCTGAAGACCACAAGTATCATTCCTCTGGGCCTGTTGTCACGAGAAAAGTAAACTTGCTGCTTTGCTCACCACCATGTTTGAAGGACCTCAGCGTGATCACCTCCGATAGGACGGAGGGTCAAATAAAAAGGAACACCAATTTCTAGACATGAGCAGTTGGGAGCTAAGAGTGTATTGTGGGGTGACGAGTTTATTTGAGTGTCCAAACATCCCTCTTTAGGTAGTTATTAGATCTTCACATTCGTGAACATCATAAAATCCACTGATTTCAAAGGCCCAGATGCTTATTATTACAGCAACTCAGTTGTTGAGGTGAGAGAAAATGAGAAGTATGTTGCTGCACCACTAAATCAATGGCTGGGAACGGCTGAAACCAAACAAAAAGAATTCACGGTTGCCAGATAGGGCTATTTTCTTCTGACAGTCTCAGGGGACTCAAACAGAATCCATTTGTTTGATTGTTTGTTTTTCAGTTTCACTCGTGCAGTGTACTTGTCCACACACCTTCGGCTTGTAGTTTGTCTGTGTCCTTGGATCTCAAGTGAGTCTCCTGTAAGTAAGCACGTAGGTGTCTTGAGATTTCATCCCTTCTTTTAACCCTGTGTCTTTTGTTTGCTGCACTCAGTGCCTGACCTTTTATTCTGATGATTTAGAGCTGTGCACTTACTGCACTTAAAGAATTTTTTTTATCATTAAGCTAAAATCACTTGAAGAACATTATGTTTACTATGCACCCCCCTTCACCAAGTACCCCTGAAAAACCTCTTCAGTCGCTCTCGATCTGCGTAGTTGGATGCTGTAGACCCCTTCACCATGTCCCTCCCAACAGACCCCGTTACAGTCGCTCTCCATCAGTGAGTAGTAAGATGTTAGATGATCTCTACTAGCCTTCCCTGCGTTGAACAGCACTCCTCATGCCCCCTCGACCCCAAGCATTATACATGCTAAAACTAATGCCCCCATTCTTTCTCCTCACACTTATCCCTCCCTTCAGACCCACCCTGCCCAGTCCTTTTCCCTTTGGTAACTTTTAGTCAACTCTCTCTCGGGTTCTGTGAGTCTGCTGCTGTTTTTTTCCTTCAGTTTTTCTTTGTTGTTATACTCCACACATGAGTGAAAACACTTGGTACTTGTCTTTCTACTCCTGGACTATTTGTCTGAACATACTACCGTCTAGCTCCATCCAGGTCATTGCAAATGGTAGTATTTGTTTTCTTCTTAAGGCTGCTTACTGCACTTTTTAAACTGGATTTCATTCTTCCTTCTTGTTTGTAGTTTAGCTATGTTATTCACCATTCAACTCCTGGTTATGAACAGTAGCTTTGTGTCAATCGATATGTATCTGTATCTATCTATCTAATGGTCTGTCTGTCTATGTATGTATGTATGTATGTATGTATGTATGTATTTATCTATGTATCTATCTATCTTCCTATCATCTATCTATGATGTCTATCATCTATTAATCTATGTACCTATCTATCTTTCATCTGTCATCTGTGTACCTATCTATCTATGAATCCATCATCTTTTTGTCTGCCCATCTATCCTTCTGTACAGAACAGTTAACAACATAGCCTATGCCTCTTTCCTACATTATGCTTCCAGAAATCTTGCAAGGTAGCTAAGCCATAAGGAGAGCACTGTGTTCACCGATACACTTTCAGGTAGAGTCAGCCGCGTGTGCTTACAAAACCAGTAAATGGAGGTGAAAGGACTTGAACCTGTATCTCTGTCCTCTGTCCTCTTATACTTCCTGCTCACTTGGTGACTTTATTTAGCCACATTCAGTGAGTAAGTGATCCCTGAAGACCACAAGTATCCTTCGTCTGGTCCGGTTGTCGAAAGAAAAGTGTACTTGGTTCTTTGCACACCACCATGTTTGAGGGACATTGGCGTGATCACTGCTGATAGGTGGAGGGACAAATATAAAGGAACACCTATTTCTGGACAGGAGCAGTTGGGAACAAAGAGTGTGTTGTGGAGTGAAGTGTTTATTTGAGGGTCCAAACTTCCCTCCTTAGGTGGTTATTACTTCTTTACATTCGTGAACATCATAAAAAGCAATGATTTTAAAAGCCCAGACGCATATTATTACAGCAATTCATTTGTTGAGGTGAGAGGAAATGAGAAGGAAGTTGCTGCACCACGAAATCTCTGCCTGAGCACTGCTGAAACCAAACAAAAAGAATTCACGGTGGCTAGATAGTGCTATTTTCTACTGACTCTCTCTGGGGTCCAAAAGAGAATCCATTTCTTTCTTTGTTTCTCAGGTTCACTTGTGTAGGGAACCTGTCCCCGCCCCTTCAGCTTGTAGTTTGTCTGTGTCCTTGGATCTCAAGTGAGTCTCCAGTAACGGAGCACGTAGGTGGTCTTGAGTTTTCATCAGTTCTTCTAACCCTGTGTCTTTTGATTGGAGCACTCAAAGCCTGTACTTTTATTCTGATATTTGAGAGCTGTGCTCTTTCTGCACTTTGAAATTCTTTTTGTTCTCATTAATATACAATCACATGCAGAAAATTATGTTATTCTGTCTACCCTCTTCACCAAGTCACCCCAAATCCCATTTACAGCCGCTCTCCGTCAGCATGTACTAAGATGCTGTAGAATCACTACATGTCTTCTCTGTGTTGTACAGCCCTGCCCACGACACCCCACCCTACACATTATACATGCTAATCCTAATGCCCCCATTCTTTTCCCCCGCACTTATTACTCCCTTCCCACAAACCCTACCCAGTCCCTTTCTCTTTGGTAACTGTTAGCCCACTCTCGGGTTCTGTGAGTCTGCTGCTGTCTTTTCCTTCAGTTTTTCTTTGTTATCATACTCCACACATGAGTGAAATCATTTGGTACATGTATTTCTCCGCCTGGCCTATTTGACTGAGCATAATACCCTCTAGCTCCATCCACGTTATTGCAAATGATAGGATTTGTTTTCTTCTTATGGCTGCTTACTGCACTTTTTAAACTGGATTTCATTCTTCTTTTTTGTTGGTAGTTTTGCTATGTGCTTTCACCATTGCTCTCCTTGTTATGAGCAGTAGCTTTGTGTTAATCGATATGTACCTATATCTATCTATCTGTCTGTCTATCTATTTATCAATCACTCAATCAATCATCTTTTTGTCTGCCCATCTGTCCTTGTGTACAGAACAGTTAACCAATTACCCTATATCACTTTCCTACACTATGCTTCCAAAAGTCCTGCAAAGTATCTAGGCTGTAGATAGAGCACTGGGTTTACCGAGACACTTGCAGTTCGAGTCGGCCGCGTGTACCTAAAAAACCAGGAAATGGTTGTGCCGGGACTTGATCCCGTGTCTCTATCCTCTGTCCTCTTTCATCTCCTTCTAACTTGCTATCTGTATTTAGCCACATTCTTTGACTAAGTGCTCCCTGAAGACCACAAGTATCATTCCTCTGGGCCTGTTGTCACGAGAAAAGTAAACTTGCTGCTTTGCTCACCACCATGTTTGAAGGACCTCAGCGTGATCACCTCCGATAGGACGGAGGGTCAAATAAAAAGGAACACCAATTTCTAGACATGAGCAGTTGGGAGCTAAGAGTGTATTGTGGGGTGACGAGTTTATTTGAGTGTCCAAACATCCCTCTTTAGGTAGTTATTAGATCTTCACATTCGTGAACATCATAAAATCCACTGATTTCAAAGGCCCAGATGCTTATTATTACAGCAACTCAGTTGTTGAGGTGAGAGAAAATGAGAAGTATGTTGCTGCACCACTAAATCAATGGCTGGGAACGGCTGAAACCAAACAAAAAGAATTCACGGTTGCCAGATAGGGCTATTTTCTTCTGACAGTCTCAGGGGACTCAAACAGAATCCATTTGTTTGATTGTTTGTTTTTCAGTTTCACTCGTGCAGTGTACTTGTCCACACACCTTCGGCTTGTAGTTTGTCTGTGTCCTTGGATCTCAAGTGAGTCTCCTGTAAGTAAGCACGTAGGTGTCTTGAGATTTCATCCCTTCTTTTAACCCTGTGTCTTTTGTTTGCTGCACTCAGTGCCTGACCTTTTATTCTGATGATTTAGAGCTGTGCACTTACTGCACTTAAAGAATTTTTTTTATCATTAAGCTAAAATCACTTGAAGAACATTATGTTTACTATGCACCCCCCTTCACCAAGTACCCCTGAAAAACCTCTTCAGTCGCTCTCGATCTGCGTAGTTGGATGCTGTAGACCCCTTCACCATGTCCCTCCCAACAGACCCCGTTACAGTCGCTCTCCATCAGTGAGTAGTAAGATGTTAGATGATCTCTACTAGCCTTCCCTGCGTTGAACAGCACTCCTCATGCCCCCTCGACCCCAAGCATTATACATGCTAAAACTAATGCCCCCATTCTTTCTCCTCACACTTATCCCTCCCTTCAGACCCACCCTGCCCAGTCCTTTTCCCTTTGGTAACTTTTAGTCAACTCTCTCTCGGGTTCTGTGAGTCTGCTGCTGTTTTTTTCCTTCAGTTTTTCTTTGTTGTTATACTCCACACATGAGTGAAAACACTTGGTACTTGTCTTTCTACTCCTGGACTATTTGTCTGAACATACTACCGTCTAGCTCCATCCAGGTCATTGCAAATGGTAGTATTTGTTTTCTTCTTAAGGCTGCTTACTGCACTTTTTAAACTGGATTTCATTCTTCCTTCTTGTTTGTAGTTTAGCTATGTTATTCACCATTCAACTCCTGGTTATGAACAGTAGCTTTGTGTCAATCGATATGTATCTGTATCTATCTATCTAATGGTCTGTCTGTCTATGTATGTATGTATGTATGTATGTATGTATTTATCTATGTATCTATCTATCTTCCTATCATCTATCTATGATGTCTATCATCTATTAATCTATGTACCTATCTATCTTTCATCTGTCATCTGTGTACCTATCTATCTATGAATCCATCATCTTTTTGTCTGCCCATCTATCCTTCTGTACAGAACAGTTAACAACATAGCCTATGCCTCTTTCCTACATTATGCTTCCAGAAATCTTGCAAGGTAGCTAAGCCATAAGGAGAGCACTGTGTTCACCGATACACTTTCAGGTAGAGTCAGCCGCGTGTGCTTACAAATCCAGTAAATGGAGGTGAAAGGACTTGAACCTGTATCTCTGTCCTCTGTCCTCTTATACTTCCTGCTCACTTGGTGACTTTATTTAGCCACATTCAGTGAGTAAGTGATCCCTGAAGACCACAAGTATCCTTCGTCTGGTCCGGTTGTCGAAAGAAAAGTGTACTTGGTTCTTTGCACACCACCATGTTTGAGGGACATTGGCGTGATCACTGCTGATAGGTGGAGGGACAAATATAAAGGAACACCTATTTCTGGACAGGAGCAGTTGGGAACAAAGAGTGTGTTGTGGAGTGAAGTGTTTATTTGAGGGTCCAAACTTCCCTCCTTAGGTGGTTATTACTTCTTTACATTCGTGAACATCATAAAAAGCAATGATTTTAAAAGCCCAGACGCATATTATTACAGCAATTCATTTGTTGAGGTGAGAGGAAATGAGAAGGAAGTTGCTGCACCACGAAATCTCTGCCTGAGCACTGCTGAAACCAAACAAAAAGAATTCACGGTGGCTAGATAGTGCTATTTTCTACTGACTCTCTCTGGGGTCCAAAAGAGAATCCATTTCTTTCTTTGTTTCTCAGGTTCACTTGTGTAGGGAACCTGTCCCCGCCCCTTCAGCTTGTAGTTTGTCTGTGTCCTTGGATCTCAAGTGAGTCTCCAGTAACGGAGCACGTAGGTGGTCTTGAGTTTTCATCAGTTCTTCTAACCCTGTGTCTTTTGATTGGAGCACTCAAAGCCTGTACTTTTATTCTGATATTTGAGAGCTGTGCTCTTTCTGCACTTTGAAATTCTTTTTGTTCTCATTAATATACAATCACATGCAGAAAATTATGTTATTCTGTCTACCCTCTTCACCAAGTCACCCCAAATCCCATTTACAGCCGCTCTCCGTCAGCATGTACTAAGATGCTGTAGAATCACTACATGTCTTCTCTGTGTTGTACAGCCCTGCCCACGACACCCCACCCTACACATTATACATGCTAATCCTAATGCCCCCATTCTTTTCCCCCGCACTTATTACTCCCTTCCCACAAACCCTACCCAGTCCCTTTCTCTTTGGTAACTGTTAGTCCACTCTCGGGTTCTGTGAGTCTGCTGCTGTCTTTTCCTTCAGTTTTTCTTTGTTATCATACTCCACACATGAGTGAAATCATTTGGTACATGTATTTCTCCGCCTGGCCTATTTGACTGAGCATAATACCCTCTAGCTCCATCCACGTTATTGCAAATGATAGGATTTGTTTTCTTCTTATGGCTGCTTACTGCACTTTTTAAACTGGATTTCATTCTTCTTTTTTGTTTGTAGTTTTGCTATGTGCTTTCACCATTGCTCTCCTTGTTATGAGCAGTAGCTTTGTGTTAATCGATATGTACCTATATCTATCTATCTGTCTGTCTATCTATTTATCAATCACTCAATCAATCATCTTTTTGTCTGCCCATCTGTCCTTGTGTACAGAACAGTTAACCAATTATCCTATATCACTTTCCTACACTATGCTTCCAAAAGTCCTGCAAAGTATCTAGGCTGTAGATAGAGCACTGGGTTTACCGAGACACTTGCAGTTCGTGTCGGCCGCGTGTACCTAAAAAACCAGGAAATGGTTGTGCCGGGACTTGATCCCGTGTCTCTATCCTCTGTCCTCTTTCATCTCCTTCTAACTTGCTATCTGTATTTAGCCACATTCTTTGACTAAGTGTTCCCTGAAGACCACAAGTATCATTCCTCTGGGCCTGTTGTCACGAGAAAAGTAAACTTGCTGCTTTGCTCACCACCATGTTTGAAGGACCTCAGCGTGATCACCTCCGATAGGACGGAGGGTCAAATAAAAAGGAACACCAATTTCTAGACATGAGCAGTTGGGAGCTAAGAGTGTATTGTGGGGTGACGAGTTTATTTGAGTGTCCAAACATCCCTCTTTAGGTAGTTATTAGATCTTCACATTCGTGAACATCATAAAATCCACTGATTTCAAAGGCCCAGATGCTTATTATTACAGCAACTCAGTTGTTGAGGTGAGAGAAAATGAGAAGTATGTTGCTGCACCACTAAATCAATGGCTGGGAACGGCTGAAACCAAACAAAAAGAATTCACGGTTGCCAGATAGGGCTATTTTCTTCTGACAGTCTCAGGGGACTCAAACAGAATCCATTTGTTTGATTGTTTGTTTTTCAGTTTCACTCGTGCAGTGTACTTGTCCACACACCTTCGGCTTGTAGTTTGTCTGTGTCCTTGGATCTCAAGTGAGTCTCCTGTAAGTAAGCACGTAGGTGTCTTGAGATTTCATCCCTTCTTTTAACCCTGTGTCTTTTGTTTGCTGCACTCAGTGCCTGACGTTTTATTCTGATGATTTAGAGCTGTGCACTTATTGCACTTAAAGAATTTTTTTTATCATTAAGCTAAAATCACTTGAAGAACATTATGTTTACTATGCACCCCCCTTCACCAAGTACCCCTGAAAAACCTCTTCAGTCGCTCTCGATCTGCGTAGTTGGATGCTGTAGACCCCTTCACCATGTCCCTCCCAACAGACCACGTTACAGTCGCTCTCCATCAGTGAGTAGTAAGATGTTAGATGATCTCTACTAGCCTTCCCTGCGTTGAACAGCACTCCTCATGCCCCCTCGACCCCAAGCATTATACATGCTAAAACTAATGCCCCCATTCTTTCTCCTCACACTTATCCCTCCCTTCAGACCCACCCTGCCCAGTCCTTTTCCCTTTGGTAACTTTTAGTCAACTCTCGGGTTCTGTGAGTCTGCTGCTGTTTTTTTCCTTCAGTTTTTCTTTGTTGTTATACTCCACACATGAGTGAAAACACTTGGTACTTGTCTTTCTACTCCTGGACTATTTGTCTGAACATACTACCGTCTAGCTCCATCCAGGTCATTGCAAATGGTAGTATTTGTTTTCTTCTTAAGGCTGCTTACTGCACTTATTAAACTGGATTTCATTCTTCCTTCTTGTTTGTAGTTTAGCTATGTTATTCACCATCCAACTCCTGGTTATGAACAGTAGCTTTGTGTCAATCGATATGTATCTGTATCTATCTATCTAATGGTCTGTCTGTCTATGTATGTATGTATGTATGTATGTATGTATGTATTTATCTATGTATCTATCTATCTTCCTATCATCTATCTATGATGTCTATCATCTATTAATCTATGTACCTATCTATCTATCTTTCATCTGTCATCTGTGTACCTATCTATCTATGAATCCATCATCTTTTTGTCTGCCCATCTATCTTTCTGTGCAGAACAGTTAACAACATAGCCTATGTCTCTTTCCTACATTATGCTTCCAGAAATCTTGCAAGGTAGCTAAGCCATAAGGAGAGCACTGTGTTCACCGATACACTTTCAGGTAGAGTCAGCCGCGTGTGCTTACAAAACCAGTAAATGGAGGTGAAAGGACTTGAACCTGTATCTCTGTCCTCTGTCCTCTTATACTTCCTGCTCACTTGGTGACTTTATTTAGCCACATTCAGTGAGTAAGTGATCCCTGAAGACCACAAGTATCCTTCGTCTGGTCCGGTTGTCGAAAGAAAAGTGTACTTGGTTCTTTGCACACCACCATGTTTGAGGGACATTGGCGTGATCACTGCTGATAGGTGGAGGGACAAATATAAAGGAACACCTATTTCTGGACAGGAGCAGTTGGGAACAAAGAGTGTGTTGTGGAGTGAAGTGTTTATTTGAGGGTCCAAACTTCCCTCCTTAGGTGGTTATTACTTCTTTACATTCGTGAACATCATAAAAAGCAATGATTTTAAAAGCCCAGACGCATATTATTACAGCAATTCATTTGTTGAGGTGAGAGGAAATGAGAAGGAAGTTGCTGCACCACGAAATCTCTGCCTGAGCACTGCTGAAACCAAACAAAAAGAATTCACGGTGGCTAGATAGTGCTATTTTCTACTGACTCTCTCTGGGGTCCAAAAGAGAATCCATTTCTTTCTTTGTTTCTCAGGTTCACTTGTGTAGGGAACCTGTCCCCGCCCCTTCAGCTTGTAGTTTGTCTGTGTCCTTGGATCTCAAGTGAGTCTCCAGTAACGGAGCACGTAGGTGGTCTTGAGTTTTCATCAGTTCTTCTAACCCTGTGTCTTTTGATTGGAGCACTCAAAGCCTGTACTTTTATTCTGATATTTGAGAGCTGTGCTCTTTCTGCACTTTGAAATTCTTTTTGTTCTCATTAATATACAATCACATGCAGAAAATTATGTTATTCTGTCTACCCTCTTCACCAAGTCACCCCAAATCCCATTTACAGCCGCTCTCCGTCAGCATGTACTAAGATGCTGTAGAATCACTACATGTCTTCTCTGTGTTGTACAGCCCTGCCCACGACACCCCACCCTACACATTATACATGCTAATCCTAATGCCCCCATTCTTTTTCCCCGCACTTATTACTCCCTTCCCACAAACCCTACCCAGTCCCTTTCTCTTTGGTAACTGTTAGTCCACTCTCGGGTTCTGTGAGTCTGCTGCTGTCTTTTCCTTCAGTTTTTCTTTGTTATCATACTCCACACATGAGTGAAATCATTTGGTACATGTATTTCTCCGCCTGGCCTATTTGACTGAGCATAATACCCTCTAGCTCCATCCACGTTATTGCAAATGATAGGATTTGTTTTCTTCTTATGGCTGCTTACTGCACTTTTTAAACTGGATTTCATTCTTCTTTTTTGTTGGTAGTTTTGCTATGTGCTTTCACCATTGCTCTCCTTGTTATGAGCAGTAGCTTTGTGTTAATCGATATGTACCTATATCTATCTATCTGTCTGTCTATCTATTTATCAATCACTCAATCAATCATCTTTTTGTCTGCCCATCTGTCCTTGTGTACAGAACAGTTAACCAATTACCCTATATCACTTTCCTACACTATGCTTCCAAAAGTCCTGCAAAGTATCTAGGCTGTAGATAGAGCACTGGGTTTACCGAGACACTTGCAGTTCGAGTCGGCCGCGTGTACCTAAAAAACCAGGAAATGGTTGTGCCGGGACTTGATCCCGTGTCTCTATCCTCTGTCCTCTTTCATCTCCTTCTAACTTGCTATCTGTATTTAGCCACATTCTTTGACTAAGTGCTCCCTGAAGACCACAAGTATCATTCCTCTGGGCCTGTTGTCACGAGAAAAGTAAACTTGCTGCTTTGCTCACCACCATGTTTGAAGGACCTCAGCGTGATCACCTCCGATAGGACGGAGGGTCAAATAAAAAGGAACACCAATTTCTAGACATGAGCAGTTGGGAGCTAAGAGTGTATTGTGGGGTGACGAGTTTATTTGAGTGTCCAAACATCCCTCTTTAGGTAGTTATTAGATCTTCACATTCGTGAACATCATAAAATCCACTGATTTCAAAGGCCCAGATGCTTATTATTACAGCAACTCAGTTGTTGAGGTGAGAGAAAATGAGAAGTATGTTGCTGCACCACTAAATCAATGGCTGGGAACGGCTGAAACCAAACAAAAAGAATTCACGGTTGCCAGATAGGGCTATTTTCTTCTGACAGTCTCAGGGGACTCAAACAGAATCCATTTGTTTGATTGTTTGTTTTTCAGTTTCACTCGTGCAGTGTACTTGTCCACACACCTTCGGCTTGTAGTTTGTCTGTGTCCTTGGATCTCAAGTGAGTCTCCTGTAAGTAAGCACGTAGGTGTCTTGAGATTTCATCCCTTCTTTTAACCCTGTGTCTTTTGTTTGCTGCACTCAGTGCCTGACCTTTTATTCTGATGATTTAGAGCTGTGCACTTACTGCACTTAAAGAATTTTTTTTATCATTAAGCTAAAATCACTTGAAGAACATTATGTTTACTATGCACCCCCCTTCACCAAGTACCCCTGAAAAACCTCTTCAGTCGCTCTCGATCTGCGTAGTTGGATGCTGTAGACCCCTTCACCATGTCCCTCCCAACAGACCCCGTTACAGTCGCTCTCCATCAGTGAGTAGTAAGATGTTATATGATCTCTACTAGCCTTCCCTGCGTTGAACAGCACTCCTCATGCCCCCTCGACCCCAAGCATTATACATGCTAAAACTAATGCCCCCATTCTTTCTCCTCACACTTATCCCTCCCTTCAGACCCACCCTGCCCAGTCCTTTTCCCTTTGGTAACTTTTAGTCAACTCTCTCTCGGGTTCTGTGAGTCTGCTGCTGTTTTTTTCCTTCAGTTTTTCTTTGTTGTTATACTCCACACATGAGTGAAAACACTTGGTACTTGTCTTTCTACTCCTGGACTATTTGTCTGAACATACTACCGTCTAGCTCCATCCAGGTCATTGCAAATGGTAGTATTTGTTTTCTTCTTAAGGCTGCTTACTGCACTTTTTAAACTGGATTTCATTCTTCCTTCTTGTTTGTAGTTTAGCTATGTTATTCACCATTCAACTCCTGGTTATGAACAGTAGCTTTGTGTCAATCGATATGTATCTGTATCTATCTATCTAATGGTCTGTCTGTCTATGTATGTATGTATGTATGTATGTATGTATTTATCTATGTATCTATCTATCTTCCTATCATCTATCTATGATGTCTATCATCTATTAATCTATGTACCTATCTATCTTTCATCTGTCATCTGTGTACCTATCTATCTATGAATCCATCATCTTTTTGTCTGCCCATCTATCCTTCTGTACAGAACAGTTAACAACATAGCCTATGCCTCTTTCCTACATTATGCTTCCAGAAATCTTGCAAGGTAGCTAAGCCATAAGGAGAGCACTGTGTTCACCGATACACTTTCAGGTAGAGTCAGCCGCGTGTGCTTACAAAACCAGTAAATGGAGGTGAAAGGACTTGAACCTGTATCTCTGTCCTCTGTCCTCTTATACTTCCTGCTCACTTGGTGACTTTATTTAGCCACATTCAGTGAGTAAGTGATCCCTGAAGACCACAAGTATCCTTCGTCTGGTCCGGTTGTCGAAAGAAAAGTGTACTTGGTTCTTTGCACACCACCATGTTTGAGGGACATTGGCGTGATCACTGCTGATAGGTGGAGGGACAAATATAAAGGAACACCTATTTCTGGACAGGAGCAGTTGGGAACAAAGAGTGTGTTGTGGAGTGAAGTGTTTATTTGAGGGTCCAAACTTCCCTCCTTAGGTGGTTATTACTTCTTTACATTCGTGAACATCATAAAAAGCAATGATTTTAAAAGCCCAGACGCATATTATTACAGCAATTCATTTGTTGAGGTGAGAGGAAATGAGAAGGAAGTTGCTGCACCACGAAATCTATGCCTGAGCACTGCTGAAACCAAACAAAAAGAATTCACGGTGGCTAGATAGTGCTATTTTCTACTGACTCTCTCTGGGGTCCAAAAGAGAATCCATTTCTTTCTTTGTTTCTCAGGTTCACTTGTGTAGGGAACCTGTCCCCGCCCCTTCAGCTTGTAGTTTGTCTGTGTCCTTGGATCTCAAGTGAGTCTCCAGTAACGGAGCACGTAGGTGGTCTTGAGTTTTCATCAGTTCTTCTAACCCTGTGTCTTTTGATTGGAGCACTCAAAGCCTGTACTTTTATTCTGATATTTGAGAGCTGTGCTCTTTCTGCACTTTGAAATTCTTTTTGTTCTCATTAATATACAATCACATGCAGAAAATTATGTTATTCTGTCTACCCTCTTCACCAAGTCACCCCAAATCCCATTTACAGCCGCTCTCCGTCAGCATGTACTAAGATGCTGTAGAATCACTACATGTCTTCTCTGTGTTGTACAGCCCTGCCCACGACACCCCACCCTACACATTATACATGCTAATCCTAATGCCCCCATTCTTTTTCCCCGCACTTATTACTCCCTTCCCACAAACCCTACCCAGTCCCTTTCTCTTTGGTAACTGTTAGTCCACTCTCGGGTTCTGTGAGTCTGCTGCTGTCTTTTCCTTCAGTTTTTCTTTGTTATCATACTCCACACATGAGTGAAATCATTTGGTACATGTATTTCTCCGCCTGGCCTATTTGACTGAGCATAATACCCTCTAGCTCCATCCACGTTATTGCAAATGATAGGATTTGTTTTCTTCTTATGGCTGCTTACTGCACTTTTTAAACTGGATTTCATTCTTCTTTTTTGTTGGTAGTTTTGCTATGTGCTTTCACCATTGCTCTCCTTGTTATGAGCAGTAGCTTTGTGTTAATCGATATGTACCTATATCTATCTATCTGTCTGTCTATCTATTTATCAATCACTCAATCAATCATCTTTTTGTCTGCCCATCTGTCCTTGTGTACAGAACAGTTAACCAATTACCCTATATCACTTTCCTACACTATGCTTCCAAAAGTCCTGCAAAGTATCTAGGCTGTAGATAGAGCACTGGGTTTACCGAGACACTTGCAGTTCGAGTCGGCCGCGTGTACCTAAAAAACCAGGAAATGGTTGTGCCGGGACTTGATCCCGTGTCTCTATCCTCTGTCCTCTTTCATCTCCTTCTAACTTGCTATCTGTATTTAGCCACATTCTTTGACTAAGTGCTCCCTGAAGACCACAAGTATCATTCCTCTGGGCCTGTTGTCACGAGAAAAGTAAACTTGCTGCTTTGCTCACCACCATGTTTGAAGGACCTCAGCGTGATCACCTCCGATAGGACGGAGGGTCAAATAAAAAGGAACACCAATTTCTAGACATGAGCAGTTGGGAGCTAAGAGTGTATTGTGGGGTGACGAGTTTATTTGAGTGTCCAAACATCCCTCTTTAGGTAGTTATTAGATCTTCACATTCGTGAACATCATAAAATCCACTGATTTCAAAGGCCCAGATGCTTATTATTACAGCAACTCAGTTGTTGAGGTGAGAGAAAATGAGAAGTATGTTGCTGCACCACTAAATCAATGGCTGGGAACGGCTGAAACCAAACAAAAAGAATTCACGGTTGCCAGATAGGGCTATTTTCTTCTGACAGTCTCAGGGGACTCAAACAGAATCCATTTGTTTGATTGTTTGTTTTTCAGTTTCACTCGTGCAGTGTACTTGTCCACACACCTTCGGCTTGTAGTTTGTCTGTGTCCTTGGATCTCAAGTGAGTCTCCTGTAAGTAAGCACGTAGGTGTCTTGAGATTTCATCCCTTCTTTTAACCCTGTGTCTTTTGTTTGCTGCACTCAGTGCCTGACCTTTTATTCTGATGATTTAGAGCTGTGCACTTACTGCACTTAAAGAATTTTTTTTATCATTAAGCTAAAATCACTTGAAGAACATTATGTTTACTATGCACCCCCCTTCACCAAGTACCCCTGAAAAACCTCTTCAGTCGCTCTCGATCTGCGTAGTTGGATGCTGTAGACCCCTTCACCATGTCCCTCCCAACAGACCCCGTTACAGTCGCTCTCCATCAGTGAGTAGTAAGATGTTATATGATCTCTACTAGCCTTCCCTGCGTTGAACAGCACTCCTCATGCCCCCTCGACCCCAAGCATTATACATGCTAAAACTAATGCCCCCATTCTTTCTCCTCACACTTATCCCTCCCTTCAGACCCACCCTGCCCAGTCCTTTTCCCTTTGGTAACTTTTAGTCAACTCTCTCTCGGGTTCTGTGAGTCTGCTGCTGTTTTTTTCCTTCAGTTTTTCTTTGTTGTTATACTCCACACATGAGTGAAAACACTTGGTACTTGTCTTTCTACTCCTGGACTATTTGTCTGAACATACTACCGTCTAGCTCCATCCAGGTCATTGCAAATGGTAGTATTTGTTTTCTTCTTAAGGCTGCTTACTGCACTTTTTAAACTGGATTTCATTCTTCCTTCTTGTTTGTAGTTTAGCTATGTTATTCACCATTCAACTCCTGGTTATGAACAGTAGCTTTGTGTCAATCGATATGTATCTGTATCTATCTATCTAATGGTCTGTCTGTCTATGTATGTATGTATGTATGTATGTATGTATTTATCTATGTATCTATCTATCTTCCTATCATCTATCTATGATGTCTATCATCTATTAATCTATGTACCTATCTATCTTTCATCTGTCATCTGTGTACCTATCTATCTATGAATCCATCATCTTTTTGTCTGCCCATCTATCCTTCTGTACAGAACAGTTAACAACATAGCCTATGCCTCTTTCCTACATTATGCTTCCAGAAATCTTGCAAGGTAGCTAAGCCATAAGGAGAGCACTGTGTTCACCGATACACTTTCAGGTAGAGTCAGCCGCGTGTGCTTACAAAACCAGTAAATGGAGGTGAAAGGACTTGAACCTGTATCTCTGTCCTCTGTCCTCTTATACTTCCTGCTCACTTGGTGACTTTATTTAGCCACATTCAGTGAGTAAGTGATCCCTGAAGACCACAAGTATCCTTCGTCTGGTCCGGTTGTCGAAAGAAAAGTGTACTTGGTTCTTTGCACACCACCATGTTTGAGGGACATTGGCGTGATCACTGCTGATAGGTGGAGGGACAAATATAAAGGAACACCTATTTCTGGACAGGAGCAGTTGGGAACAAAGAGTGTGTTGTGGAGTGAAGTGTTTATTTGAGGGTCCAAACTTCCCTCCTTAGGTGGTTATTACTTCTTTACATTCGTGAACATCATAAAAAGCAATGATTTTAAAAGCCCAGACGCATATTATTACAGCAATTCATTTGTTGAGGTGAGAGGAAATGAGAAGGAAGTTGCTGCACCACGAAATCTCTGCCTGAGCACTGCTGAAACCAAACAAAAAGAATTCACGGTGGCTAGATAGTGCTATTTTCTACTGACTCTCTCTGGGGTCCAAAAGAGAATCCATTTCTTTCTTTGTTTCTCAGGTTCACTTGTGTAGGGAACCTGTCCCCGCCCCTTCAGCTTGTAGTTTGTCTGTGTCCTTGGATCTCAAGTGAGTCTCCAGTAACGGAGCACGTAGGTGGTCTTGAGTTTTCATCAGTTCTTCTAACCCTGTGTCTTTTGATTGGAGCACTCAAAGCCTGTACTTTTATTCTGATATTTGAGAGCTGTGCTCTTTCTGCACTTTGAAATTCTTTTTGTTCTCATTAATATACAATCACATGCAGAAAATTATGTTATTCTGTCTACCCTCTTCACCAAGTCACCCCAAATCCCATTTACAGCCGCTCTCCGTCAGCATGTACTAAGATGCTGTAGAATCACTACATGTCTTCTCTGTGTTGTACAGCCCTGCCCACGACACCCCACCCTACACATTATACATGCTAATCCTAATGCCCCCATTCTTTTTCCCCACACTTATTACTCCCTTCCCACAAACCCTACCCAGTCCCTTTCTCTTTGGTAACTGTTAGTCCACTCTCGGGTTCTGTGAGTCTGCTGCTGTCTTTTCCTTCAGTTTTTCTTTGTTATCATACTCCACACATGAGTGAAATCATTTGGTACATGTATTTCTCCGCCTGGCCTATTTGACTGAGCATAATACCCTCTAGCTCCATCCACGTTATTGCAAATGATAGGATTTGTTTTCTTCTTATGGCTGCTTACTGCACTTTTTAAACTGGATTTCATTCTTCTTTTTTGTTTGTAGTTTTGCTATGTGCTTTCACCATTGCTCTCCTTGTTATGAGCAGTAGCTTTGTGTTAATCGATATGTACCTATATCTATCTATCTGTCTGTCTATCTATTTATCAATCACTCAATCAATCATCTTTTTGTCTGCCCATCTGTCCTTGTGTACAGAACAGTTAACCAATTACCCTATATCACTTTCCTACACTATGCTTCCAAAAGTCCTGCAAAGTATCTAGGCTGTAGATAGAGCACTGGGTTTACTGAGACACTTGCAGTTCGAGTCGGCCGCGTGTACCTAAAAAACCAGGAAATGGTTGTGCCGGGACTTGATCCCGTGTCTCTATCCTCTGTCCTCTTTCATCTCCTTCTAACTTGCTATCTGTATTTAGCCACATTCTTTGACTAAGTGCTCCCTGAAGACCACAAGTATCATTCCTCTGGGCCTGTTGTCACGAGAAAAGTAAACTTGCTGCTTTGCTCACCACCATGTTTGAAGGACCTCAGCGTGATCACCTCCGATAGGACGGAGGGTCAAATAAAAAGGAACACCAATTTCTAGACATGAGCAGTTGGGAGCTAAGAGTGTATTGTGGGGTGACGAGTTTATTTGAGTGTCCAAACATCCCTCTTTAGGTAGTTATTAGATCTTCACATTCGTGAACATCATAAAATCCACTGATTTCAAAGGCCCAGATGCTTATTATTACAGCAACTCAGTTGTTGAGGTGAGAGAAAATGAGAAGTATGTTGCTGCACCACTAAATCAATGGCTGGGAACGGCTGAAACCAAACAAAAAGAATTCACGGTTGCCAGATAGGGCTATTTTCTTCTGACAGTCTCAGGGGACTCAAACAGAATCCATTTGTTTGATTGTTTGTTTTTCAGTTTCACTCGTGCAGTGTACTTGTCCACACACCTTCGGCTTGTAGTTTGTCTGTGTCCTTGGATCTCAAGTGAGTCTCCTGTAAGTAAGCACGTAGGTGTCTTGAGATTTCATCCCTTCTTTTAACCCTGTGTCTTTTGTTTGCTGCACTCAGTGCCTGACCTTTTATTCTGATGATTTAGAGCTGTGCACTTACTGCACTTAAAGAATTTTTTTTATCATTAAGCTAAAATCACTTGAAGAACATTATGTTTACTATGCACCCCCCTTCACCAAGTACCCCTGAAAAACCTCTTCAGTCGCTCTCGATCTGCGTAGTTGGATGCTGTAGACCCCTTCACCATGTCCCTCCCAACAGACCCCGTTACAGTCGCTCTCCATCAGTGAGTAGTAAGATGTTATATGATCTCTACTAGCCTTCCCTGCGTTGAACAGCACTCCTCATGCCCCCTCGACCCCAAGCATTATACATGCTAAAACTAATGCCCCCATTCTTTCTCCTCACACTTATCCCTCCCTTCAGACCCACCCTGCCCAGTCCTTTTCCCTTTGGTAACTTTTAGTCAACTCTCTCTCGGGTTCTGTGAGTCTGCTGCTGTTTTTTTCCTTCAGTTTTTCTTTGTTGTTATACTCCACACATGAGTGAAAACACTTGGTACTTGTCTTTCTACTCCTGGACTATTTGTCTGAACATACTACCGTCTAGCTCCATCCAGGTCATTGCAAATGGTAGTATTTGTTTTCTTCTTAAGGCTGCTTACTGCACTTTTTAAACTGGATTTCATTCTTCCTTCTTGTTTGTAGTTTAGCTATGTTATTCACCATTCAACTCCTGGTTATGAACAGTAGCTTTGTGTCAATCGATATGTATCTGTATCTATCTATCTAATGGTCTGTCTGTCTATGTATGTATGTATGTATGTATGTATGTATTTATCTATGTATCTATCTATCTTCCTATCATCTATCTATGATGTCTATCATCTATTAATCTATGTACCTATCTATCTATCTTTCATCTGTCATCTGTGTACCTATCTATCTATGAATCCATCATCTTTTTGTCTGCCCATCTATCCTTCTGTACAGAACAGTTAACAACATAGCCTATGCCTCTTTCCTACATTATGCTTCCAGAAATCTTGCAAGGTAGCTAAGCCATAAGGAGAGCACTGTGTTCACCGATACACTTTCAGGTAGAGTCAGCCGCGTGTGCTTACAAAACCAGTAAATGGAGGTGAAAGGACTTGAACCTGTATCTCTGTCCTCTGTCCTCTTATACTTCCTGCTCACTTGGTGACTTTATTTAGCCACATTCAGTGAGTAAGTGATCCCTGAAGACCACAAGTATCCTTCGTCTGGTCCGGTTGTCGAAAGAAAAGTGTACTTGGTTCTTTGCACACCACCATGTTTGAGGGACATTGGCGTGATCACTGCTGATAGGTGGAGGGACAAATATAAAGGAACACCTATTTCTGGACAGGAGCAGTTGGGAACAAAGAGTGTGTTGTGGAGTGAAGTGTTTATTTGAGGGTCCAAACTTCCCTCCTTAGGTGGTTATTACTTCTTTACATTCGTGAACATCATAAAAAGCAATGATTTTAAAAGCCCAGACGCATATTATTACAGCAATTCATTTGTTGAGGTGAGAGGAAATGAGAAGGAAGTTGCTGCACCACGAAATCTCTGCCTGAGCACTGCTGAAACCAAACAAAAAGAATTCACGGTGGCTAGATAGTGCTATTTTCTACTGACTCTCTCTGGGGTCCAAAAGAGAATCCATTTCTTTCTTTGTTTCTCAGGTTCACTTGTGTAGGGAACCTGTCCCCGCCCCTTCAGCTTGTAGTTTGTCTGTGTCCTTGGATCTCAAGTGAGTCTCCAGTAACGGAGCACGTAGGTGGTCTTGAGTTTTCATCAGTTCTTCTAACCCTGTGTCTTTTGATTGGAGCACTCAAAGCCTGTACTTTTATTCTGATATTTGAGAGCTGTGCTCTTTCTGCACTTTGAAATTCTTTTTGTTCTCATTAATATACAATCACATGCAGAAAATTATGTTATTCTGTCTACCCTCTTCACCAAGTCACCCCAAATCCCATTTACAGCCGCTCTCCGTCAGCATGTACTAAGATGCTGTAGAATCACTACATGTCTTCTCTGTGTTGTACAGCCCTGCCCACGACACCCCACCCTACACATTATACATGCTAATCCTAATGCCCCCATTCTTTTTCCCCGCACTTATTACTCCCTTCCCACAAACCCTACCCAGTCCCTTTCTCTTTGGTAACTGTTAGTCCACTCTCGGGTTCTGTGAGTCTGCTGCTGTCTTTTCCTTCAGTTTTTCTTTGTTATCATACTCCACACATGAGTGAAATCATTTGGTACATGTATTTCTCCGCCTGGCCTATTTGACTGAGCATAATACCCTCTAGCTCCATCCACGTTATTGCAAATGATAGGATTTGTTTTCTTCTTATGGCTGCTTACTGCACTTTTTAAACTGGATTTCATTCTTCTTTTTTGTTGGTAGTTTTGCTATGTGCTTTCACCATTGCTCTCCTTGTTATGAGCAGTAGCTTTGTGTTAATCGATATGTACCTATATCTATCTATCTGTCTGTCTATCTATTTATCAATCACTCAATCAATCATCTTTTTGTCTGCCCATCTGTCCTTGTGTACAGAACAGTTAACCAATTACCCTATATCACTTTCCTACACTATGCTTCCAAAAGTCCTGCAAAGTATCTAGGCTGTAGATAGAGCACTGGGTTTACCGAGACACTTGCAGTTCGAGTCGGCCGCGTGTACCTAAAAAACCAGGAAATGGTTGTGCCGGGACTTGATCCCGTGTCTCTATCCTCTGTCCTCTTTCATCTCCTTCTAACTTGCTATCTGTATTTAGCCACATTCTTTGACTAAGTGCTCCCTGAAGACCACAAGTATCATTCCTCTGGGCCTGTTGTCACGAGAAAAGTAAACTTGCTGCTTTGCTCACCACCATGTTTGAAGGACCTCAGCGTGATCACCTCCGATAGGACGGAGGGTCAAATAAAAAGGAACACCAATTTCTAGACATGAGCAGTTGGGAGCTAAGAGTGTATTGTGGGGTGACGAGTTTATTTGAGTGTCCAAACATCCCTCTTTAGGTAGTTATTAGATCTTCACATTCGTGAACATCATAAAATCCACTGATTTCAAAGGCCCAGATGCTTATTATTACAGCAACTCAGTTGTTGAGGTGAGAGAAAATGAGAAGTATGTTGCTGCACCACTAAATCAATGGCTGGGAACGGCTGAAACCAAACAAAAAGAATTCACGGTTGCCAGATAGGGCTATTTTCTTCTGACAGTCTCAGGGGACTCAAACAGAATCCATTTGTTTGATTGTTTGTTTTTCAGTTTCACTCGTGCAGTGTACTTGTCCACACACCTTCGGCTTGTAGTTTGTCTGTGTCCTTGGATCTCAAGTGAGTCTCCTGTAAGTAAGCACGTAGGTGTCTTGAGATTTCATCCCTTCTTTTAACCCTGTGTCTTTTGTTTGCTGCACTCAGTGCCTGACCTTTTATTCTGATGATTTAGAGCTGTGCACTTACTGCACTTAAAGAATTTTTTTTATCATTAAGCTAAAATCACTTGAAGAACATTATGTTTACTATGCACCCCCCTTCACCAAGTACCCCTGAAAAACCTCTTCAGTCGCTCTCGATCTGCGTAGTTGGATGCTGTAGACCCCTTCACCATGTCCCTCCCAACAGACCCCGTTACAGTCGCTCTCCATCAGTGAGTAGTAAGATGTTATATGATCTCTACTAGCCTTCCCTGCGTTGAACAGCACTCCTCATGCCCCCTCGACCCCAAGCATTATACATGCTAAAACTAATGCCCCCATTCTTTCTCCTCACACTTATCCCTCCCTTCAGACCCACCCTGCCCAGTCCTTTTCCCTTTGGTAACTTTTAGTCAACTCTCTCTCGGGTTCTGTGAGTCTGCTGCTGTTTTTTTCCTTCAGTTTTTCTTTGTTGTTATACTCCACACATGAGTGAAAACACTTGGTACTTGTCTTTCTACTCCTGGACTATTTGTCTGAACATACTACCGTCTAGCTCCATCCAGGTCATTGCAAATGGTAGTATTTGTTTTCTTCTTAAGGCTGCTTACTGCACTTTTTAAACTGGATTTCATTCTTCCTTCTTGTTTGTAGTTTAGCTATGTTATTCACCATTCAACTCCTGGTTATGAACAGTAGCTTTGTGTCAATCGATATGTATCTGTATCTATCTATCTAATGGTCTGTCTGTCTATGTATGTATGTATGTATGTATGTATGTATTTATCTATGTATCTATCTATCTTCCTATCATCTATCTATGATGTCTATCATCTATTAATCTATGTACCTATCTATCTATCTTTCATCTGTCATCTGTGTACCTATCTATCTATGAATCCATCATCTTTTTGTCTGCCCATCTATCCTTCTGTACAGAACAGTTAACAACATAGCCTATGCCTCTTTCCTACATTATGCTTCCAGAAATCTTGCAAGGTAGCTAAGCCATAAGGAGAGCACTGTGTTCACCGATACACTTTCAGGTAGAGTCAGCCGCGTGTGCTTACAAAACCAGTAAATGGAGGTGAAAGGACTTGAACCTGTATCTCTGTCCTCTGTCCTCTTATACTTCCTGCTCACTTGGTGACTTTATTTAGCCACATTCAGTGAGTAAGTGATCCCTGAAGACCACAAGTATCCTTCGTCTGGTCCGGTTGTCGAAAGAAAAGTGTACTTGGTTCTTTGCACACCACCATGTTTGAGGGACATTGGCGTGATCACTGCTGATAGGTGGAGGGACAAATATAAAGGAACACCTATTTCTGGACAGGAGCAGTTGGGAACAAAGAGTGTGTTGTGGAGTGAAGTGTTTATTTGAGGGTCCAAACTTCCCTCCTTAGGTGGTTATTACTTCTTTACATTCGTGAACATCATAAAAAGCAATGATTTTAAAAGCCCAGACGCATATTATTACAGCAATTCATTTGTTGAGGTGAGAGGAAATGAGAAGGAAGTTGCTGCACCACGAAATCTCTGCCTGAGCACTGCTGAAAAAAAAAAAAAAGAATTCACGGTGGCTAGATAGTGCTATTTTCTACTGACTCTCTCTGGGGTCCAAAAGAGAATCCATTTCTTTCTTTGTTTCTCAGGTTCACTTGTGTAGGGAACCTGTCCCCGCCCCTTCAGCTTGTAGTTTGTCTGTGTCCTTGGATCTCAAGTGAGTCTCCAGTAACGGAGCACGTAGGTGGTCTTGAGTTTTCATCAGTTCTTCTAACCCTGTGTCTTTTGATTGGAGCACTCAAAGCCTGTACTTTTATTCTGATATTTGAGAGCTGTGCTCTTTCTGCACTTTGAAATTCTTTTTGTTCTCATTAATATACAATCACATGCAGAAAATTATGTTATTCTGTCTACCCTCTTCACCAAGTCACCCCAAATCCCATTTACAGCCGCTCTCCGTCAGCATGTACTAAGATGCTGTAGAATCACTACATGTCTTCTCTGTGTTGTACAGCCCTGCCCACGACACCCCACCCTACACATTATACATGCTAATCCTAATGCCCCCATTCTTTTTCCCCGCACTTATTACTCCCTTCCCACAAACCCTACCCAGTCCCTTTCTCTTTGGTAACTGTTAGTCCACTCTCGGGTTCTGTGAGTCTGCTGCTGTCTTTTCCTTCAGTTTTTCTTTGTTATCATACTCCACACATGAGTGAAATCATTTGGTACATGTATTTCTCCGCCTGGCCTATTTGACTGAGCATAATACCCTCTAGCTCCATCCACGTTATTGCAAATGATAGGATTTGTTTTCTTCTTATGGCTGCTTACTGCACTTTTTAAACTGGATTTCATTCTTCTTTTTTGTTGGTAGTTTTGCTATGTGCTTTCACCATTGCTCTCCTTGTTATGAGCAGTAGCTTTGTGTTAATCGATATGTACCTATATCTATCTATCTGTCTGTCTATCTATTTATCAATCACTCAATCAATCATCTTTTTGTCTGCCCATCTGTCCTTGTGTACAGAACAGTTAACCAATTACCCTATATCACTTTCCTACACTATGCTTCCAAAAGTCCTGCAAAGTATCTAGGCTGTAGATAGAGCACTGGGTTTACCGAGACACTTGCAGTTCGAGTCGGCCGCGTGTACCTAAAAAACCAGGAAATGGTTGTGCCAGGACTTGATCCCGTGTCTCTATCCTCTGTCCTCTTTCATCTCCTTCTAACTTGCTATCTGTATTTAGCCACATTCTTTGACTAAGTGCTCCCTGAAGACCACAAGTATCATTCCTCTGGGCCTGTTGTCACGAGAAAAGTAAACTTGCTGCTTTGCTCACCACCATGTTTGAAGGACCTCAGCGTGATCACCTCCGATAGGACGGAGGGTCAAATAAAAAGGAACACCAATTTCTAGACATGAGCAGTTGGGAGCTAAGAGTGTATTGTGGGGTGACGAGTTTATTTGAGTGTCCAAACATCCCTCTTTAGGTAGTTATTAGATCTTCACATTCGTGAACATCATAAAATCCACTGATTTCAAAGGCCCAGATGCTTATTATTACAGCAACTCAGTTGTTGAGGTGAGAGAAAATGAGAAGTATGTTGCTGCACCACTAAATCAATGGCTGGGAACGGCTGAAACCAAACAAAAAGAATTCACGGTTGCCAGATAGGGCTATTTTCTTCTGACAGTCTCAGGGGACTCAAACAGAATCCATTTGTTTGATTGTTTGTTTTTCAGTTTCACTCGTGCAGTGTACTTGTCCACACACCTTCGGCTTGTAGTTTGTCTGTGTCCTTGGATCTCAAGTGAGTCTCCTGTAAGTAAGCACGTAGGTGTCTTGAGATTTCATCCCTTCTTTTAACCCTGTGTCTTTTGTTTGCTGCACTCAGTGCCTGACCTTTTATTCTGATGATTTAGAGCTGTGCACTTATTGCACTTAAAGAATTTTTTTTATCATTAAGTTAAATCACTTGAAGAACATTATGTTTACTATGCACCCCCCTTCACCAAGTACCCCTGAAAAACCTCTTCAGTCGCTCTCGATCTGCGTAGTTGGATGCTGTAGACCCCTTCACCATGTCCCTCCCAACAGACCCCGTTACAGTCGCTCTCCATCAGTGAGTAGTAAGATGTTATATGATCTCTACTAGCCTTCCCTGCGTTGAACAGCACTCCTCATGCCCCCTCGACCCCAAGCATTATACATGCTAAAACTAATGCCCCCATTCTTTCTCCTCACACTTATCCCTCCCTTCAGACCCACCCTGCCCAGTCCTTTTCCCTTTGGTAACTTTTAGTCAACTCTCTCTCGGGTTCTGTGAGTCTGCTGCTGTTTTTTTCCTTCAGTTTTTCTTTGTTGTTATACTCCACACATGAGTGAAAACACTTGGTACTTGTCTTTCTACTCCTGGACTATTTGTCTGAACATACTACCGTCTAGCTCCATCCAGGTCATTGCAAATGGTAGTATTTGTTTTCTTCTTAAGGCTGCTTACTGCACTTTTTAAACTGGATTTCATTCTTCCTTCTTGTTTGTAGTTTAGCTATGTTATTCACCATTCAACTCCTGGTTATGAACAGTAGCTTTGTGTCAATCGATATGTATCTGTATCTATCTATCTAATGGTCTGTCTGTCTATGTATGTATGTATGTATGTATGTATGTATGTATTTATCTATGTATCTATCTATCTTCCTATCATCTATCTATGATGTCTATCATCTATTAATCTATGTACCTATCTATCTTTCATCTGTCATCTGTGTACCTATCTATCTATGAATCCATCATCTTTTTGTCTGCCCATCTATCCTTCTGTACAGAACAGTTAACAACATAGCCTATGCCTCTTTCCTACATTATGCTTCCAGAAATCTTGCAAGGTAGCTAAGCCATAAGGAGAGCACTGTGTTCACCGATACACTTTCAGGTAGAGTCAGCCGCGTGTGCTTACAAAACCAGTAAATGGAGGTGAAAGGACTTGAACCTGTATCTCTGTCCTCTGTCCTCTTATACTTCCTGCTCACTTGGTGACTTTATTTAGCCACATTCAGTGAGTAAGTGATCCCTGAAGACCACAAGTATCCTTCGTCTGGTCCGGTTGTCGAAAGAAAAGTGTACTTGGTTCTTTGCACACCACCATGTTTGAGGGACATTGGCGTGATCACTGCTGATAGGTGGAGGGACAAATATAAAGGAACACCTATTTCTGGACAGGAGCAGTTGGGAACAAAGAGTGTGTTGTGGAGTGAAGTGTTTATTTGAGGGTCCAAACTTCCCTCCTTAGGTGGTTATTACTTCTTTACATTCGTGAACATCATAAAAAGCAATGATTTTAAAAGCCCAGACGCATATTATTACAGCAATTCATTTGTTGAGGTGAGAGGAAATGAGAAGGAAGTTGCTGCACCACGAAATCTCTGCCTGAGCACTGCTGAAACCAAACAAAAAGAATTCACGGTGGCTAGATAGTGCTATTTTCTACTGACTCTCTCTGGGGTCCAAAAGAGAATCCATTTCTTTCTTTGTTTCTCAGGTTCACTTGTGTAGGGAACCTGTCCCCGCCCCTTCAGCTTGTAGTTTGTCTGTGTCCTTGGATCTCAAGTGAGTCTCCAGTAACGGAGCACGTAGGTGGTCTTGAGTTTTCATCAGTTCTTCTAACCCTGTGTCTTTTGATTGGAGCACTCAAAGCCTGTACTTTTATTCTGATATTTGAGAGCTGTGCTCTTTCTGCACTTTGAAATTCTTTTTGTTCTCATTAATATACAATCACATGCAGAAAATTATGTTATTCTGTCTACCCTCTTCACCAAGTCACCCCAAATCCCATTTACAGCCGCTCTCCGTCAGCATGTACTAAGATGCTGTAGAATCACTACATGTCTTCTCTGTGTTGTACAGCCCTGCCCACGACACCCCACCCTACACATTATACATGCTAATCCTAACGCCCCCATTCTTTTCCCCCGCACTTATTACTCCCTTCCCACAAACCCTACCCAGTCCCTTTCTCTTTGGTAACTGTTAGTCCACTCTCGGGTTCTGTGAGTCTGCTGCTGTCTTTTCCTTCAGTTTTTCTTTGTTATCATACTCCACACATGAGTGAAATCATTTGGTACATGTATTTCTCCGCCTGGCCTATTTGACTGAGCATAATACCCTCTAGCTCCATCCACGTTATTGCAAATGATAGGATTTGTTTTCTTCTTATGGCTGCTTACTGCACTTTTTAAACTGGATTTCATTCTTCTTTTTTGTTTGTAGTTTTGCTATGTGCTTTCACCATTGCTCTCCTTGTTATGAGCAGTAGCTTTGTGTTAATCGATATGTACCTATATCTATCTATCTGTCTGTCTATCTATTTATCAATCACTCAATCAATCATCTTTTTGTCTGCCCATCTGTCCTTGTGTACAGAACAGTTAACCAATTACCCTATATCACTTTCCTACACTATGCTTCCAAAAGTCCTGCAAAGTATCTAGGCTGTAGATAGAGCACTGGGTTTACCGAGACACTTGCAGTTCGAGTCGGCCGCGTGTACCTAAAAAACCAGGAAATGGTTGTGCCGGGACTTGATCCCGTGTCTCTATCCTCTGTCCTCTTTCATCTCCTTCTAACTTGCTATCTGTATTTAGCCACATTCTTTGACTAAGTGCTCCCTGAAGACCACAAGTATCATTCCTCTGGGCCTGTTGTCACGAGAAAAGTAAACTTGCTGCTTTGCTCACCACCATGTTTGAAGGACCTCAGCGTGATCACCTCCGATAGGACGGAGGGTCAAATAAAAAGGAACACCAATTTCTAGACATGAGCAGTTGGGAGCTAAGAGTGTATTGTGGGGTGACGAGTTTATTTGAGTGTCCAAACATCCCTCTTTAGGTAGTTATTAGATCTTCACATTCGTGAACATCATAAAATCCACTGATTTCAAAGGCCCAGATGCTTATTATTACAGCAACTCAGTTGTTGAGGTGAGAGAAAATGAGAAGTATGTTGCTGCACCACTAAATCAATGGCTGGGAACGGCTGAAACCAAACAAAAAGAATTCACGGTTGCCAGATAGGGCTATTTTCTTCTGACAGTCTCAGGGGACTCAAACAGAATCCATTTGTTTGATTGTTTGTTTTTCAGTTTCACTCGTGCAGTGTACTTGTCCACACACCTTCGGCTTGTAGTTTGTCTGTGTCCTTGGATCTCAAGTGAGTCTCCTGTAAGTAAGCACGTAGGTGTCTTGAGATTTCATCCCTTCTTTTAACCCTGTGTCTTTTGTTTGCTGCACTCAGTGCCTGACCTTTTATTCTGATGATTTAGAGCTGTGCACTTATTGCACTTAAAGAATTTTTTTTATCATTAAGCTAAAATCACTTGAAGAACATTATGTTTACTATGCACCCCCCTTCACCAAGTACCCCTGAAAAACCTCTTCAGTCGCACTCGATCTGCGTAGTTGGATGCTGTAGACCCCTTCACCGTGTCCCTCCCAACAGACCCCGTTACAGTCGCTCTCCATCAGTGAGTAGTAAGATGTTATATGATCTCTACTAGCCTTCCCTGCGTTGAACAGCACTCCTCATGCCCCCTCGACCCCAAGCATTATACATGCTAAAACTAATGCCCCCATTCTTTCTCCTCACACTTATCCCTCCCTTCAGACCCACCCTGCCCAGTCCTTTTCCCTTTGGTAACTTTTAGTCAACTCTCGGGTTCTGTGAGTCTGCTGCTGTTTTTTTCCTTCAGTTTTTCTTTGTTGTTATACTCCACACATGAGTGAAAACACTTGGTACTTGTCTTTCTACTCCTGGACTATTTGTCTGAACATACTACCGTCTAGCTCCATCCAGGTCATTGCAAATGGTAGTATTTGTTTTCTTCTTAAGGCTGCTTACTGCACTTTTTAAACTGGATTTCATTCTTCCTTTTTGTTTGTAGTTTAGCTATGTTATTCACCATTCAACTCCTGGTTATGAACAGTAGCTTTGTGTCAATCGATATGTATCTGTATCTATCTATCTAATGGTCTGTCTGTCTATGTATGTATGTATGTATGTATGTATGTATGTATTTATCTATGTATCTATCTATCTTCCTATCATCTATCTATGATGTCTATCATCTATTAATCTATGTACCTATCTATCTATCTTTCATCTGTCATCTGTGTACCTATCTATCTATGAATCCATCATCTTTTTGTCTGCCCATCTATCCTTCTGTACAGAACAGTTAACAACATAGCCTATGTCTCTTTCCTACATTATGCTTCCAGAAATCTTGCAAGGTAGCTAAGCCATAAGGAGAGCACTGTGTTCACCGATACACTTTCAGGTAGAGTCAGCTGCGTGTGCTTAAAAAACCAGTAAATGGAGGTGAAAGGACTTGAACCTGTATCTCTGTCCTCTGTCCTCTTATACTTCCTGCTCACTTGGTGACTTTATTTAGCCACATTCAGTGAGTAAGTGATCCCTGAAGACCACAAGTATCCTTCGTCTGGTCCGGTTGTCGAAAGAAAAGTGTACTTGGTTCTTTGCACACCACCATGTTTGAGGGACATTGGCGTGATCACTGCTGATAGGTGGAGGGACAAATATAAAGGAACACCTATTTCTGGACAGGAGCAGTTGGGAACAAAGAGTGTGTTGTGGAGTGAAGTGTTTATTTGAGGGTCCAAACTTCCCTCCTTAGGTGGTTATTACTTCTTTACATTCGTGAACATCATAAAAAGCAATGATTTTAAAAGCCCAGACGCATATTATTACAGCAATTCATTTGTTGAGGTGAGAGGAAATGAGAAGGAAGTTGCTGCACCACGAAATCTATGCCTGAGCACTGCTGAAACCAAACAAAAAGAATTCACGGTGGCTAGATAGTGCTATTTTCTACTGACTCTCTCTGGGGTCCAAAAGAGAATCCATTTCTTTCTTTGTTTCTCAGGTTCACTTGTGTAGGGAACCTGTCCCCGCCCCTTCAGCTTGTAGTTTGTCTGTGTCCTTGGATCTCAAGTGAGTCTCCAGTAACGGAGCACGTAGGTGGTCTTGAGTTTTCATCAGTTCTTCTAACCCTGTGTCTTTTGATTGGAGCACTCAAAGCCTGTACTTTTATTCTGATATTTGAGAGCTGTGCTCTTTCTGCACTTTGAAATTCTTTTTGTTCTCATTAATATACAATCACATGCAGAAAATTATGTTATTCTGTCTACCCTCTTCACCAAGTCACCCCAAATCCCATTTACAGCCGCTCTCCGTCAGCATGTACTAAGATGCTGTAGAATCACTACATGTCTTCTCTGTGTTGTACAGCCCTGCCCACGACACCCCACCCTACACATTATACATGCTAATCCTAATGCCCCCATTCTTTTTCCCCGCACTTATTACTCCCTTCCCACAAACCCTACCCAGTCCCTTTCTCTTTGGTAACTGTTAGTCCACTCTCGGGTTCTGTGAGTCTGCTGCTGTCTTTTCCTTCAGTTTTTCTTTGTTATCATACTCCACACATGAGTGAAATCATTTGGTACATGTATTTCTCCGCCTGGCCTATTTGACTGAGCATAATACCCTCTAGCTCCATCCACGTTATTGCAAATGATAGGATTTGTTTTCTTCTTATGGCTGCTTACTGCACTTTTTAAACTGGATTTCATTCTTCTTTTTTGTTTGTAGTTTTGCTATGTGCTTTCACCATTGCTCTCCTTGTTATGAGCAGTAGCTTTGTGTTAATCGATATGTACCTATATCTATCTATCTGTCTGTCTATCTATTTATCAATCACTCAATCAATCATCTTTTTGTCAGCCCATCTGTCCTTGTGTACAGAACAGTTAACCAATTACCCTATATCACTTTCCTACACTATGCTTCCAAAAGTCCTGCAAAGTATCTAGGCTGTAGATAGAGCACTGGGTTTACCGAGACACTTGCAGTTCGAGTCGGCCGCGTGTACCTAAAAAACCAGGAAATGGTTGTGCCGGGACTTGATCCCGTGTCTCTATCCTCTGTCCTCTTTCATCTCCTTCTAACTTGCTATCTGTATTTAGCCACATTCTTTGACTAAGTGCTCCCTGAAGACCACAAGTATCATTCCTCTGGGCCTGTTGTCACGAGAAAAGTAAACTTGCTGCTTTGCTCACCACCATGTTTGAAGGACCTCAGCGTGATCACCTCCAATAGGACGGAGGGTCAAATAAAAAGGAACACCAATTTCTAGACATGAGCAGTTGGGAGCTAAGAGTGTATTGTGGGGTGACGAGTTTATTTGAGTGTCCAAACATCCCTCTTTAGGTAGTTATTAGATCTTCACATTCGTGAACATCATAAAATCCACTGATTTCAAAGGCCCAGATGCTTATTATTACAGCAACTCAGTTGTTGAGGTGAGAGAAAATGAGAAGTATGTTGCTGCACCACTAAATCAATGGCTGGGAACGGCTGAAACCAAACAAAAAGAATTCACGGTTGCCAGATAGGGCTATTTTCTTCTGACAGTCTCAGGGGACTCAAACAGAATCCATTTGTTTGATTGTTTGTTTTTCAGTTTCACTCGTGCAGTGTACTTGTCCACACACCTTCGGCTTGTAGTTTGTCTGTGTCCTTGGATCTCAAGTGAGTCTCCTGTAAGTAAGCACGTAGGTGTCTTGAGATTTCATCCCTTCTTTTAACCCTGTGTCTTTTGTTTGCTGCACTCAGTGCCTGACCTTTTATTCTGATGATTTAGAGCTGTGCACTTATTGCACTTAAAGAATTTTTTTTATCATTAAGCTAAAATCACTTGAAGAACATTATGTTTACTATGCACCCCCCTTCACCAAGTACCCCTGAAAAACCTCTTCAGTCGCTCTCGATCTGCGTAGTTGGATGCTGTAGACCCCTTCACCATGTCCCTCCCAACAGACCCCGTTACAGTCGCTCTCCATCAGTGAGTAGTAAGATGTTATATGATCTCTACTAGCCTTCCCTGCGTTGAACAGCACTCCTCATGCCCCCTCGACCCCAAGCATTATACATGCTAAAACTAATGCCCCCATTCTTTCTCCTCACACTTATCCCTCCCTTCAGACCCACCCTGCCCAGTCCTTTTCCCTTTGGTAACTTTTAGTCAACTCTCGGGTTCTGTGAGTCTGCTGCTGTTTTTTTCCTTCAGTTTTTCTTTGTTGTTATACTCCACACATGAGTGAAAACACTTGGTACTTGTCTTTCTACTCCTGGACTATTTGTCTGAACATACTACCGTCTAGCTCCATCCAGGTCATTGCAAATGGTAGTATTTGTTTTCTTCTTAAGGCTGCTTACTGCACTTTTTAAACTGGATTTCATTCTTCCTTCTTGTTTGTAGTTTAGCTATGTTATTCACCATTCAACTCCTGGTTATGAACAGTAGCTTTGTGTCAATCGATATGTATCTGTATCTATCTATCTAATGGTCTGTCTGTCTATGTATGTATGTATGTATGTATGTATGTATGTATTTATCTATGTATCTATCTATCTTCCTATCATCTATCTATGATGTCTATCATCTATTAATCTATGTACCTATCTATCTATCTTTCATCTGTCATCTGTGTACCTATCTATCTATGAATCCATCATCTTTTTGTCTGCCCATCTATCCTTCTGTACAGAACAGTTAACAACATAGCCTATGTCTCTTTCCTACATTATGCTTCCAGAAATCTTGCAAGGTAGCTAAGCCATAAGGAGAGCACTGTGTTCACCGATACACTTTCAGGTAGAGTCAGCTGCGTGTGCTTAAAAAACCAGTAAATGGAGGTGAAAGGACTTGAACCTGTATCTCTGTCCTCTGTCCTCTTATACTTCCTGCTCACTTGGTGACTTTATTTAGCCACATTCAGTGAGTAAGTGATCCCTGAAGACCACAAGTATCCTTCGTCTGGTCCGGTTGTCGAAAGAAAAGTGTACTTGGTTCTTTGCACACCACCATGTTTGAGGGACATTGGCGTGATCACTGCTGATAGGTGGAGGGACAAATATAAAGGAACACCTATTTCTGGACAGGAGCAGTTGGGAACAAAGAGTGTGTTGTGGAGTGAAGTGTTTATTTGAGGGTCCAAACTTCCCTCCTTAGGTGGTTATTACTTCTTTACATTCGTGAACATCATAAAAAGCAATGATTTTAAAAGCCCAGACGCATATTATTACAGCAATTCATTTGTTGAGGTGAGAGGAAATGAGAAGGAAGTTGCTGCACCACGAAATCTATGCCTGAGCACTGCTGAAACCAAACAAAAAGAATTCACGGTGGCTAGATAGTGCTATTTTCTACTGACTCTCTCTGGGGTCCAAAAGAGAATCCATTTCTTTCTTTGTTTCTCAGGTTCACTTGTGTAGGGAACCTGTCCCCGCCCCTTCAGCTTGTAGTTTGTCTGTGTCCTTGGATCTCAAGTGAGTCTCCAGTAACGGAGCACGTAGGTGGTCTTGAGTTTTCATCAGTTCTTCTAACCCTGTGTCTTTTGATTGGAGCACTCAAAGCCTGTACTTTTATTCTGATATTTGAGAGCTGTGCTCTTTCTGCACTTTGAAATTCTTTTTGTTCTCATTAATATACAATCACATGCAGAAAATTATGTTATTCTGTCTACCCTCTTCACCAAGTCACCCCAAATCCCATTTACAGCCGCTCTCCGTCAGCATGTACTAAGATGCTGTAGAATCACTACATGTCTTCTCTGTGTTGTACAGCCCTGCCCACGACACCCCACCCTACACATTATACATGCTAATCCTAATGCCCCCATTCTTTTTCCCCGCACTTATTACTCCCTTCCCACAAACCCTACCCAGTCCCTTTCTCTTTGGTAACTGTTAGTCCACTCTCGGGTTCTGTGAGTCTGCTGCTGTCTTTTCCTTCAGTTTTTCTTTGTTATCATACTCCACACATGAGTGAAATCATTTGGTACATGTATTTCTCCGCCTGGCCTATTTGACTGAGCATAATACCCTCTAGCTCCATCCACGTTATTGCAAATGATAGGATTTGTTTTCTTCTTATGGCTGCTTACTGCACTTTTTAAACTGGATTTCATTCTTCTTTTTTGTTTGTAGTTTTGCTATGTGCTTTCACCATTGCTCTCCTTGTTATGAGCAGTAGCTTTGTGTTAATCGATATGTACCTATATCTATCTATCTGTCTGTCTATCTATTTATCAATCACTCAATCAATCATCTTTTTGTCAGCCCATCTGTCCTTGTGTACAGAACAGTTAACCAATTACCCTATATCACTTTCCTACACTATGCTTCCAAAAGTCCTGCAAAGTATCTAGGCTGTAGATAGAGCACTGGGTTTACCGAGACACTTGCAGTTCGAGTCGGCCGCGTGTACCTAAAAAACCAGGAAATGGTTGTGCCGGGACTTGATCCCGTGTCTCTATCCTCTGTCCTCTTTCATCTCCTTCTAACTTGCTATCTGTATTTAGCCACATTCTTTGACTAAGTGCTCCCTGAAGACCACAAGTATCATTCCTCTGGGCCTGTTGTCACGAGAAAAGTAAACTTGCTGCTTTGCTCACCACCATGTTTGAAGGACCTCAGCGTGATCACCTCCAATAGGACGGAGGGTCAAATAAAAAGGAACACCAATTTCTAGACATGAGCAGTTGGGAGCTAAGAGTGTATTGTGGGGTGACGAGTTTATTTGAGTGTCCAAACATCCCTCTTTAGGTAGTTATTAGATCTTCACATTCGTGAACATCATAAAATCCACTGATTTCAAAGGCCCAGATGCTTATTATTACAGCAACTCAGTTGTTGAGGTGAGAGAAAATGAGAAGTATGTTGCTGCACCACTAAATCAATGGCTGGGAACGGCTGAAACCAAACAAAAAGAATTCACGGTTGCCAGATAGGGCTATTTTCTTCTGACAGTCTCAGGGGACTCAAACAGAATCCATTTGTTTGATTGTTTGTTTTTCAGTTTCACTCGTGCAGTGTACTTGTCCACACACCTTCGGCTTGTAGTTTGTCTGTGTCCTTGGATCTCAAGTGAGTCTCCTGTAAGTAAGCACGTAGGTGTCTTGAGATTTCATCCCTTCTTTTAACCCTGTGTCTTTTGTTTGCTGCACTCAGTGCCTGACCTTTTATTCTGATGATTTAGAGCTGTGCACTTATTGCACTTAAAGAATTTTTTTTATCATTAAGCTAAAATCACTTGAAGAACATTATGTTTACTATGCACCCCCCTTCACCAAGTACCCCTGAAAAACCTCTTCAGTCGCTCTCGATCTGCGTAGTTGGATGCTGTAGACCCCTTCACCATGTCCCTCCCAACAGACCCCGTTACAGTCGCTCTCCATCAGTGAGTAGTAAGATGTTATATGATCTCTACTAGCCTTCCCTGCGTTGAACAGCACTCCTCATGCCCCCTCGACCCCAAGCATTATACATGCTAAAACTAATGCCCCCATTCTTTCTCCTCACACTTATCCCTCCCTTCAGACCCACCCTGCCCAGTCCTTTTCCCTTTGGTAACTTTTAGTCAACTCTCGGGTTCTGTGAGTCTGCTGCTGTTTTTTTCCTTCAGTTTTTCTTTGTTGTTATACTCCACACATGAGTGAAAACACTTGGTACTTGTCTTTCTACTCCTGGACTATTTGTCTGAACATACTACCGTCTAGCTCCATCCAGGTCATTGCAAATGGTAGTATTTGTTTTCTTCTTAAGGCTGCTTACTGCACTTTTTAAACTGGATTTCATTCTTCCTTCTTGTTTGTAGTTTAGCTATGTTATTCACCATTCAACTCCTGGTTATGAACAGTAGCTTTGTGTCAATCGATATGTATCTGTATCTATCTATCTAATGGTCTGTCTGTCTATGTATGTATGTATGTATGTATGTATGTATTTATCTATGTATCTATCTATCTTCCTATCATCTATCTATGATGTCTATCATCTATTAATCTATGTACCTATCTATCTATCTTTCATCTGTCATCTGTGTACCTATCTATCTATGAATCCATCATCTTTTTGTCTGCCCATCTATCCTTCTGTACAGAACAGTTAACAACATAGCCTATGTCTCTTTCCTACATTATGCTTCCAGAAATCTTGCAAGGTAGCTAAGCCATAAGGAGAGCACTGTGTTCACCGATACACTTTCAGGTAGAGTCAGCCGCGTGTGCTTACAAAACCAGTAAATGGAGGTGAAAAGACTTGAACCTGTATCTCTGTCCTCTGTCCTCTTATACTTCCTGCTCACTTGGTGACTTTATTTAGCCACATTCAGTGAGTAAGTGATCCCTGAAGACCACAAGTATCCTTCGTCTGGTCCGGTTGTCGAAAGAAAAGTGTACTTGGTTCTTTGCACACCACCATGTTTGAGGGACATTGGCGTGATCACTGCTGATAGGTGGAGGGACAAATATAAAGGAACACCTATTTCTGGACAGGAGCAGTTGGGAACAAAGAGTGTGTTGTGGAGTGAAGTGTTTATTTGAGGGTCCAAACTTCCCTCCTTAGGTGGTTATTACTTCTTTACATTCGTGAACATCATAAAAAGCAATGATTTTAAAAGCCCAGACGCATATTATTACAGCAATTCATTTGTTGAGGTGAGAGGAAATGAGAAGGAAGTTGCTGCACCACGAAATCTATGCCTGAGCACTGCTGAAACCAAACAAAAAGAATTCACGGTGGCTAGATAGTGCTATTTTCTACTGACTCTCTCTGGGGTCCAAAAGAGAATCCATTTCTTTCTTTGTTTCTCAGGTTCACTTGTGTAGGGAACCTGTCCCCGCCCCTTCAGCTTGTAGTTTGTCTGTGTCCTTGGATCTCAAGTGAGTCTCCAGTAACGGAGCACGTAGGTGGTCTTGAGTTTTCATCAGTTCTTCTAACCCTGTGTCTTTTGATTGGAGCACTCAAAGCCTGTACTTTTATTCTGATATTTGAGAGCTGTGCTCTTTCTGCACTTTGAAATTCTTTTTGTTCTCATTAATATACAATCACATGCAGAAAATTATGTTATTCTGTCTACCCTCTTCACCAAGTCACCCCAAATCCCATTTACAGCCGCTCTCCGTCAGCATGTACTAAGATGCTGTAGAATCACTACATGTCTTCTCTGTGTTGTACAGCCCTGCCCACGACACCCCACCCTACACATTATACATGCTAATCCTAATGCCCCCATTCTTTTTCCCCGCACTTATTACTCCCTTCCCACAAACCCTACCCAGTCCCTTTCTCTTTGGTAACTGTTAGTCCACTCTCGGGTTCTGTGAGTCTGCTGCTGTCTTTTCCTTCAGTTTTTCTTTGTTATCATACTCCACACATGAGTGAAATCATTTGGTACATGTATTTCTCCGCCTGGCCTATTTGACTGAGCATAATACCCTCTAGCTCCATCCACGTTATTGCAAATGATAGGATTTGTTTTCTTCTTATGGCTGCTTACTGCACTTTTTAAACTGGATTTCATTCTTCTTTTTTGTTTGTAGTTTTGCTATGTGCTTTCACCATTGCTCTCCTTGTTATGAGCAGTAGCTTTGTGTTAATCGATATGTACCTATATCTATCTATCTGTCTGTCTATCTATTTATCAATCACTCAATCAATCATCTTTTTGTCAGCCCATCTGTCCTTGTGTACAGAACAGTTAACCAATTACCCTATATCACTTTCCTACACTATGCTTCCAAAAGTCCTGCAAAGTATCTAGGCTGTAGATAGAGCACTGGGTTTACCGAGACACTTGCAGTTCGAGTCGGCCGCGTGTACCTAAAAAACCAGGAAATGGTTGTGCCGGGACTTGATCCCGTGTCTCTATCCTCTGTCCTCTTTCATCTCCTTCTAACTTGCTATCTGTATTTAGCCACATTCTTTGACTAAGTGCTCCCTGAAGACCACAAGTATCATTCCTCTGGGCCTGTTGTCACGAGAAAAGTAAACTTGCTGCTTTGCTCACCACCATGTTTGAAGGACCTCAGCGTGATCACCTCCGATAGGACGGAGGGTCAAATAAAAAGGAACACCAATTTCTAGACATGAGCAGTTGGGAGCTAAGAGTGTATTGTGGGGTGACGAGTTTATTTGAGTGTCCAAACATCCCTCTTTAGGTAGTTATTAGATCTTCACATTCGTGAACATCATAAAATCCACTGATTTCAAAGGCCCAGATGCTTATTATTACAGCAACTCAGTTGTTGAGGTGAGAGAAAATGAGAAGTATGTTGCTGCACCACTAAATCAATGGCTGGGAACGGCTGAAACCAAACAAAAAGAATTCACGGTTGCCAGATAGGGCTATTTTCTTCTGACAGTCTCAGGGGACTCAAACAGAATCCATTTGTTTGATTGTTTGTTTTTCAGTTTCACTCGTGCAGTGTACTTGTCCACACACCTTCGGCTTGTAGTTTGTCTGTGTCCTTGGATCTCAAGTGAGTCTCCTGTAAGTAAGCACGTAGGTGTCTTGAGATTTCATCCCTTCTTTTAACCCTGTGTCTTTTGTTTGCTGCACTCAGTGCCTGACCTTTTATTCTGATGATTTAGAGCTGTGCACTTATTGCACTTAAAGAATTTTTTTTATCATTAAGCTAAAATCACTTGAAGAACATTATGTTTACTATGCACCCCCCTTCACCAAGTACCCCTGAAAAACCTCTTCAGTCGCTCTCGATCTGCGTAGTTGGATGCTGTAGACCCCTTCACCATGTCCCTCCCAACAGACCCCGTTACAGTCGCTCTCCATCAGTGAGTAGTAAGATGTTATATGATCTCTACTAGCCTTCCCTGCGTTGAACAGCACTCCTCATGCCCCCTCGACCCCAAGCATTATACATGCTAAAACTAATGCCCCCATTCTTTCTCCTCACACTTATCCCTCCCTTCAGACCCACCCTGCCCAGTCCTTTTCCCTTTGGTAACTTTTAGTCAACTCTCTCTCGGGTTCTGTGAGTCTGCTGCTGTTCTTTTCCTTCAGTTTTTCTTTGTTGTTATACTCCACACATGAGTGAAAACACTTGGTACTTGTCTTTCTACTCCTGGACTATTTGTCTGAACATACTACCGTCTAGCTCCATCCAGGTCATTGCAAATGGTAGTATTTGTTTTCTTCTTAAGGCTGCTTACTGCACTTTTTAAACTGGATTTCATTCTTCCTTCTTGTTTGTAGTTTAGCTATGTTATTCACCATTCAACTCCTGGTTATGAACAGTAGCTTTGTGTCAATCGATATGTATCTGTATCTATCTATCTAATGGTCTGTCTGTCTATGTATGTATGTATGTATGTATTTATCTATGTATCTATCTATCTTCCTATCATCTATCTATGATGTCTATCATCTATTAATCTATGTACCTATCTATCTATCTTTCATCTGTCATCTGTGTACCTATCTATCTATGAATCCATCATCTTTTTGTCTGCCCATCTATCCTTCTGTACAGAACAGTTAACAACATAGCCTATGTCTCTTTCCTACATTATGCTTCCAGAAATCTTGCAAGGTAGCTAAGCCATAAGGAGAGCACTGTGTTCACCGATACACTTTCAGGTAGAGTCAGCCGCGTGTGCTTACAAAACCAGTAAATGGAGGTGAAAAGACTTGAACCTGTATCTCTGTCCTCTGTCCTCTTATACTTCCTGCTCACTTGGTGACTTTATTTAGCCACATTCAGTGAGTAAGTGATCCCTGAAGACCACAAGTATCCTTCGTCTGGTCCGGTTGTCGAAAGAAAAGTGTACTTGGTTCTTTGCACACCACCATGTTTGAGGGACATTGGCGTGATCACTGCTGATAGGTGGAGGGACAAATATAAAGGAACACCTATTTCTGGACAGGAGCAGTTGGGAACAAAGAGTGTGTTGTGGAGTGAAGTGTTTATTTGAGGGTCCAAACTTCCCTCCTTAGGTGGTTATTACTTCTTTACATTCGTGAACATCATAAAAAGCAATGATTTTAAAAGCCCAGACGCATATTATTACAGCAATTCATTTGTTGAGGTGAGAGGAAATGAGAAGGAAGTTGCTGCACCACGAAATCTATGCCTGAGCACTGCTGAAACCAAACAAAAAGAATTCACGGTGGCTAGATAGTGCTATTTTCTACTGACTCTCTCTGGGGTCCAAAAGAGAATCCATTTCTTTCTTTGTTTCTCAGGTTCACTTGTGTAGGGAACCTGTCCCCGCCCCTTCAGCTTGTAGTTTGTCTGTGTCCTTGGATCTCAAGTGAGTCTCCAGTAACGGAGCACGTAGGTGGTCTTGAGTTTTCATCAGTTCTTCTAACCCTGTGTCTTTTGATTGGAGCACTCAAAGCCTGTACTTTTATTCTGATATTTGAGAGCTGTGCTCTTTCTGCACTTTGAAATTCTTTTTGTTCTCATTAATATACAATCACATGCAGAAAATTATGTTATTCTGTCTACCCTCTTCACCAAGTCACCCCAAATCCCATTTACAGCCGCTCTCCGTCAGCATGTACTAAGATGCTGTAGAATCACTACATGTCTTCTCTGTGTTGTACAGCCCTGCCCACGACACCCCACCCTACACATTATACATGCTAATCCTAATGCCCCCATTCTTTTTCCCCGCACTTATTACTCCCTTCCCACAAACCCTACCCAGTCCCTTTCTCTTTGGTAACTGTTAGTCCACTCTCGGGTTCTGTGAGTCTGCTGCTGTCTTTTCCTTCAGTTTTTCTTTGTTATCATACTCCACACATGAGTGAAATCATTTGGTACATGTATTTCTCCGCCTGGCCTATTTGACTGAGCATAATACCCTCTAGCTCCATCCACGTTATTGCAAATGATAGGATTTGTTTTCTTCTTATGGCTGCTTACTGCACTTTTTAAACTGGATTTCATTCTTCTTTTTTGTTTGTAGTTTTGCTATGTGCTTTCACCATTGCTCTCCTTGTTATGAGCAGTAGCTTTGTGTTAATCGATATGTACCTATATCTATCTATCTGTCTGTCTATCTATTTATCAATCACTCAATCAATCATCTTTTTGTCTGCCCATCTGTCCTTGTGTACAGAACAGTTAACCAATTACCCTATATCACTTTCCTACACTATGCTTCCAAAAGTCCTGCAAAGTATCTAGGCTGTAGATAGAGCACTGGGTTTACCGAGACACTTGCAGTTCGAGTCGGCCGCGTGTACCTAAAAAACCAGGAAATGGTTGTGCCGGGACTTGATCCCGTGTCTCTATCCTCTGTCCTCTTTCATCTCCTTCTAACTTGCTATCTGTATTTAGCCACATTCTTTGACTAAGTGCTCCCTGAAGACCACAAGTATCATTCCTCTGGGCCTGTTGTCACGAGAAAAGTAAACTTGCTGCTTTGCTCACCACCATGTTTGAAGGACCTCAGCGTGATCACCTCCGATAGGACGGAGGGTCAAATAAAAAGGAACACCAATTTCTAGACATGAGCAATTGGGAGAGCTAAGAGTGTATTGTGGGGTGACGAGTTTATTTGAGTGTCCAAACATCCCTCTTTAGGTAGTTATTAGATGTTCACATTCGTGAACATCATAAAATCCACTGATTTCAAAGGCCCAGATGCTTATTATTACAGCAACTCAGTTGTTGAGGTGAGAGAAAATGAGAAGTATGTTGCTGCACCACTAAATCAATGGCTGGGAACGGCTGAAACCAAACAAAAAGAATTCACGGTTGCCAGATAGGGCTATTTTCTTCTGACAGTCTCAGGGGACTCAAACAGAATCCATTTGTTTGATTGTTTGTTTTTCAGTTTCACTCGTGCAGTGTACTTGTCCACACACCTTCGGCTTGTAGTTTGTCTGTGTCCTTGGATCTCAAGTGAGTCTCCTGTAAGTAAGCACGTAGGTGTCTTGAGATTTCATCCGTTCTTTTAACCCTGTGTCTTTTGTTTGCTGCACTCAGTGCCTGACCTTTTATTCTGATGATTTAGAGCTGTGCACTTATTGCACTTAAAGAATTTTTTTTATCATTAAGCTAAAATCACTTGAAGAACATTATGTTTACTATGCACCCCCCTTCACCAAGTACCCCTGAAAAACCTCTTCAGTCGCTCTCGATCTGCGTAGTTGGATGCTGTAGACCCCTTCACCATGTCCCTCCCAACAGACCCCGTTACAGTCGCTCTCCATCAGTGAGTAGTAAGATGTTATATGATCTCTACTAGCCTTCCCTGCGTTGAACAGCACTCCTCATGCCCCCTCGACCCCAAGCATTATACATGCTAAAACTAATGCCCCCATTCTTTCTCCTCACACTTATCCCTCCCTTCAGACCCACCCTGCCCAGTCCTTTTCCCTTTGGTAACTTTTAGTCAACTCTCTCTCGGGTTCTGTGAGTCTGCTGCTGTTCTTTTCCTTCAGTTTTTCTTTGTTGTTATACTCCACACATGAGTGAAAACACTTGGTACTTGTCTTTCTACTCCTGGACTATTTGTCTGAACATACTACCGTCTAGCTCCATCCAGGTCATTGCAAATGGTAGTATTTGTTTTCTTCTTAAGGCTGCTTACTGCACTTTTTAAACTGGATTTCATTCTTCCTTCTTGTTTGTAGTTTAGCTATGTTATTCACCATTCAACTCCTGGTTATGAACAGTAGCTTTGTGTCAATCGATATGTATCTGTATCTATCTATCTAATGGTCTGTCTGTCTATGTATGTATGTATGTATGTATGTATGTATTTATCTATGTATCTATCTATCTTCCTATCATCTATCTATGATGTCTATCATCTATTAATCTATGTACCTATCTATCTATCTTTCATCTGTCATCTGTGTACCTATCTATCTATGAATCCATCATCTTTTTGTCTGCCCATCTATCCTTCTGTACAGAACAGTTAACAACATAGCCTATGTCTCTTTCCTACATTATGCTTCCAGAAATCTTGCAAGGTAGCTAAGCCATAAGGAGAGCACTGTGTTCACCGATACACTTTCAGGTAGAGTCAGCCGCGTGTGCTTACAAAACCAGTAAATGGAGGTGAAAGGACTTGAACCTGTATCTCTGTCCTCTGTCCTCTTATACTTCCTGCTCACTTGGTGACTTTATTTAGCCACATTCAGTGAGTAAGTGATCCCTGAAGACCACAAGTATCCTTCGTCTGGTCCGGTTGTCGAAAGAAAAGTGTACTTGGTTCTTTGCACACCACCATGTTTGAGGGACATTGGCGTGATCACTGCTGATAGGTGGAGGGACAAATATAAAGGAACACCTATTTCTGGACAGGAGCAGTTGGGAACAAAGAGTGTGTTGTGGAGTGAAGTGTTTATTTGAGGGTCCAAACTTCCCTCCTTAGGTGGTTATTACTTCTTTACATTCGTGAACATCATAAAAAGCAATGATTTTAAAAGCCCAGACGCATATTATTACAGCAATTCATTTGTTGAGGTGAGAGGAAATGAGAAGGAAGTTGCTGCACCACGAAATCTATGCCTGAGCACTGCTGAAAAAAAAAAAAAAGAATTCACGGTGGCTAGATAGTGCTATTTTCTACTGACTCTCTCTGGGGTCCAAAAGAGAATCCATTTCTTTCTTTGTTTCTCAGGTTCACTTGTGTAGGGAACCTGTCCCCGCCCCTTCAGCTTGTAGTTTGTCTGTGTCCTTGGATCTCAAGTGAGTCTCCAGTAACGGAGCACGTAGGTGGTCTTGAGTTTTCATCAGTTCTTCTAACCCTGTGTCTTTTGATTGGAGCACTCAAAGCCTGTACTTTTATTCTGATATTTGAGAGCTGTGCTCTTTCTGCACTTTGAAATTCTTTTTGTTCTCATTAATATACAATCACATGCAGAAAATTATGTTATTCTGTCTACCCTCTTCACCAAGTCACCCCAAATCCCATTTACAGCCGCTCTCCGTCAGCATGTACTAAGATGCTGTAGAATCACTACATGTCTTCTCTGTGTTGTACAGCCCTGCCCACGACACCCCACCCTACACATTATACATGCTAATCCTAATGCCCCCATTCTTTTTCCCCGCACTTATTACTCCCTTCCCACAAACCCTACCCAGTCCCTTTCTCTTTGGTAACTGTTAGTCCACTCTCGGGTTCTGTGAGTCTGCTGCTGTCTTTTCCTTCAGTTTTTCTTTGTTATCATACTCCACACATGAGTGAAATCATTTGGTACATGTATTTCTCCGCCTGGCCTATTTGACTGAGCATAATACCCTCTAGCTCCATCCACGTTATTGCAAATGATAGGATTTGTTTTCTTCTTATGGCTGCTTACTGCACTTTTTAAACTGGATTTCATTCTTCTTTTTTGTTTGTAGTTTTGCTATGTGCTTTCACCATTGCTCTCCTTGTTATGAGCAGTAGCTTTGTGTTAATCGATATGTACCTATATCTATCTATCTGTCTGTCTATCTATTTATCAATCACTCAATCAATCATCTTTTTGTCTGCCCATCTGTCCTTGTGTACAGAACAGTTAACCAATTACCCTATATCACTTTCCTACACTATGCTTCCAAAAGTCCTGCAAAGTATCTAGGCTGTAGATAGAGCACTGGGTTTACCGAGACACTTGCAGTTCGAGTCGGCCGCGTGTACCTAAAAAACCAGGAAATGGTTGTGCCGGGACTTGATCCCGTGTCTCTATCCTCTGTCCTCTTTCATCTCCTTCTAACTTGCTATCTGTATTTAGCCACATTCTTTGACTAAGTGCTCCCTGAAGACCACAAGTATCATTCCTCTGGGCCTGTTGTCACGAGAAAAGTAAACTTGCTGCTTTGCTCACCACCATGTTTGAAGGACCTCAGCGTGATCACCTCCAATAGGACGGAGGGTCAAATAAAAAGGAACACCAATTTCTAGACATGAGCAGTTGGGAGCTAAGAGTGTATTGTGGGGTGACGAGTTTATTTGAGTGTCCAAACATCCCTCTTTAGGTAGTTATTAGATCTTCACATTCGTGAACATCATAAAATCCACTGATTTCAAAGGCCCAGATGCTTATTATTACAGCAACTCAGTTGTTGAGGTGAGAGAAAATGAGAAGTATGTTGCTGCACCACTAAATCAATGGCTGGGAACGGCTGAAACCAAACAAAAAGAATTCACGGTTGCCAGATAGGGCTATTTTCTTCTGACAGTCTCAGGGGACTCAAACAGAATCCATTTGTTTGATTGTTTGTTTTTCAGTTTCACTCGTGCAGTGTACTTGTCCACACACCTTCGGCTTGTAGTTTGTCTGTGTCCTTGGATCTCAAGTGAGTCTCCTGTAAGTAAGCACGTAGGTGTCTTGAGATTTCATCCCTTCTTTTAACCCTGTGTCTTTTGTTTGCTGCACTCAGTGCCTGACCTTTTATTCTGATGATTTAGAGCTGTGCACTTATTGCACTTAAAGAATTTTTTTTATCATTAAGCTAAAATCACTTGAAGAACATTATGTTTACTATGCACCCCCCTTCACCAAGTACCCCTGAAAAACCTCTTCAGTCGCTCTCGATCTGCGTAGTTGGATGCTGTAGACCCCTTCACCATGTCCCTCCCAACAGACCCCGTTACAGTCGCTCTCCATCAGTGAGTAGTAAGATGTTATATGATCTCTACTAGCCTTCCCTGCGTTGAACAGCACTCCTCATGCCCCCTCGACCCCAAGCATTATACATGCTAAAACTAATGCCCCCATTCTTTCTCCTCACACTTATCCCTCCCTTCAGACCCACCCTGCCCAGTCCTTTTCCCTTTGGTAACTTTTAGTCAACTCTCGGGTTCTGTGAGTCTGCTGCTGTTTTTTTCCTTCAGTTTTTCTTTGTTGTTATACTCCACACATGAGTGAAAACACTTGGTACTTGTCTTTCTACTCCTGGACTATTTGTCTGAACATACTACCGTCTAGCTCCATCCAGGTCATTGCAAATGGTAGTATTTGTTTTCTTCTTAAGGCTGCTTACTGCACTTTTTAAACTGGATTTCATTCTTCCTTCTTGTTTGTAGTTTAGCTATGTTATTCACCATTCAACTCCTGGTTATGAACAGTAGCTTTGTGTCAATCGATATGTATCTGTATCTATCTATCTAATGGTCTGTCTGTCTATGTATGTATGTATGTATGTATGTATGTATTTATCTATGTATCTATCTATCTTCCTATCATCTATCTATTATGTCTATCATCTATTAATCTATGTACCTATCTATCTATCTTTCATCTGTCATCTGTGTACCTATCTATCTATGAATCCATCATCTTTTTGTCTGCCCATCTATCCTTCTGTACAGAACAGTTAACAACATAGCCTATGTCTCTTTCCTACATTATGCTTCCAGAAATCTTGCAAGGTAGCTAAGCCATAAGGAGAGCACTGTGTTCACCGATACACTTTCAGGTAGAGTCAGCCGCGTGTGCTTACAAAACCAGTAAATGGAGGTGAAAAGACATGACCTGTATCTCTGTCCTCTGTCCTCTTATACTTCCTGCTCACTTGGTGACTTTATTTAGCCACATTCAGTGAGTAAGTGATCCCTGAAGACCACAAGTATCCTTCGTCTGGTCCGGTTGTCGAAAGAAAAGTGTACTTGGTTCTTTGCACACCACCATGTTTGAGGGACATTGGCATGATCACTGCTGATAGGTGGAGGGACAAATATAAAGGAACACCTATTTCTGGACAGGAGCAGTTGGGAACAAAGAGTGTGTTGTGGAGTGAAGTGTTTATTTGAGGGTCCAAACTTCCCTCCTTAGGTGGTTATTACTTCTTTACATTCGTGAACATCATAAAAAGCAATGATTTTAAAAGCCCAGACGCATATTATTACAGCAATTCATTTGTTGAGGTGAGAGGAAATGAGAAGGAAGTTGCTGCACCACGAAATCTATGCCTGAGCACTGCTGAAACCAAACAAAAAGAATTCACGGTGGCTAGATAGTGCTATTTTCTACTGACTCTCTCTGGGGTCCAAAAGAGAATCCATTTCTTTCTTTGTTTCTCAGGTTCACTTGTGTAGGGAACCTGTCCCCGCCCCTTCAGCTTGTAGTTTGTCTGTGTCCTTGGATCTCAAGTGAGTCTCCAGTAACGGAGCACGTAGGTGGTCTTGAGTTTTCATCAGTTCTTCTAACCCTGTGTCTTTTGATTGGAGCACTCAAAGCCTGTACTTTTATTCTGATATTTGAGAGCTGTGCTCTTTCTGCACTTTGAAATTCTTTTTGTTCTCATTAATATACAATCACATGCAGAAAATTATGTTATTCTGTCTACCCTCTTCACCAAGTCACCCCAAATCCCATTTACAGCCGCTCTCCGTCAGCATGTACTAAGATGCTGTAGAATCACTACATGTCTTCTCTGTGTTGTACAGCCCTGCCCACGACACCCCACCCTACACATTATACATGCTAATCCTAATGCCCCCATTCTTTTTCCCCGCACTTATTACTCCCTTCCCACAAACCCTACCCAGTCCCTTTCTCTTTGGTAACTGTTAGTCCACTCTCGGGTTCTGTGAGTCTGCTGCTGTCTTTTCCTTCAGTTTTTCTTTGTTATCATACTCCACACATGAGTGAAATCATTTGGTACATGTATTTCTCCGCCTGGCCTATTTGACTGAGCATAATACCCTCTAGCTCCATCCACGTTATTGCAAATGATAGGATTTGTTTTCTTCTTATGGCTGCTTACTGCACTTTTTAAACTGGATTTCATTCTTCTTTTTTGTTTGTAGTTTTGCTATGTGCTTTCACCATTGCTCTCCTTGTTATGAGCAGTAGCTTTGTGTTAATCGATATGTACCTATATCTATCTATCTGTCTGTCTATCTATTTATCAATCACTCAATCAATCATCTTTTTGTCTGCCCATCTGTCCTTGTGTACAGAACAGTTAACCAATTATCCTATATCACTTTCCTACACTATGCTTCCAAAAGTCCTGCAAAGTATCTAGGCTGTAGATAGAGCACTGGGTTTACCGAGACACTTGCAGTTCGAGTCGGCCGCGTGTACCTAAAAAACCAGGAAATGGTTGTGCCGGGACTTGATCCCGTGTCTCTATCCTCTGTCCTCTTTCATCTCCTTCTAACTTGCTATCTGTATTTAGCCACATTCTTTGACTAAGTGCTCCCTGAAGACCACAAGTATCATTCCTCTGGGCCTGTTGTCACGAGAAAAGTAAACTTGCTGCTTTGCTCACCACCATGTTTGAAGGACCTCAGCGTGATCACCTCCAATAGGACGGAGGGTCAAATAAAAAGGAACACCAATTTCTAGACATGAGCAGTTGGGAGAGCTAAGAGTGTATTGTGGGGTGACGAGTTTATTTGAGTGTCCAAACATCCCTCTTTAGGTAGTTATTAGATCTTCACATTCGTGAACATCATAAAATCCACTGATTTCAAAGGCCCAGATGCTTATTATTACAGCAACTCAGTTGTTGAGGTGAGAGAAAATGAGAAGTATGTTGCTGCACCACTAAATCAATGGCTGGGAACGGCTGAAACCAAACAAAAAGAATTCACGGTTGCCAGATAGGGCTATTTTCTTCTGACAGTCTCAGGGGACTCAAACAGAATCCATTTGTTTGATTGTTTGTTTTTCAGTTTCACTCGTGCAGTGTACTTGTCCACACACCTTCGGCTTGTAGTTTGTCTGTGTCCTTGGATCTCAAGTGAGTCTCCTGTAAGTAAGCACGTAGGTGTCTTGAGATTTCATCCCTTCTTTTAACCCTGTGTCTTTTGTTTGCTGCACTCAGTGCCTGACCTTTTATTCTGATGATTTAGAGCTGTGCACTTATTGCACTTAAAGAATTTTTTTTATCATTAAGCTAAAATCACTTGAAGAACATTATGTTTACTATGCACCCCCCTTCACCAAGTACCCCTGAAAAACCTCTTCAGTCGCTCTCGATCTGCGTAGTTGGATGCTGTAGACCCCTTCACCATGTCCCTCCCAACAGACCCCGTTACAGTCGCTCTCCATCAGTGAGTAGTAAGATGTTATATGATCTCTACTAGCCTTCCCTGCGTTGAACAGCACTCCTCATGCCCCCTCGACCCCAAGCATTATACATGCTAAAACTAATGCCCCCATTCTTTCTCCTCACACTTATCCCTCCCTTCAGACCCACCCTGCCCAGTCCTTTTCCCTTTGGTAACTTTTAGTCAACTCTCGGGTTCTGTGAGTCTGCTGCTGTTTTTTTCCTTCAGTTTTTCTTTGTTGTTATACTCCACACATGAGTGAAAACACTTGGTACTTGTCTTTCTACTCCTGGACTATTTGTCTGAACATACTACCGTCTAGCTCCATCCAGGTCATTGCAAATGGTAGTATTTGTTTTCTTCTTAAGGCTGCTTACTGCACTTTTTAAACTGGATTTCATTCTTCCTTCTTGTTTGTAGTTTAGCTATGTTATTCACCATTCAACTCCTGGTTATGAACAGTAGCTTTGTGTCAATCGATATGTATCTGTATCTATCTATCTAATGGTCTGTCTGTCTATGTATGTATGTATGTATGTATGTATGTATTTATCTATGTATCTATCTATCTTCCTATCATCTATCTATGATGTCTATCATCTATTAATCTATGTACCTATCTATCTATCTTTCATCTGTCATCTGTGTACCTATCTATCTATGAATCCATCATCTTTTTGTCTGCCCATCTATCCTTCTGTACAGAACAGTTAACAACATAGCCTATGTCTCTTTCCTACATTATGCTTCCAGAAATCTTGCAAGGTAGCTAAGCCATAAGGAGAGCACTGTGTTCACCGATACACTTTCAGGTAGAGTCAGCCGCGTGTGCTTACAAAACCAGTAAATGGAGGTGAAAAGACATGACCTGTATCTCTGTCCTCTGTCCTCTTATACTTCCTGCTCACTTGGTGACTTTATTTAGCCACATTCAGTGAGTAAGTGATCCCTGAAGACCACAAGTATCCTTCGTCTGGTCCGGTTGTCGAAAGAAAAGTGTACTTGGTTCTTTGCACACCACCATGTTTGAGGGACATTGGCATGATCACTGCTGATAGGTGGAGGGACAAATATAAAGGAACACCTATTTCTGGACAGGAGCAGTTGGGAACAAAGAGTGTGTTGTGGAGTGAAGTGTTTATTTGAGGGTCCAAACTTCCCTCCTTAGGTGGTTATTACTTCTTTACATTCGTGAACATCATAAAAAGCAATGATTTTAAAAGCCCAGACGCATATTATTACAGCAATTCATTTGTTGAGGTGAGAGGAAATGAGAAGGAAGTTGCTGCACCACGAAATCTATGCCTGAGCACTGCTGAAACCAAACAAAAAGAATTCACGGTGGCTAGATAGTGCTATTTTCTACTGACTCTCTCTGGGGTCCAAAAGAGAATCCATTTCTTTCTTTGTTTCTCAGGTTCACTTGTGTAGGGAACCTGTCCCCGCCCCTTCAGCTTGTAGTTTGTCTGTGTCCTTGGATCTCAAGTGAGTCTCCAGTAACGGAGCACGTAGGTGGTCTTGAGTTTTCATCAGTTCTTCTAACCCTGTGTCTTTTGATTGGAGCACTCAAAGCCTGTACTTTTATTCTGATATTTGAGAGCTGTGCTCTTTCTGCACTTTGAAATTCTTTTTGTTCTCATTAATATACAATCACATGCAGAAAATTATGTTATTCTGTCTACCCTCTTCACCAAGTCACCCCAAATCCCATTTACAGCCGCTCTCCGTCAGCATGTACTAAGATGCTGTAGAATCACTACATGTCTTCTCTGTGTTGTACAGCCCTGCCCACGACACCCCACCCTACACATTATACATGCTAATCCTAATGCCCCCATTCTTTTTCCCCGCACTTATTACTCCCTTCCCACAAACCCTACCCAGTCCCTTTCTCTTTGGTAACTGTTAGTCCACTCTCGGGTTCTGTGAGTCTGCTGCTGTCTTTTCCTTCAGTTTTTCTTTGTTATCATACTCCACACATGAGTGAAATCATTTGGTACATGTATTTCTCCGCCTGGCCTATTTGACTGAGCATAATACCCTCTAGCTCCATCCACGTTATTGCAAATGATAGGATTTGTTTTCTTCTTATGGCTGCTTACTGCACTTTTTAAACTGGATTTCATTCTTCTTTTTTGTTTGTAGTTTTGCTATGTGCTTTCACCATTGCTCTCCTTGTTATGAGCAGTAGCTTTGTGTTAATCGATATGTACCTATATCTATCTATCTGTCTGTCTATCTATTTATCAATCACTCAATCAATCATCTTTTTGTCTGCCCATCTGTCCTTGTGTACAGAACAGTTAACCAATTATCCTATATCACTTTCCTACACTATGCTTCCAAAAGTCCTGCAAAGTATCTAGGCTGTAGATAGAGCACTGGGTTTACCGAGACACTTGCAGTTCGAGTCGGCCGCGTGTACCTAAAAAACCAGGAAATGGTTGTGCCGGGACTTGATCCCGTGTCTCTATCCTCTGTCCTCTTTCATCTCCTTCTAACTTGCTATCTGTATTTAGCCACATTCTTTGACTAAGTGCTCCCTGAAGACCACAAGTATCATTCCTCTGGGCCTGTTGTCACGAGAAAAGTAAACTTGCTGCTTTGCTCACCACCATGTTTGAAGGACCTCAGCGTGATCACCTCCAATAGGACGGAGGGTCAAATAAAAAGGAACACCAATTTCTAGACATGAGCAGTTGGGAGAGCTAAGAGTGTATTGTGGGGTGACGAGTTTATTTGAGTGTCCAAACATCCCTCTTTAGGTAGTTATTAGATCTTCACATTCGTGAACATCATAAAATCCACTGATTTCAAAGGCCCAGATGCTTATTATTACAGCAACTCAGTTGTTGAGGTGAGAGAAAATGAGAAGTATGTTGCTGCACCACTAAATCAATGGCTGGGAACGGCTGAAACCAAACAAAAAGAATTCACGGTTGCCAGATAGGGCTATTTTCTTCTGACAGTCTCAGGGTACTCAAACAGAATCCATTTGTTTGATTGTTTGTTTTTCAGTTTCACTCGTGCAGTGTACTTGTCCACACACCTTCGGCTTGTAGTTTGTCTGTGTCCTTGGATCTCAAGTGAGTCTCCTGTAAGTAAGCACGTAGGTGTCTTGAGATTTCATCCCTTCTTTTAACCCTGTGTCTTTTGTTTGCTGCACTCAGTGCCTGACCTTTTATTCTGATGATTTAGAGCTGTGCACTTATTGCACTTAAAGAATTTTTTTTATCATTAAGCTAAAATCACTTGAAGAACATTATGTTTACTATGCACCCCCCTTCACCAAGTACCCCTGAAAAACCTCTTCAGTCGCTCTCGATCTGCGTAGTTGGATGCTGTAGACCCCTTCACCATGTCCCTCCCAACAGACCCCGTTACAGTCGCTCTCCATCAGTGAGTAGTAAGATGTTATATGATCTCTACTAGCCTTCCCTGCGTTGAACAGCACTCCTCATGCCCCCTCGACCCCAAGCATTATACATGCTAAAACTAATGCCCCCATTCTTTCTCCTCACACTTATCCCTCCCTTCAGACCCACCCTGCCCAGTCCTTTTCCCTTTGGTAACTTTTAGTCAACTCTCTCTCGGGTTCTGTGAGTCTGCTGCTGTTCTTTTCCTTCAGTTTTTCTTTGTTGTTATACTCCACACATGAGTGAAAACACTTGGTACTTGTCTTTCTACTCCTGGACTATTTGTCTGAACATACTACCGTCTAGCTCCATCCAGGTCATTGCAAATGGTAGTATTTGTTTTCTTCTTAAGGCTGCTTACTGCACTTTTTAAACTGGATTTCATTCTTCCTTCTTGTTTGTAGTTTAGCTATGTTATTCACCATTCAACTCCTGGTTATGAACAGTAGCTATGTGTCAATCGATATGTATCTGTATCTATCTATCTAATGGTCTGTCTGTCTATGTATGTATGTATGTATGTATGTATGTATTTATCTATGTATCTATCTATCTTCCTATCATCTATCTATGATGTCTATCATCTATTAATCTATGTACCTATCTATCTATCTTTCATCTGTCATCTGTGTACCTATCTATCTATGAATCCATCATCTTTTTGTCTGCCCATCTATCCTTCTGTACAGAACAGTTAACAACATAGCCTATGTCTCTTTCCTACATTATGCTTCCAGAAATCTTGCAAGGTAGCTAAGCCATAAGGAGAGCACTGTGTTCACCGATACACTTTCAGGTAGAGTCAGCCGCGTGTGCTTACAAAACCAGTAAATGGAGGTGAAAAGACTTGAACCTGTATCTCTGTCCTCTGTCCTCTTATACTTCCTGCTCACTTGGTGACTTTATTTAGCCACATTCAGTGAGTAAGTGATCCCTGAAGACCACAAGTATCCTTCGTCTGGTCCGGTTGTCGAAAGAAAAGTGTACTTGGTTCTTTGCACACCACCATGTTTGAGGGACATTGGCGTGATCACTGCTGATAGGTGGAGGGACAAATATAAAGGAACACCTATTTCTGGACAGGAGCAGTTGGGAACAAAGAGTGTGTTGTGGAGTGAAGTGTTTATTTGAGGGTCCAAACTTCCCTCCTTAGGTGGTTATTACTTCTTTACATTCGTGAACATCATAAAAAGCAATGATTTTAAAAGCCCAGACGCATATTATTACAGCAATTCATTTGTTGAGGTGAGAGGAAATGAGAAGGAAGTTGCTGCACCACGAAATCTATGCCTGAGCACTACTGAAACCAAACAAAAAGAATTCACGGTGGCTAGATAGTGCTATTTTCTACTGACTCTCTCTGGGGTCCAAAAGAGAATCCATTTCTTTCTTTGTTTCTCAGGTTCACTTGTGTAGGGAACCTGTCCCCGCCCCTTCAGCTTGTAGTTTGTCTGTGTCCTTGGATCTCAAGTGAGTCTCCAGTAACGGAGCACGTAGGTGGTCTTGAGTTTTCATCAGTTCTTCTAACCCTGTGTCTTTTGATTGGAGCACTCAAAGCCTGTACTTTTATTCTGATATTTGAGAGCTGTGCTCTTTCTGCACTTTGAAATTCTTTTTGTTCTCATTAATATACAATCACATGCAGAAAATTATGTTATTCTGTCTACCCTCTTCACCAAGTCACCCCAAATCCCATTTACAGCCGCTCTCCGTCAGCATGTACTAAGATGCTGTAGAATCACTACATGTCTTCTCTGTGTTGTACAGCCCTGCCCACGACACCCCACCCTACACATTGTACATGCTAATCCTAATGCCCCCATTCTTTTTCCCCGCACTTATTACTCCCTTCCCACAAACCCTACCCAGTCCCTTTCTCTTTGGTAACTGTTAGTCCACTCTCGGGTTCTGTGAGTCTGCTGCTGTCTTTTCCTTCAGTTTTTCTTTGTTATCATACTCCACACATGAGTGAAATCATTTGGTACATGTATTTCTCCGCCTGGCCTATTTGACTGAGCATAATACCCTCTAGCTCCATCCACGTTATTGCAAATGATAGGATTTGTTTTCTTCTTATGGCTGCTTACTGCACTTTTTAAACTGGATTTCATTCTTCTTTTTGGTTTGTAGTTTTGCTATGTGCTTTCACCATTGCTCTCCTTGTTATGAGCAGTAGCTTTGTTTTAATCGATATGTACCTATATCTATCTGTCTGTCTATCTATCAATCGCTCAATCAATCATCTTTTTGTCTGTCCATCTGTCCATGTGTACAGAACAGTTAACCATATACACTATAACACTTTCCTATACTATGCACCCAAAAATCCTGCAAAGTATCTAGGCTGCAGAGGGAGCAATGTGCTCACCGAGACACTTGCAGTTCGAGTCGGCCGCGTGTACCTACAAAACCAGGAAATGGTTGTGCTGGGACTTGAACCCGTGTCTCTATCCTCTGTCCTCTTTTATCTGCTTCTAACTTGCTATCTGTATTTAGCCACATTCATTGACTACGTGCTCCCATAAGATCTCAAGTATCATTCCTCTGGGCCTGTTGTCGACAGAAAAGTAAACTTGTTGCTTTGCTCACCACCATGTTTGAAGGACATCAGCATGATCACCGCCGATAGGACGGAGGGTCAAATAAAAAGGAACACCAGTTTCTAGACAGGAGCAGTTGGTAGCTAACAGTGTATTGTGGAGTGATGTGTTTGAGTGTCCAAACATCCCTTTTTAGGTGGTTATTAGATTTACACATTCGTGACCATCATAAAATCCACTGATTTCAAAGGCCCAGATGCTTATTATTACAGCAACTCATTTGTTGAGGTCAGAGAAAATGAGAAGTATGTTGCTGCACCACTAAATCTATTGCTGGGAACTGTTTAAACGAAACAAAAAGAATTCACGGTGGCCAGATAGGGCTATTTTCTCCTGACTGTCTCTGGGGTCTCAAACAGAATCCATTTGCTTGATTGTTTGATTTTCCGTTTCACTCGTGTAGGGTACTTGTCCACACACCTTCGGCTTGTAGGTTGTCTGTGTCCTTGGATCTCAAGTGAGTCTCCTGTAAGTAAGCACGTAGGTGTCTTGTGTTTTCATCCCTTCTTTCCTCCCTGTGTCTTTTGTTAGCAGCACTCAGTGCCTGACCTTTTATTATTATTCAGAGCTGTGCACTTATTGCACTTAAAGAATATTTTTTATCATTAACCTACAATCACGTGAAGAACATTATGTTTACTATGCTCCCCCATTCACCAAGTCCCCCCGAAAAACCTCTTCAGTCACTGTCAATCAGCGTAGTTGGATGCTGTAGACCCCTTCACCATGTCCCCCCCAAAAGTCCCCGTTACAGTCACTGTCCATCTGTGAGTAGTAAGATGCTATATGATCTCTACTAGTCTTCTCTGTGTTGTACAGTACTCCCCATGCACACCCGACCCCGCGCATTATACATGCTAAACTTAATGCCCCCATTCTTTCTCTCCACACTTCTCCCTCCCTTCAGACTCACCCTGCCTAGTCCTTTTCAATTTGGTAACTTTTAGTCAACTCTCGGATTCTGTGAGAGTGCTGCTGTTTTTTTTTTTCAGTTTCTCTTTGTTGTTATACTCCACACATGAGTGAAATCTCTTGGTACTTGTCTTTCTCCGCCTGGCCTATTTCTCTGAACGTACGACCGTCTAGCTCCGTCCACGTCATTGCAAATGGTAGTGTTTGTTTTCTTCTTAAGGCTGCTTACTGCAATTTTAAACTGGATTTCATTCTTCCTTTTTGTTTGTAGTTTAGGTATGTTATTCACCATTCAAGTCCTGGTTATTAACAATAACTTTGTGTCAATCGATATGTATCTGTATCTATCTATCTAAAGGTCTGTCTATCTATGTATCTGTGTATGTATATATCTATGTATCTATGTATCTATCTATTTTCCTATCTTCTATTTATTATGTCTATCATTTATTAATCTATGTACCCATCATTCGGTCTATGTACTTATCTATCTTTCTTTCATCTGTCGTCTGTCTACCTATCTCTCTATGAATCAATCACCTTTTTGTCTGCCCATCTATCCTTCTTTACAGAACAGTTAACAACATAGCCTACGTCTCTTTCCTACATTATGCTTCGAAAAATCTTGAAAGATAGCTAAGCCATAAGAAGAGCACTGTGTTAACCGATACACTTTCAGGTAGAGTCAGCCGCGTGTGTTTACAAAACCAGAAAAATGGAGGTGAAAGGACTTGAACCTGTATCTCTGTCCTCTGTCCTCTTATAGTTCCTGCTCGCTTGTTGACTTTATTTAGCCACATTCAGTGAGTAAGTGAACCCTGAAGACCACAAGTATCCTTCGTCTGGTCCGGTTGTCGACAGAAAAGTGTACTTGGTGCTTTGCACACCACCATGTTAGAGGGACATAGGTGTGATCTCTGCTGATATGTGGAGGGACAAATATAAAGGAACACCTATTTCTGGACAGGAGCATTTGGGAAATAAGAGTGTGTAGTGGAGTGCAGTGTTTATTTGAAGGTCCAAACTTCCCTCTTTAGATGGTTATTACTTCTTTACATTCGTGAACATCATAAAAAGCAATGATTTTAAAAGCGCAGACGCATATTATTACAGCAATTCATTTGTTGAGGTTTGAGGAAATGAGAAGGAAGTTGCTGCACCACGAAATCTATGCCTGAGCACTGCTGAAACAAAATAAAAAGAATTCACGGTGGCTAGATTGGGCTATTTTCTACTGACTCTCTCTGGGGACTCAAACAGAATCCATTTGTTTGTTTCTCAGTTTCACTTGTATAGGGTACCAGTCCCCGCCCCTTCAGCTTGTAGTTTGTCTGTGTCCTTGGATCTCAAGTGAGTCTCCAGTAACGGAGCACGTAGGTGGTCTTGAGTTTTCATCAGTTCTTCTAACCCTGTGTCTTTTGATTGGAGCTCTCAAAGCCTGTACTTTTATTCTGATATTTGAGAGCAGTGCTCTTACATCAGTTTGAAATTTTCTTTGTTCTCATTAATATACAATCACATGCAGAACATTATGTTTTCCAGTCTACCCTCTTCAGCAAGTCCCCCCCAAATCCCAGTTACAGTCGCAGTCCGTCAGCATGTACTAAGATGCTGTAGAATCACTACATGTCTTCTCTGTGTTGTACAGCCCTACCCATGAACCCCCACCCTACACATTAAACATGCTAATCCTAATGCCCCCATTCTTTTTCCCCGCCCTTATTACACCCTTCCCACAAACGCTACCCAGTCCCTTTCTCTTTGGTAACTGTTTGTCCACTCTCGGGTTCTGTGAGTCTGCTGCTGTCATTTCCTTCAGATTTTCTTCGTTATCATACTCCACACATGAGTGAAATCATTTGGTACATGTATTTCTCTGCCTGGCCTGATTGACTGAGCATAATACCCTCTACTTCCATCCACGTTATTGCAAATGATAGGATTTGTTTTCTTCTTAAGGCTGCTTACTGCCCTTTTTAAACTGGATTTCATTCTTCTTTTTTGTTTGTAGTTTCGTTATGTGCTTTCACCATTGCTCTCCTGGTTATGAGCAGTAGCTTTGTGTTAGTCGATATGTACCTTTATCTATCTATCTGTCTGTCTATCTATTTATCAATCAATCAATCAACTTTTTGTCTGCCCATCTGTCTTGTGTACAGAACAGTTAACCACATATCCTATATCACTTTCCTACACTATGCTTCCAAAAATCCTGCAAAGTATCTAGGCTGTAGAGAGAGCACTGGGTTCACCGAGACCCTTGCAGGTCGAGACGGCCACGTGTACCTACAAAACAAGGAAATGGTTGTGCCGGGACTTGAACCCGTGTCTCTGTCCTCTGTCCTCTTTCATCTCCTTCTAATTTGCTGTCTGTACTTAGCCACATTCATTGACTAAGTGCTCCCTGAAAACCACAGGTATCATTCCTCTGGGCCTGTTGTCGACAGAAATGTAAACTTGTGGCTTTTCTCACCACCATATTTGAAGGACATCAGCGTGATCACCGCTGATAGGATGGATGTTCAAATAAAAAGGAACACCAATTTCTAGAGAGGAGCAGTTGGGAGCCAAGAGTGTATTTTGGAGTGACGTGTTTATTTGAGTGTCCAAACTTCCCTCTTTAGGTGGTTATTAGATCTTCTCAATCGTGAACATCATAAAACACACTGATTTCAATGGCCCAGATGCTCATTATTACAGCAACTCAGTTGTTGAGGTGAGAGAAAATGAGAAGTATGTTGCTGCACCTCTAAATCTATCGCTGGGAACTGCTGAAACCAAACAAAAAGAATTCACCGTGGTCAGATAGTTCTATTTTCTGGTGACTGTCTCTGACAAACAAACAGAATCCATTTGTTTGATTGTTTGTTTTTCAGTTTCACTCGTGTAGGGTACTTTTCCACACACCTTCGGCTTGTAGTTTGTCTGTGTCCTTGGATCTCAAGTGAGTCTCCAGAAAGGGAACACGTAGGTGGTCTTGAGTTTTCATCAGTTCTTCTAACCCTGTGTCTTTTGATTGGAGCACTGAAAGCCTGTACTTTTATTATGATATATGAGAGCAGTGCTCTTACATCAGTTTTAAATTTTATTTGTTCTCATTAATATACAATCACATGCAGAACATTATGTTTTCCAGTCTACCCTCTTCAGCAAGTCAGCCCTAAAATCCCAGTTACAGTCGCTGTCCGTCAGCATGAACTAAGATGCTGTAGAATCACTACATGTCTTCTCTGTGTTGTACAGCCCTACCCATGAATCCCCACCCTACACATTAAACATGCTAATCCTAATGCCCCCATTCTTTTTCCCCGCCCTTATTACTCCCTTCCCACAAACGCTACCCAGTCCCTTTCTCTTTGGTAACTGTTAGTCCACTCTCGGGTTCTGTGAGTCTACTGCTGTCTTTTCCTTCAGTTTTTCCTTGTTATCATATTCCACACATGAGTGAAATCATTTGGTACATGTATTTCTCCGCCTGGCCTGTTTCACTGAGCATAATACCCTCTACCTCCATCCAATTTATTGCAAATGATAGGATTTGTTTTCTTCTTATGGCAGCTTACTGCATTTTTTAAAGTGGATTTCATTCTTTTTTTTGTTTGTAATTTCGCTATGTGCTTTCACAATTGCTCTCCTTTTTATGAGCAGTAGCTTTGTGTTAGTTGTTATGTACCTATATCTATCTATCTGTCTGTCTATCTATTTATCAATCAATCAATCAACTTTTTGTCGGCCCATCTGCCCTTGTGTACTGAATAGTTAACCACATATCCTATATCACTTTCCTACACTATGCTTCCAAAAATCCTGCAAAGTATCTAGGCTGTAGAGAGAGCACTGGGTTCACCGAGACCCTTGCAGGTCGAGACCGCCACGTGTACCTACAAAACAAGGAAATGGTTGTGCCGGGACTTGAACCCGTGTCTCTGTCCTCTGTCCTCTTTCATCTCCTTCTAACTTGCTGTCTGTATTTAGC